>NC_137790.1:70426703-70741703 GCF_963383645.1 Muscardinus avellanarius | reverse complement strand
TCAGCAGATAAATGGATAAAGAAAATGTGGTATGTACAATACCAATTTCAATATTATGTACAAGGAGGGAGAAGGAGTGGGTAGGATTCAGGGTAAAACACAAGTGCTGTGTGCAGGCCAGAACATGGCTTTCAACCTGTTAATGTTTTGGTGGCTGTCAGTTATCAGTTGGATATTTAAGTCAGGCTTTCAAGGGAGAGGTCTGAGCTATAAATATCAGAAATATAGAAATGTTTGAGTCACTTGCATTTGGATGGTATTTAAAGGCATAATATTGGATCAAACCACCAAGGGAGTGAGTAAAAGTAGAAGAGAAAAGAGGTGCGAAGATTGAGTTCTAAGACATTCTAATATAAAGTGAGCAATAACCAGAAAGAATGAAAATTAGAAGTTGATAAGGTAGTTGAGAAACCACTAGAGTGGGCAATATTTATTTATTTATTTATTTATTTATTTATTTATACTGAGGATTGAACACAGGGGCATTCTACCTTTGACATATACCCCAAGTCCTATTTTTTTATTTTGAAACAGGATCTCCCTAAGTTGCTAAGGCTCTCAGTAAATTGCTGAGGCTGGCCTAGAGTCTAATTCTTCTGTCTCAGCCTCCCAAGTACTGGGATTACAGATATGTACCACCACACCCAGATGGTAAAATCTTATTTCAAACATATGTAAGAAATAGAAGAATTGGACATCAAGTTTATAAATATCTTTTTCTTAGGATCTTGCTATAAAGTGAAATGGCATGTGAAATACAAGGGAAGTGAAATCAAGAAAAGAGTGGTCTTTCTCTTTTTTTTGTTTTTCTTTTATGTGTGTTTTTTCCTAACAAGAGAATAAAAAGTATATTTGTTTAGTATTGGAAAAAAAATCCATCAGTGAGGGGGAAATCAATGATGTGTGAAGAGTGAAGATAATAGTTGAAAGACTATCCTGGAATTGGAGAGAAGGAAAAAAAATCTAGATCTAGAACACAAGTTGAGATTCTGGCATTATCTAGAGGTACTTAGAGTGAATCCATAATAAGAAGGAGACAGAGTATATGGAGTCAGATGTATTAGAGAAGGCAGAAAAGTGTTGCTTTTGGAAGTTCTTTAAGTGTTGTTTCTATTTCCCTAGGAAAAGAGGAAGCAAGGTCATAAATTAAGAGTGAAAACAAGAGAGGAAGTGTTGGAGGATTAAGGAGTCAGGGGAGGAATGAAATAATTACCTAAATCTAAGAGTGGGTGTAAAATTGCTAAGCAGCATTAAGGGTCCACTTAAGGCTAATGATCATGAATATAAAATGAGGCTGTCAGCATGGCTCTGTGTTTTCTCTAGTCTTGTTGAATAAACAAGTGCACACAAGCAATAAGTATAAAATTGTATTAACCCTGATCGGAGATAAGTGAGAAAAATATAGTGAGAGAGTGCAAAGAGGCTGAGGGTATGGGCAGGGGAGTTACAATGATTGATCACACACTTTAAGCAGGATAACAAAGGAGGTGAACACATGAGTGATTCTATGGTAGTCAGATATTTTATTGGTCCTGGTGGGTTTAAAGGATGGTTGGAATTGAGGTACTGGATAAAATGAACTGGAAAGGTTTGAGGAAGTGATAGAGTGAACAGCTTGAACTTAAGATAGGTCCTACAGAGTGACTGGGGAAGAAGACAAGCTTGCTGGAAGAAAAGAAGGAGGTCAAGAAAGTGGAAAATGGAGCAATTGGAAGGGTCAAATATGTGTATAAAGAAATTCAAGCATCAAGACAGCTGCATTATTGGAGAGAGTGACAGAAATGAGGAGGCGTGATCTTCTGGGGGGCAGTACATGACTACAAAAAGAAGGGGTAGTGGGTGGACTAGCATCTGATGGTATAAAAATCAAATCTTTAGAGGGAGATGGATTAGAGGTTTTTTCACATTTCTTCTTTGTTCAACACACTTATTTTCATCCCTAGCTTACTGTTGATATATTTGTTTAACACATATTCTACATTTTTATATGTGACTTGGATTAAGTATAGAATAAAACAAGTTAAAGACAGAGTTCTGAACCTTGCCACTGGAAACCTCCCTCTCTGTTGAAACTGACCTATTAAAAAATTCTACTAATTATGCTCTGATTTAGTCATTTCATTACCCAGTCTATACATAAGGATGTCCAATATTGTGAAACATGTCATACCTTACTAAAATTTTGATACTTGACATCAAGATCAACGTCTTCCAGACTAGAATATGCAGTCCCTGGTAGTCTACAGATACATCGTCAAAGGTCCTTGGGCTCCTCTCAGAAGCCCTTAGCATTGAGAATTACTCTAATATTGCCATCTCATTTTAATATTCGTCTTTTAAAAATTAATAAACATGTTTACTGTAATTTGGATGACTCCCATAAAACTGAAGACTGCCACTCTATTTCTGTCCCTTGATCTGCATTTATCTTTATGTTGTACCAAGCAGTACTACTTTGTTACTAATTAAAATAATTTTTTATAAAAGAGGATGCCTTAATAATAAATGATGCATGCATACCAAAAACAGGCCAAATGACATCATTGTGTTCTCTGTAAATGATGGTTTTGCAGTGTTTCAAATAAAGAAAAGACGTGGGTGACCTGAATCATCACATGGCATGTGGTAGAATTAGAAGACCAAACCCATAGAAGTCAATAGTATGTATGCATTGTTAAACCATAATTTTATTTCATCTAAACAGTATCAATTGTCACATCAAATTAATGAAGTGAATTTACATAATATTAGTTTTATAGTTTTATTAGCATTAATGCTGGATGATCTTGGCTTATCATTTCATTTATATTTAGCTATCATTAAAGTAAAAATAATTTAGAGAGATTCTATTCACTTTCCACTTAATAAAATTTATGTACTATTCCAGTAAGAGAAACAACCAGTCTTTTTCTTATTTTTCTAGTCTAACAACTCTGACATTTGTTTATTGTCTCATAAAAATAAACACACCAATAAAAATTTAAAAAACAATAAAAATAAACAAAATTAAATAAAATAAATAAAAGTGAAAGAGTAAAATATTCTATATGTATTGTCTTCTAGGAGGCCATGTTAGGAACTAGAAATAACCACACATTTTTCTATGTTCTCTGAAGTCAGTCTCGTATTAGTAACAATAGAACCCAATCCTCCTGGCTAAATATGAAGAACTTAGCATAGAAGCTGTGTGTGGTGGGGCACACCTGTAATTCCAGTACTTGGGAGGCTCAGACAGTAGGATTACATGTTCACAGCCAATCTCTGTAAATTAGTAAGGCCCTCCACAACTTAGTGAGACGCTTTCAAAAATAAAAAAGGGATGAGGATTTAGCTCAGAGGTAGTCTGCCCCTGGGTTCAATCCCCAGTAACACACACACACACACACACACACACACACACACACACATGAGCTTAGGATAACAAAAATTTATACTTCCTCATACTGCTAGCCTAATGTAGGTCAACAGAGGAGGTCTGTTTATCATAGTCACTCAGTTACCCGTTCTAATAGAGACTCTCTAATCACCAGAAAAATAGCCAATTGCACACTGTCTTTAAAGTTTCTCCCTAGAAAGGCAATATCTCACTTTCAATTACATTTCATTGACCAAAGAAAATCACATGGTCATATCGAACTGCAAAAGGGACTAGCGTGGGGAAATTGAAAAGACTTGGTGGATAATACTATTGGCTACTCTGGAATTTCTTAAGATAAATATCACGTTCACTGCTTTTACTTGAATATTTATGGCAGGACTCTTGTTTGCCAACAACAAAAACTGACTCTAGCTAACTTAAGCAATAAAAGGAATTTGTTAAGAGAACTAAAAAGAGAAGATTAAATAACCAGATTCAGAAAAAAACATGGCAGTGTTGGATATATTGGTAGCAAGATTAAATGGGTGGACTCTTCAAGGTGTCCCTATTAGGGTAAATAAAATCCAGATCAATTTCGCCATTCTGATGCTCATCCAGGGGGTGGGAATTGATTTGCTCCACTGAATCACATGCCAACTGCATGGCTAGAGGACAGGAAGGCACCCTAACTGATACCCCACTCCCATGGGGAAAAAGGTAATTTCCCAAAAATAAAAATCAGTGTTGTTATGAAATGAAGGAAGGAGGGACAAGGGATAGCCAATATACAACCTTCTTTCCCTTTTGAAAAGTTGAGCCTCGTTAAGCTATCTCTGGCATCTCTTCTGTTCTAGAGTCCTCAGAATTGTATTGCTATCCTCCTGATCAGAGCAAGGAAAACTCAAAGAAAGATCCTGCCTCCTCACAACTATCTTGCCTACTGACAAGCTGCAGAGCTCAAATTTCTCACCACTGAAGCCACTGTCTTTTGTAGTCATTAACTCGAAGAAAGAACCAACATCAAATGAACATCACTAAAACAATTTTCACGTCAATTTGTGAGATTCAGTGGCCACAGCTTATCTGTGGATGACAGATAAGTTTATTGGGAATAAATTGAATGACAATAAAGATATTTTTAAAAAGTCTTCAGCCTTGGAACTTCCTGGAAAATAATGATTTGGCTGGGGATGGGAACATGATTCTAGAGAAAGAGAATCTGGGCATCCTTAAGTACTAGCACTTAGGTTGGACAGAGGAGCCACAGGCAAACATTTACACAGTAAAAGCATGAACACAAAATGCTTTATCTCATTCCACACTTGCAGCATCTGACCTTTGAAATTTGGCTACTATTGTGTTCTTCATGAACACCACCTGTTTTCCTACTTTGGAAAATCAGTTATAAATAAAACGAGTTATTAATATTTGGCAATGCAGCCTCAAACACTGAATAGAAAATTTTATGACTACTCCACTGAGTCCTTAAAGACAGATGGACCAAGCATGTGTGTATCATTTGAAAAGACAGCAGTTTCCAATGGAGGGCCAAAATCTCTTTCTGTCCACCCCGCCCCCACACACACTGCTTCTGCAGGCTGCGCTCTGTGGATAATCAGAGAGTTCTGTACATGTGAGATAAAATCAAAACCACTCCAGCACCAGTCTGGAGTAGGTTTGAATTATATTTAGTTATTTTTATTTATTTAATTTCTTTAAAAGAGAATGATGCCAAAGACTCACTGGATATGCTTATAATATAAAGCATTTTTACAATAAGCCAAATTCTTGCAGTACAATCTTTCACTAGGTGCAAAATTAAGCAATCTAGACACTGCACTTACTCTGAGGCCACGAGTAAGTGCCATTTGGCAGACTTGTCCAAATGCAGAAACAAATATGAAGATAAGAAAATGTGTTTCCATGCGAGTTTGCTAATAAATTGCCATTTCAATTGCCTAAATGAATTTCTAGTGACCTGAGACTTGACATCAATTCTGAAGTCTCATCAAACTTCTAGACAGGAGTATAGAGGCTCGTAGAGAAACTGATAAATAATTTAAATTTTAAAAGATTGTAAATATTATAAAAAAAATCATTAGTAACTGCATTTCTTGCTTAGCCTGAGGGGTTAGCCAATTTTTTCTAGGAGGGACTATGGAACACAACAATTCTATATTTTAAGGGTTTGCTTTAAGAATGGACTTAGAGATGCATTATAGAGAACGCTGCGGGTTGCAGTATAATGAATAGAGGCAGCTATTTGCTACAGGCTCCTTTTCAGGGAGAGCTATAATTGTGTGGGGTTACTAGAAAGTGGAGGCTAGATTTAAACCTGAATCGGATCACACCATTACTCCACTAAAACACTCCAATGGCTTCTTACTGATATCAGAGTGAACTCTAAAATATGCAACATGGCCTACGGATCCTGCCTGATCAGGCCCTTGTCTGCTGCTTCAGCCTTAGCTCTTGCTAATATGCTCTAGCCACTCAGACTCCTCTTGTATCTTCCAATACCCTAAGCTCCTTTACAACTTGGATTATTTGCAGATGCTGGTGCCTTTAACTGGGTCACTCATTTTCCAGTTGTTTAAGTGGATAACATCTACACTTCTTTCAGGCCCTACAGTAGTCTTCCTTAGTCTTCCCTAACAGGTCAGGCTCCCTTATTGCTCTCCTCCTCCTTGTTCTTCTTATTCATACTGCCCTTTTGTAAAACTCTCAACAGAGTTATTGGTGTGTTAACTGCTTAGTATTTTTTTACCCACTAGACTGCAAGCTTCATGATGGTACAGACCTCATCTATTTTAATCACTCTATATCTCAAAAGCTAGCACAGTCCCTAGAACATAGTAGATGTTCAATAAATATTAGTAAATGAATGAATCTCAGTACCTTGCCTTAAGACTCTCTGTTTTTTTTTTTTTGTTGTTGTTGGTTTGTTTTTTTGTTGTTGTTGTTTTTTTGGTGGTACTGGGTTCCTGGAAACCCTTCAACCTCCGGGCTACACTCTCAGACCTATTTTCTATATTTTTATTTGGAAACAGGGTCTCTTAAGCCAGCAAGGCCTGCTTCGAACCTGCGCAATCCTCCTGTCTCTGCCTCGCAAGCACGGGGATAACAAGCGTGCGCCACCACGTCCGGCAAGACACTCAATTTAAACTCAGCATTAATTTTTCCTACCCCAAATCAAAAGATAATAAGCTATAATTGCTCAGATTATTAACAATAATTTTTAAAGTGATAGAGCAATGGCATTTACCACACTCAAAAACAGGTTGTTTCGCCGGGCGTGGTGGCGTACGCTTGTAATCCCCGCGCTTGTGAGGCAGAGACAGGAGGATCGCACAGGTTCGAAGCCAGCTGCGCTGGCTTAAGAGACCCTGTTTCCACATAAAAAGTATAAAAATAGGTCTGGGAGTGTAGCCGGAGGTAGAAGGGCTTCCAGGAACCCCAGTATCACAAAAAAAAAAAACCAGATTGTTTCAAAATTTCATTTTTTTGAATATTTAAAGAAGTTTATTAAAAGATAGAAATACAGAGGATAGGTACAGCTCCATACCAGACTGGCATGGAGGGGTGACTCGAATGAATACACCCTCAAAATTTCATTTTTACATGGATTTTTTTAAGAGTAGAATGTTTCCTTCAATTGTACTTGGAGTCCTAGACTAATTTGAAATGATTAGTCTATTTTAAAAAAATGTTTGAGTATGGTGCTATGAGTACTTTTTCAACTACATTTAGGCACAGTTTACAATATTACTTCTCTGGGAAAAAACATTCAGAATTCTATATAAAGATATTAAGATTAGATGTTCTCCTGTGTCAACACCTTTCCCTTGACACCAACATGACAGAAATGGCCAAAGAGCCCAGGGAAGAAGCGGTGAGGCATGGGGTCTACCATGGGAGCAGTCGTCTCAGTCTAACGGCCATACGTCTGAACATCCATACTATTTCTTCCTACCTCTATGCCTCACTTCTCATATGAACTACAATAAAATAAATAAATAGCAGAGGTATCAAATATGAGAAGAGTGATATGTGGGGGATGCCTGTGAGTAATACTGAGAAAATACTCCCAAGTTACCGGTTGTTTGTAAACCAGATGTTCATACATCATGTCCATTATCTAAGACACTCTTCCCAGATAATAATTAGAAGATTCTTGTTAAGCTTGAAGCCAAAGGAAAGGTATTTGAATAATTTATGTAAAATCCAGATGATTTATATCTACTCTGTCCAGACAACATTTTGCCAGTGGCTAGAATTCTTGTGTCTACCTGCTAGGCCAGACATACAGGGCCTTTTTTTTTTTTTTCTTGGATGCCAATAACTAAAGACTCTCCCTCTCTTTTTCTATAATATTCTCTATTAGTCTACCAAGTGTTTCTATCACTGCAGCCTTACCTTTCTTTCTTTATTTTATTTATTTTATTTTATTTTTTTGCAGTACTGAGGATTGAACCCAGAGGTATTCTACCTCCCAGCTATACCCTCAGTCCAATTTTGTAATCTTTATTTTGAAACAACATCTCACTAAACTGTGGAGGTCCTCCTTAAGTAGCTGGGGCTGGCCGAGAACCTACAGTTCTCCTGTCTCAGCCTTCCACATACTGGGATTACAAGCGTGCACCACCATGCCCAGTTTACAACCTTATCTTTCAATATAATTTCCAAGGTTAGAGTTTCTTCTTCATCGTCTCATTTTAGATTGGCTTGAGATGAGATATTGGAAATGTAGACGTCTTACCATCAACACGTTATAAATCATATTTAAAATGTGAAATTGTTTTGCAAATAATAATTTTTAGTATGTTAATTTCTGTGCCTCACTCCTAAATTCAAAGCCATATAGTTTATGTTGAGAGCCTTTAAAATTATCCCCTTCCTGCACCTCTCTTTTCTTGTTTTCTCATTGTCCTAAGTCTGGGTTAAAATTACATATAAATCTAAAAAATGGGAGAAGCTAGTGGGTAGTAGGTGAGAGGTAACCAGAGTGAATTTTTTTGATGCATTGTACATCCTAGTGAGGCTCAGTGTGATAGAGACACACGTGTGCAAGCACTTGATGTGAGTCCCTCTGGATGCCATCCCCTTCCTCCTCACATGTTAGTAAGGTTGGTAGTGATACCTTCATATATGGACATAACGTATTTAAGCTATTTGCTTCATCGAGCTTTCTTTTTTGCCTCCCTATGTCCCTCCTCCAGTTCTCTCCACTATTCTACTGGACTCTCTTCTCATTTATCTGAAGTTCCTTATGTTTCCTATTCTCTCTGGCTTCCACATACGAGAAAAAAACATACAAGCCTTGACTTTCTTTTTTTTTTTTTTTTTTTTTTTTTTTTGGTGGTACTGGGGTTCCTGGAAGCCCTTCTACTTCCAGGCGACGCTCCCAGACCCATTTTATACTTTTTTTAAAATTTGGAAACAGGGTCTCTTAAGCCAGAGCAGCTGGTTTCGAACCTGTGTGATCCTCCTGTCTCCACCTCCCAAGTGCGGGAATTACAAGCATGCGCCACCACGCCCGGCACAAGCCTTGACTTTCTAAGACTGGCAGATCTCACTTAGCATAATAGTCTCTAGTTCCATCCATTTTCTAAAAATTACATAATTGTTTCTTCTTTATGGCTGCATAGAATTACATTGTGTTCATATACCACATTTTCATTATCCATTTATCTGCTGATGGACATCTAGGTTAGTTTCATAATTTGGCTATTATTAATTGTGCTGCTATGAACATGAATATGCATGTATCGCATTAATTCTTTTTGGCAAGGTACTGGGGAGTGGTGGTTCTACTAAGTCTTTTGAGGAACCCCCATACTAATCTCCATAGTGGTTGTACTAATTTCTACTACCACCAACAGTGGGTAAGCATTCCTATTTCCCCACATCTTCACCAGCATAAAGAACCTAAAAAGCTTAACACTAAAAATAATAATTCAGTAAAAATGGGCAATTGAACTAAATAGATACTTTTCAAAAGGAGAAATAAAAATGACCAATAAATGGATAAAAATTTTTCAAAACTACACTGAGATTCCATTAACTCCAGTTAGAATGACAGCCATCAGAGTAAATTTCTACAGAACAGAGCTAGAAGCAGCAATATGACTGATAAGGAAATAAGAGGACTTCTCTTTAAATCGTTAGAGTGAACATGGTTTTGTCCTAGGCTTTGTTTTGAGGGTGGCACCAGAGTGGGGTTAGCCCTTTTTTGTGTGTGTTTGTGGTACTGAGGATTAAACTTAGGGGTGTTCTACCTCTGAGAAGACCCCCAGTCTTAATTTATTTTTTTGAATTTTGAAACAAGGAAGGTCCTGCTAAATTGCTAAGGGCCTCACTAAGTTGTCAAGGCTGCCCTTGAATCTAAAATCCTCCTGTTTCAGTCTCCCATCTACTAAGATTATTGGAGTGAGCCACCACACCCAATGGTTTAGCCCTTTTAATTGATTTTTGTTTCACCACTTTTAATAGTATTAATATGGGTAAAGAAAAAAAAAACTTTTGTCTATCATAAGAAGCATCAGCAGCTGGGCATGGTGGCGCACGCTTGTAATCCCCACGCTTGGTAGACTGAGACAGGAGGATCACACAGGTTCAAAGCCAGCCTCAGGTACTTTAGTGAGGCTCTCAGCAACTTAGCGAGACCCTCTTTCCAAATAAAATATAAAATAAGTCTGGGAGTATAGCCCGGAGGTAGAAAGCCCCTGGGTTCCATCCTCAGTACCACCAAAAAAGAAAAGAAGGAGGAGGAGGAGGAGGAGGAGGAGGAGGAGGAGGAGGAAGAGGAGGAGGAGGCCGAGTATGTTAATAAATGGCAGCTGGCATTGGTTTTAATCTCAGGGAGAAAAAAAAATAGAAATATAGTAAAATGGGTAGTGGCCCATCTGACAAAGGTAGCTGCTATGGTTCAAGTAGGTTATTTTGATGTAGAAATATGAGCATTGAATTATCAGTATTTTCTATTTTTCAAAGGAAGCCAGAAATCCAGACTTTTATATGAGTTCTCCTGATTTTTTCCCCTGTGTTGGCTCAAACTAATGCTTTTTGTGACTTTACAAGGCAGTATGGCATCTTTTTTTTTTTTTCAGGAGACATTGACATCCGTTCTATCTTGACTGACTCATTTGGTGGGAACAAGAAGTCCACATGCTAATGCAAATAAAGAAGGGGGGAGAGGTTTTAGTGAAAGGGGAGGAACAGGGAGACATTTCGCAATGTATAAAGATAATACGTATCGATGCTTTATTTTTTACGTAGACCTATTCCACCAAACAGTTCTTTAGATGCCAGAAATATGTAAGATAGTGAGAAACTTGCCATTTAAAACAGATAATTTTTAAAAGCAGGAGATGAAGAAGGAATATTGAAATATTGGGATATAGAAACAATGATACATCTAGAAACATATGATCTTTTATAGAATTGATGTTGGTTACTAGCCCAATACAAAGAAATGCCTCTATGGCAATAAAATTTAAGATACTGCTTACCTGGAGTAAAATGGGTATGGGAGTGCCAGAAGGCTTTAATTATATTGTTGCTGTTTTATTTTTTAGGATGGGTGGTCAGTAGGTGAATGTTCTTTATAAATTATTATAAATATAAGTATAAATATAAATAAAAATAAATATATATATATATGAGCTATATTTCCTAAGTACATTTTAAAAGAACAAATGTTAGACCTTTGTGAGACCCATGAATGTTGGGTTTTCTGACAAACAATTGTATTTTCTTCTCTAGGCCAAGAAGGCAGAAGGCTGTCAGAGTTTTCTTCTTGCACTAAAAATCTCTTAGCTTCCGACAGAAAGTGACAAGAGTCTGTGAGCTGTAAAGCACACCTCAGGTTGGCAGGAACACTGAGTGGTTACCAGAAATGTGCTAGCTAATAGCACTGCCATGACTCCAGCAATTGGACCCCAGATTTCTGTTTGCTGCCTGAATGCAGCCAGGAAATTTATAGAATGGCAGGAGTCTGTGCAATAACTACAGGGAAGTAATTTGAAAGGATTAGTAATTCCTGATGAATACAAGGCCCCACACTAGGAATGTGACTGACCATCATCACCACCATCGTCATAACAATTCACGTTCACTTAACATTTAAGAGTATGCAAAACAACCCTGGAAGAAATAGAGAAAAAATAGTTTTATGTTCATTTTGAAGTTCAGAAAACTGAAGACAGAAGTGTTTTTTCCCAAGGACAATGAGCTATTAGGGTCAGAGCCCTGACTTCAAACCCAGGTTTTCTGACTCCGAACATTTTTTTCTTCCCTCATGTGCAATGGCTCAGCTAGTCCAGCCTCTTATTTGGGTTGACATTTGAGGAGGGGTTCTAAGATTTCAACCTTTCAAAAGTTAAGAATTAATCAAACATCTCTAATCACTATAAATAGGTTGACAGAGATATATAGCCACGACTTCACCAATTCTTCCTAGACAATTATCTTCCGGTGACTTTCTTTCTTTAATTCCACAGCAGTCCACCTACATGGCCCAACCTAAGAGTTTAGCCGTGCCTCGGGCTTGATGACCAATCTCATTCTTAATCATAGGCAATTTTTCAAAAATTTCACATGATAATAATTTCTCAGTCTGTTAGTCCATTCTGATACAATATCTATGTTCTTGTTACAGTACTTTTGCCTATAAGATAATTTCTGAAAACTCACAGGCTTTTATTTTTTTCCTGAGTAAACTGGCAACAGCATTTCTTAACTAAATCATTTTCACACATCGTTCTCACTTTTGCAGTTCTACCATTAATCCGAATCACCAAATGCATTCAAGTTCTCATACCTCAGACTATTTTGGCTAACAAAAGGGGAAAGCATGCATCAGAATCAGGTATGAGTTTTAAATATGTTTCAGCGTGTTTTCTACTCTTCTTTTCCATATAGCTGTCAAGTTTCTGAAAATCTAACTAATGAAAAATTTGAAAAATAGGGGTTTATTTTTCACATCTTACAGGTAGCCTAGAGATCAAAGTTTACCTGGGCTGGTATCATTTCATCTGTTCAACACTGTCAAGGAACTGAGCTCTTTCTAGCGCTCTGTTCTATCATCCAAAGTGCTGGGGTTTATTGCTTCATGGTAGCAAGTGTAACTGGCTGTTAAAGCTCTGGACTCAGAGTTTAAAAAAAAAAAAAAAAACAAGGAGGGGGAAGGACAGGAAGTTAGGAAGAACAGTGCTGGTAGTCTATGTCCCTTTTTATCATAAAAATAATTCCCCAGAAACTCTATCAGCAGATTTCATCTTGGGTCTCATTGAATGGGTCTGAATCACATGGCTACTTTAAGCTTCAAAAGGAGTAGTAAAACAAAGATATTATAATTGAACTATTGATCATGCTGCATTATCTGGCACTGGACATAAACAAAGTCAGGCTTTTGTACTAGTGTAGAAACAAGGAATAGATTTAGGGCAGACAACTAATGGTGTCTGCCTTATATATCTGAGGGGGGAGGGGTATGTGTGTTGCTGGGTATTAATCCCAGGGGCATTCTACCTCTGAGCTATACCCCGCCCCAGTTCTGTTTTATTTTTTATTTTGAAACATGGTCTCACTAAGTTGCTGAGGGGCTTATTGAGTTCCTGAGCCTGGCCCTGAACCTGGGATTCTCCTGTCTTGGTCTCCCAAGTACCAGGATTACAAGTGTGTCCCACTCTGCCTGACTTCAATATTTGTATTAAACCATGTTTTTTCATTCCTCAAGCAAACAGGTAAGGTAGAAATCAAATAAATTCTCACAAATAAAAGAAATATAGAAGCATAGTAAATTATGAATACTACTTTCTTCCTGTCCTCCCCTATCTTATTGGTTAGTGAAAAGCAACAGACATTTCTAGTTGAGGGAGAACCATGAAATATGAAGGCTTTTCTATCTTATTATGTGATATCTTCTCTCTTTCTCCTCCTCTTTCTCTCTTCTATTCTCAGTCTCTCCCATTCCTTCTTCTGAAAATTAGTTCATTTTATTTTGCTATTTCCAGGATAATTTCTATGGGCCACTCTTAAGACCAGTGCATATTAATGGAGAGACAAATTAATGAGCACTTCACACACACACACACACACACACACACACACACAAAAAAAAAAAAAATTTTGGCAAAAGATAGAGATCTAGTTTATTTAAGAACTATAATTTGCCTTATATTAATGATAGAGATGAAAATTTTTTCTTTCTCTTGCCAACCTTTTCTTCAGAAGTAGATGACTACTAATTGGTGTGTGGTCTTATCACAAAAATATACCAACCATTATTGGCCACTGAATATGTTTGAAATGCCTGACGTTCTAAAAACTGAAGAAAATAAGAGCACATTTCAATTTTTCAAAAGCCTCTTAACACTCCAGGTGACAGATATTCTTATCATAGCTTTTTATTTTAAATAAAATCAAAAGACCGACCAGTTGGAATGACAGCAAAAAAAGCTCTTTGCTTGCTTACATGTAATAATTTTTGTCTTTCATAGTTCCTACTCTAATAAGGGAATTAAATGTGCCTTTCCAGATGTAATCCTATACATTTAACATCTAAAAATTTAAGTTTGAATTTTCTAAGCTTCAATACAATGCCCACTAATTTAACAGTCAACAGATATTTGCATATGTTTATGCATTCTATACAGACACTGTAATATGAACTGAAGATAAAATAGTAAGATCATAGTCTCTGTCCTTACTGAGCTTACAGTCAAGAAGACAAAATATTTCAGAAGTTTCCCAGAGAAATTTATAACCAAGCTAAGACCTTGTGTTGCTGAAGGAAAGTCATGACAGCCTCTGAAACAAACCCTAATTTCTTCACAACTCAATATACTAATGATTATTTATTGCTTGGGCTCCTAGGGTTCTGTCCTCCTTAAAGCCTTCTAAGCCCTTTCTAGTCAGATGGTAGACAGAGACAGGCTTGATTCCTGGCAAGTTTATTATGGACCAGGTCTGAAGGTGGCACATCATTCCATTCACACTTGATTTAGTCACATGGTCATACCCAGCTGCAAGGGAGGCTAGGACATGTAGTCCAGCCAGGTACTACAGATGAAGAGGAAAAGATGGACATACTGGTGAACACAAGTAATGCCTGCCCACACCCAAAAGGGGCGTCAAAATTAGTCATGAAAATTGAAGTAGAAGAGAAATAGAAAAGAGATAATGAAGAAAGTTACCAGCAGAGAGAACATCAATTGGAAGGACCAGAGGTGAGACAACAGGCATTTGGGAGCTGAAAGTTGTTTAGTGTGGTTGGAATAGGGAATTCAAATTGGCAAAGCAAATAACAGATCATGAGTAACTTTGTAGACTGTTTTAGGAGTGCTGGAATTATATCAAGACAAGCAGGGTGTCATGAAAGGTTTTAACCAGGGAAATAAAATGAGCAGATTAGATATTTAGAAAATTAATTATCACCATGGTGTGGGAGAGAAATTAGAAGAAATAAAGGACAGCAAGACTGGAAGCCAGTTAGGCTGTTTCAGTCTTGTAGGTAACGGGCCTTGAACTAGGGTAATGTCACAGCAGGAGTGGAAGGGGGGAATGAAGGTTGATTTGGGAGAAACATATGATACAGAATTGAACTAATATGACCTCTGACTATATATAGGTTGCAGGTAACATCAACCAGCAATGTCTCCTTGGAGTTAGTTCTACTTTGAGTTAGCTACCTTTTTAGTTAGCTCCACCTTGTTTAGCTTGGTAAGATAGAGCAAATACTGCTAGTTCACATATCTACCATGTGTCAGTGTTTGCAATGAAGTTAGGGTGTCTCCAACCCAAAGAGCAAGATGTCACAACAATATATTCCGATGGAATTATAAATGTGCTTTGGGACTTGACCTTCTTCTCCAAGGCTACTTGCCAGAAAACATTACATAAGTCAATAACTGAGATGAATTAGGAAATTCCCAACTGACTTTGGGCATCTGATACTGCATTTTCCCCATTTCACAGGCTTCTAAAAATTACACAATTGCCCAAATTAAAATGAGTTTCTCTATCACATCACGAATCAGGTTATGTCTTAGTTTGGAGTGATTGTTTAATTTTCTCACTGGCTGAAGAAGTCAGGACCATCTTATCAGACAAGAAGAAAAAGGTGCCAGTTTCCTTGCTGCGCAAAGGCCTTGCCTTCATATTTCTGGACATATTTGTCTGGCAGCATCCCAGACTGTGTTCAGGGACCTATTACCTGAAGACATTCTGTTTTTGTAATATCAAATCACAGGGATGCTGCTTGCCAAGACTCACACTGTCATCCACCTGGCCAGCACTGGCCACTTTAGGAATTGAGAGCAGCAGTCGGAAGGCCTTGGCTGACATTGTGGAAACAGAGCCAGGCCCACAAGCTCACCATTAGAAGTAACTGCCTACTGGATTCAGAAACTCCACAGTGTGTGCCCTCTACCCTGTTCCTGGTCAGTGATCCGGAGAGACCTCACGTGATCTGGCCCGACCTCACGTGATCTGGCCCTGTTTCTTTCTTCTGTCAAGGAGACCTCTGCCCATTACCATCCTACTTCCTCATAAAGCCACACACTTCCCGGGCACTGCAGGCCTCCTGGTGCCACATCCTGACCTTTCAACCTGTCAGAACCTGGCATCTGGCTCCTCCTCAGGAAGAAAATATGTATTTCTTCCAGGTACTCCTGAGCGTTCCCACATTCTGGGGAGCCTTTGCCTCAAAACTGCTGCTCTGGCTTCACCTTTAGCCACTAGTTTTTCACTGTGCAACTGGAAACATCCACTGGATCCCATTTGCTCCTCCAGCTGTGGAATCACTTCATCCCAATCCTACTAAAAGAGACCAGAGGACTAACCTCATATATTCTGCCTGTTTTTTTTCTTATTTGAGATTTAAGAAACTTGCAGCATCAGGAATTGACTAATAACAACTATTCCTGTTTCTTAATACTTTTAGCTTATGTTTTTCAGTTCTTTGAATTAGAAATCCATTTTGAGTCTCAACATATGATTTCATCCCAGTCATTTTGTCCACAAATATCTGACGAAACTACATTATTTGATCAAGATGCAACAATGGCTAAATGCCATAGTTTTAAAAGATGATATTGGAAGCACTGCAGTTTAAATCAGAAAGTACTATCATGCATGGCTCACCCTTCAACAGCTTTGCTAATTCTTGACAATTTTTCTTTGTTTTTTATTCTCCAAAGAAATTTCCACTTCACTCTACCATTTTACTACAAGTTCTACTAAACTTTACATTTTACCTGCTTGTTGTTTTCTTTTAAGTAGAAGTTTTTTTGTTTTTTTTTTTCAGTACTGGGGATGGAACCCAGGGGCATTTTACCTCCAAGCTACACCCACACCCCTCTTTTTTATTCTTTATTTTGAAACAGGGTCTCACTGAGTTGCAGAGGGCCTAAGTATTAGCTGAGGTGTCCACGATCCTGATCCTCCTGTCTCAGCCTCACAAATGCTGGAATTATAAGTGCACACCACCACACCTGGCTCAGTAGATTTTAAAAAGAGGGTTTTTTTTTTAAAGTTTCTTAATAAATTACTCTTTATAACTTTACAGTTTTAGATGTTTTATAATTTTCATTATTCTAAAGATTTTTCTTGTGGCTTTCAATTTCATTGTGACATTTAGATGATGGGAAGGAAGGAGAGCACGTGCATGTGCTCTCCTAAGCTCCTTTTAAGTCACTTACATTATTATTCAATAGAGCTAATACCTTTCCGTTCTCTGTTGCAGAATTGCATACACTTCACAATTAACTCAGTCAGCTGAATGTTGTCATCTTCCATATCATGACGGACACCAAAGAAATCACTGAGCACTTAAAATTGTTTTTATTTCTTATTGGTGCAGAATACTCATACATTGAATATGTTTTTGACAGTTTTCTTATCTCTTTATATTTATCCACTCACCAATAACTTCTAGAAGATACAAAGCCTCACTGATTCTTCCTTTCAAGCTCCCATTACTTATTTATGTTCTCAATCCTAAATGAGCCTTGCTTAAAAAATAGTGAATAGTGGAAAAATAAAATGGTGGACTCATGAATTTCAAACGCATATGAATATATCACTTTGAATTTCACTACAATAAATAATTACATTGAACCAATAAAATTCTAAAAAAAAAGAAAAGAATTGCAAAGCCTTAATAATAGATACCACTTATTTAAAACCTAACATGTAGCCAAGTGTGGTGGGGCATGCTTGTAATCCCAGTACTTGGGAGGCTGAGACAGGAGGATCACACAGATTTGAAACCAGCCTCAGCTACTTAGTGAGGCTCTCAGCAACTTAGTGAGAGCCTTTTTTCAAATAAAATATAAAATAGGTCTGGGAGTGTAGCCCAGAGGTAGAAAGCCCCTGGGTTCCATACCCAGTACCACACACACACACACACACACCCTAACATGTAACCATGCTTCATGTAATTATGCTTCATGTACATGCCAATGTGTTGTTAAGTTAAAGGTCTGAGTACTGATTTGGCTACTGTGATTGAGATCCAGAAGTCCACTAAATCCCTAAGGTCATTTAGATAAGCTACCAATGACACACACACACACACACACACACACACACACACTCACACACAAATGTGTAATGAGATGTAGCTGCTTAAAAGCCTAAGTTTAGCTAGACATGATGGTGCACACCCATAATTCCAGTACTTGGGAGACTGAGATAGGAGACTTGCAGGTTCAAGGCCAGCCTTAGCAACTTAGCAACACTCTCAGAAATCTAGCGAGAACCTGTTTTAAAATACAAAATTTTCCTGGCGTGGTGGCGCACGCTCGTAATCCCCACGCTTGGGAGGCCGAGACAGGAGGATTGCGCAGGTTCAAAGCCAGCCTCGCTGGCTTAAGAGACCCTTTTTCCAAATTTAAAAAATATATAAAATAGGTCTGGGAGTGTAGCCCAGAGGTAGAAAGGTTTCCAGGAACCCCAGTACCCCCCAAAAATACAAAATTTAAACAAAAAAGGGATGGGGGAGTAGCTTGGAGGTAGAACACCCTTGAGTTCAACCCCCAGTACCAAACAAACAAACAAGTATAAACTCATTTTCTTGTCTTGTTATTTTATTTCAGCTTTAAATCTTATTTTGTGCTCCCTTATAAAAGTGTGAACTGGATGTGGTGGTACATGCCTATAATCCTGGTATTTGAGAGGCTGGATACAGGATGACAGGTTCAAGGACAGACTCAGCAATATAGCGAGACTCACAGCAACCTAGTGAGTCCCTGTTTCAAAATAAAAATTAAAAGGCTTGGAGTGTAGCTTGGAGATAGAATACTCTTGAGTTCAACCCCTGGTAACTAACACACACACAGTCAGTTATGTGTAATTATGGTAAAAAAAGAAAAAAATAAAGACAAGCAAAATATCAACTAAGACAAAATAACCACATATGGTTGTTTTAGAAATTTTGCTTATATCCTCCCAGAATTTTTTCTATTTAATATGCAAGTACAAAATATCTTTTACAAGTTGGGATTGCATTAAGTAAATTCATTAATAAATCTTCTGCTTCACTCTAAAAAATAAAAATGTCAGCAGGGCTCTGTTGCTTTCTGGAGGCTTAGGAAAGAATCCATTTTCCTGCCTTTTTGAGGGAATTAGACCCTGGGGTATTCTACCTCCAGGCTATACCCCCAACATTTTTTAATTTTTATTTTGAAACAGGGTCTTGCTCAGTTGCCAAGGGCTTTACTAAGTCACTGAGGCTGGCCTAAAACTTGTGATCCTCCTGTCTCAATATGTAAGTGGGATTCCAGGCATGAATCACCACACCCAGCCATTTGCTTAGCTTTTCCAGAAGTAGAGCTTTCTTCCATGCCTCACAGGCCTCTTTTCACCTTCAAATCCAGCAACATAACATCTCTTTGAACCTGCTTCCAATTATCACACATTTTTCTCTTTTTAACGACTTTCTTCCACTTTAGGTTCTGTGATTATATGAAGCCCACATAGATAACCTGGAACACTCTCCCTATTTTAAAATTACCTTAATTCCATCTGTAATCTTAATTCCTCTTTGCCAGGAAACTTAGAATATTTACAAATTCTGGGGATAGGACTTGAATATCATTGCAGAGCCATTATTCTGTCTACCACACACAGTAGTTAGGTGTAATAAGACACAAATCCCAAAGTAGATATAGTGTCCTACAAAATAACAGAAAGATCATGAGTACAGTCAGGTAACATCCAAATCAAAGTGTTTATCAAAGGATTGGTAAAAGAAGCAACCAAAGATGACCCACCTGCATGCCATTGGCAGAAATTTGAAAATTAGGACAAGAGCTAGTAAGGTCTTAGGGTTGAATTGTGCTCCTACCCTATAAAAAATAATAATAATTGATGTGTTCAAGTCCTAACTTCCAGTATCTCAAATGCAACATTATTTAGAAATAGTGTGACTGAAGACTAGTTGATTAGTTAAGATGAGATCAGAATGGAGTAGTGTGGGCTCTTAATCCAACATAATCAGGGTTCTTATTAAAAAGATGGCCATATCTAGACAGGCACTCAGGCAGAACACCATGTGATTATGAAGGCAGGGATCAGGGAGATGCCTCTAAAAGCCAAAGAAAGCCAAAGATGACCAGCAACCACCAGAAGAGAGGCCTGGAACAGATTCTGTCTTCCGCCCTTAGAAGGAACCAACCCTGGTGACGCCGTGATCTTTACCTTTCAGCCTCAAGAACTGTGAGACAATTACTTTGTTGTTGTTCAAGCCTTCCAGTCTGTGGTGCTCTGTTATAGCAACCCAGAAAACTCACGCATTAACTTCAGAGAAGAGGATGAGATCTGGAGAAGTAAGCAGGAAGCTCAATCAATGATATAATTAGGGATAGGAAATGAACCCTACCCAGAACAGATGGAAGACTGGAGTTAAAAAGGGACCAACAACAAATCTGACTTGCCACAAGTCAACAAAAAATAAGGATATTCCTAGGTCCTGGGAGGAAGCCAACCCTGAATTTGTGAAGGAGCCACCTGGGGTTCAGGGAACTCAGGAACAGAAAGATACCCTGCCAATCAGATACACTGCCACTGAGCGGCATAGCCGTGTGACAAATGCATTCTTCTTACAAGTGCTTAGTCAATTTATTTATTGATCCTCTTTGGTTACCTTGCCTACAAATGAAGGCCACTGAAAGGTTTATGTGTATTCAATTATTTTAAATATTTGGTCACTCAAGGAAGTTAATTGGCTACTGTTCTCTGTTCACTTTGCTAAAACAGCAACCGGAGATCACCTAGTGGGAGAAGAGTGGGAAAAGCAATTTGTCTTTCTCTTCTGGAGTTTCTCCTCTCCTACATCCATGAAGCAGTTCTTTTAGAAGCAAATTGAAATCTACTTCTAATTATGAAAATACACTTGGTCAAGCTAATATAATGCTGAAATTATGTTTTGTTGGGCAGTATATGTAACCTTTTTTCCCTCCTCATTAACATTACATTTCTTCCCTAGAATTACACATGCAAGAAATTGCTTCCACTATTCTGCTATAGGAGAAACAAGGAAAACATAGGTAATTGGCTAGTTTGCATATAAATGCCAACCTACAGTATCCACCAATGTACTGACCAGTCCCCACAGAGTTCAGTGTAAACAAAGTTTTATTCCTTCAAGCTTCATTTCACTGTCAAGGTCAAGTAGGTCATTATATAATAACACCAAATAAGTAAGACTTCAATGACAGCTGATACATGTTAATGTTGAAATATAGTTTAGTATTCTTATCTGTATATATTTGAACACTTATGTGTCAATGATGAGTATTCAGTTCTTTCGTGGCTCAGGAAAAGCCATAGTCTAATCATCATATCTTTAAATAAACCTCTCTTTATTGTTTAAAGAATTAGGGCAATATGTTTCTTGGTTCTAGTCTTTGAAGGGGCAGATATATGTCACAACCACTATGTACCCCCAGGCTTCAAGGCCTAATCAGCAAAATTGGAAAACTTCCCAACTTTTAACTTAGAAGTCAATAAGCAAATAAATCTCTTATTCTTTCTTCTCCTCAGCTTAGAAAAACGGTAGGAATTTATTTCTACCCTTTATTTGAGAATCATACCATGTTGCCTGTCAACTGAAACTGTGCAGTTTTAGAGAAAAAAATGTCTTTGAATTTGTGAAGTGCAGACCAGAGAGCAGTCACTAAAACTTCATTCTAAACATTTAATTAATCTTTTAAATTTTTTATTTTCAATATATGCTTTTTAAATTCTATGTTTATAAAATAATTATTTCTTAATTTTCCCTTCTCTTTCTCATTCACCTACAAATCATAAAACCTTCCTTGACAATCTTCTTTTCAGAGATATACTCTTTTTTCTTAGAAGAAAAATAAACAACAAAAATAAAATATTGTATTCCTCCAACATTTCACCCAAAGAAGGCAGATCTGTAGATAGGACGAGCCATCTGCCGCACCACCCCACTCTGTCCACTTCAGGTTCCCCTTTCCATTGACACCACTATTCTAAATCCTCAGAGGTCTACAGGTGAAACTTCAACCCAAATAAGGACAAAATTCCCTTCCCTGGTTCCTTTTGGTATGGTTTAGGCAGGATATAACTTTCAGTACAACTCTACTAAATAGGAAGAGGAGAAAGGAAAATAACATTGCAAAGACATAAGAACAATACAGTTCACAAAGCACAGGTTTCTGACTCTTCAGTTAAGCTTTTCCACTGGTCCTGTTCTATCTGCATCTCACAACCCTCTTACTCCCCACCAAGGACTCCTTTGCATCCTCCACAGCTAGATGAAAGTAGACTAGGTGACTTCTGCATTCACTGTGTCATCAGTCTAAATTCTAGTCCGAACCTTTTTTTTTCTTCCCAGATGCTATGGTTGGATATGGTATGTGTGTGTTCACCAAGGTTTTATGTGTTTAAAATTTAGAGTGCAGAAACTTAATCTATGGTGTTTAGAGATGGAGCCTTTAAAAGTGATTAGGATTAAAAGAAGTCAGTGTGGAGCACCCATGATTGAGTCATGGTGGCTTAAAAAAAAGAAGGAAAGAGACCAGAGGAGACGCCATGCACACGCTGCCTGTCTCGTACCATGTGATGCCCTCGCTGCCCTGGCACTCTGCCAGCAGGAAGGCTCTCATCAAATGTGGCCCCTTGATCTTGGGCCTCCAGAACTCTGAGTCTAAGCTGAGCAACTTAGCAAGAACCGCAGCAATTTAGCAAGACCCTGTTTCAAAATAAGAAATTTTATAAAAGGGGCTGCAGGTCTCATGTGAGACCCTGGTGATTCTTTACATACCAAGTTGTGGCTAAATATATAACCATGGCCCATGAAACATCCTGTAAGTTTGGAGTTTAAATAAAGTTACCAACAATAACAAGATGCTTTACATATAACTAATCTTTGTTACCATCTTGTAATAAAAAGAATGCCAAATTTGGAGTTAGAAGACCAAAGTAGGAATATAAAAATTTATTATTTACTAGTTGTTTTATCTGGAGCATGAAAGATAACTTCACTGGGGTTCAGTGTGCTCATCTGGAAAATGGGAATAATAATACTACCCCTTCCTGCCTCACCATAATATTCTTTAGGAAGATGAAATATCAAAACAGCTTCATAATTGCAAAAAAGAATTTAAATGCAAGCTGTTTTCATTCCTGTTGTCTGAGTTACCTTAAATAAAGCACTTGTAGAGGAATACAAAAGATAAACAAGTAAGCAAATAAATGCACATATAACCAAAATAAAGCTCACTTTTAGCATGGTATCACTGAAAGAAACAACAGTTTAACAACCAAAATAATAATAGTAATGACAGAAATTACTTAAAAAGCAATTGAAACATTCACAGAAGTGTCTCAAAAATACTAAATGAGAATTGTATCCTTTTACTCTTTTCACCCTCCTCTCACACTTATCCTAAATAAACGACTCATACATAAGTCAAACATAAGTCTCCTGTATGTCAAGATAAGTCTCCTGTATTACTATCACCTTTTGCCAAATTTGGAGTAAAACTTATGTTTTCCAGAGTCTCCTCCAAAGCACTGTTTATGGATGAAGGATCATGTGGTCCAGGGGCACCATTCTGTCCACTTTGTTATTTACTCTGACCTATTGCTTTTTTGATTCTTCAGAGCTTTTGGATAACTACCACTTTAATCTCATAGGTTTGCATTATGTTCACCAACTATGTCTGCAAGTACGAGCACAAATACATGGCACACTGGCTGCCATCTCTCTCTCTCTCTCTCTCTCTCTCTCTCTCTCTCTCTCTCTCTCTTTCTCATGTTTATGGTAGATATCACTAAGGGATTATTGCATTCTTCCCACTGAGTCTAGATTAGAATCTTCGATGTTGTATTGCAGACTAGTTGTTTCTTTGGAGTGCATCAGCATCACCTGGAGGATTAACTAAAATAGAGATTACTTCAGAATTTCCTATGTAGCATGTCTGGAGTAAGGACCAAGCCACATGCTACTGATATTGATGGTTGGGAAGTTCATCTTCTCAGAAACACAGTTTCAGTCAACTGCTACTCAAATCTCTTGTTAGAATATCTTATCTCTACAGGCCTACAGAAAACAGGTCATAGGCATCCAAAACAGGTGAAACCCCTTAATAGTTCATATTTACAAGCTTTTTTTCAATTGGTTAAGAACACTTTTTGCTTCTTCCAAAATGTTTCAACTCAATATCATATATCTTCTGTCATAAATCCTTTGCTTAGGGAATAATTCTAGCTTTGTGGACCCTGGTTTTATACTTAATGTTATAAGCTATCAAGTCATTTCCAATACTACCTTTGATCAAAGGAAAGCAAGTGAAGAGGCTCCTGGTTACCTTGGAAGATAATTCCAAGGAATTCGTGATGTTTTCTAATAGGGAAATATGGTACAAACAGGACCTAAATAGTTTTGTTGGACTTTGCTTATTTCTGCTGTCAAGAATTTGATGTGGGAAACCAAATGGTTAAAACTTGGAAAACAAAACATGTTCTTTTAGTTACTAAATTTAGTACTGAATTAAATGTATTTCCTAGTAGAAACTAAAATATATGGTAGAGATCACATAACTAATTAGTATTTTGTTTGTGGGGTATTTTAGAAGGTTCTGCTTCATCTCTCTTGGATAATTCACACTCACAAGTAGCGTGACATTTGTTCCTACCACGCTTCCTATTGGCCCAGTGTCATGGTTTTCCACATTTTATTTAGCAGTAAAATCCTTTACTAAACAAAATCTTTACTATAGAAGACTGAATCAGTCACAGTGCTGCATGGCAAATTCGAACACAGATGGAAAACTCAAAAACTGTGGGTGAAAAGCTTTTGATGAAGAGACTATTCAACAAAGGTCGGGGGGTGTAGGGTAGAAGGAAAATCATCAGGGGAAGGTCACAATTCCTTAGGGCTTGTGTTGTCTGAAAGGGCAGGAGAGAGGATAGAGTAGTTGCCAGAACCTGGTAAAGACTGTATAGGAAAGAGAGCCTCAGAGAAGGGATGTGGACTTCAGTAAAGGAAGGCCATCATTGCCCAGCCACAGTCTCAGGGGAAGGAGTCAGGAAAATTAATACCCCTTTTCTTTCCCTTTTGCTCTCCAAGCGACTTCTTTCATTGGCTAAAGCCAATGAAAGCATTCTGCTTAAAGACGAGGAAGTCCAATTGACGAAATCCATGGAAGTCAGTCTCCTGGGAACAAAGAACAAGGTGGAGAAGGGTAGAGAAACAAACCAGCAGGGCAGCAAAGACTATCCAGAACAAGAAACAAATATGCAAACGCAAAATTCTTAAAGCAAGATTTCTCCTGTTGAATCAGGGTGGAGGGGTGCAGAGCCTGCCAGCTTGCCTCTCTGTGCTCTCTCGCTTTGACCACAGCAGTCTCTGGGGCACGCCTGTTGCATTCTAGTGTGTTGGCCGAATCCTTATGAATACCTCAGTCACAATCAACAATAGGACTTTGTGCTTTCAAGTCACCATTTTGCAAAAACATCATATATGTGTACAGAAAATAACTCGGACCAGACCTATCCCTGAAAGACTCTGGAAAGAACAGTCTGACTGCACATGTGATCACACTGAGGTCTGGAATCTGACAGCTGAATGAGCCAAGGACCCTCTGCTTCTCTGGACAGTGTTTGGCCTTGTAAACTAGGGGGCTTCCTTTGAATAGCCTCATCTGTGGAACCGTCCCAAAGGGATTCACAATTAAATTTCATATGTACCTTAGATTCAAGAGAGGAATTAATACCCAGAGATACTGAAATATGTAGTTAATGACAAGAATCAATAAGGATAAAAAGGGAGGGAGGAAGAAAGATCCATGGTATTTGGGAATAGGGCTAGATAAGCAAAAGAACTATTAATCGAAAAATAACCACAGAGAGCCCATCACTAGCATAATGTGAAGTCTAATGCTGTCGCTGGCAGCCGAGAAGCAATACCCTCCAAATGTGCTCTGAAGTCTGAATCAGCCTGGCCTCCTCCGCAGGGGCTGCTGCAGGTCCGTCAGTCATTGGGCAGAGCCGCTGAGCACATCCTCTGCTGCTATGCAGAGAAATCTGACTAGGGAAGCCAAAACTGGGATGGGGATGGGCAGGGCTGGAGAGTGCCAGCACATAGGAGCCAGACAACCCGATATTCTGTCACTGGAGCTGCTACTTAAATCTCTTGGCTTACTGAAGAGGAGGGACTTTTTTGGAGGGGAAGGGGAGTGTTGGTTTTCATCTCAGTAGCTAGAGTGGTCTTCGTGAGGAGCAAATATAAGCTGAACAGAAGAGAACGGCACAGCTGTTCTCTGCTTTCTTAAGAGTTCTGCAGCTCTCATTGTCTCATGTGTTGGTGCAGCTGCACAGCCAGACGAGCCTGAGGGTCCTCGGTGGCAGATGCAGGTAAAGAACATGATAGTGTGAGATGCAGCCTGTGTCCAACCTGTCCAACCCTCCTTGAGACACCCTGGCTCTGTGCCCAGACTCACCCCATGCCTCCCTCTAGGTAGGCAAGCTTTATATGAATAATACAAAATCTTTGTTGCACATGAGATAGAATGCAAATCATTTTACATATATTATCATATTTAATGCTCAAAGCAGCAGTGGAAGATAGGTGCTATTCATGAATACCACGTGTCTATTCAGATGGGGGAGTTAGGAGTTGGAGAGGTCAAAAAACTCCATGCACAACCAGCAGGCTGACGTCTGAGCCCCAGGAGGCTGCCCTCGGGAACCTGCTCTTAAACACTAGACTATTCTATCTTGTCCATCTTTGGTTAGTTCTGCACCTTACTGCTTGGCTTCCTATATACTCTGAGCCACTGGACCTCTATATTTTTAACCTTGGATTGGTCATTTATCTTTGATTTCCTGTTGTTTTCTCTATTACAGATGCTGAAAAGAGAAGGCCAGATTCCGCATTGCCAGGCTTGTCCCTCCTAATAAAAACCAGTCACAGTAGCTGGTTCTGGTCAGTCAGGGGGAAGCACTCAGACAGACCTCTCCTGCAGAAGCCCCTACCTCCTCAGCTAAGAATCCTATCTTCACACATCATGTTGAATGGGAAACCCTGCCTAGAAACATCATTTCCTCCAATGCAAAAAGCCTCTCAAGCCTTCCCCACCCAGCATTTTATAAGAGAAAGAGAGAAAGATGGACCATTAGCCCGACTCTACAGTACTGTCCATAGAAAGTAATGCTCATGTGGCAAAACTGAGTCAGAGAGAAGAGGAAAATGAGTCATGCCTTGAAATCACCTCACCAAGTATTTTGAGAGAATTAAGGATAATTTAAATGCTCACACATATGAATTTAATTGCAGTTCAATTCAGAAGGCTACTAAAATTTTCCTTATTTAGAAATACATGGGTTTAGCCAGGTGTGGTGGCTCACACTTGTAATCCCAGCATTTGGGAGGCTGAGACAGGAGGATCGCGGTTCGTGGGCAGCCTCAGCTACTTAGTGGGGCCCTTTGCAACTCAGTGAGACCCTGTTTCAAAATAAATAATAAAAATAGGGCTGGGAGTGTCACTTGCAGGTAGAATGCCCCTGGGTTCCATCTCCAGTGCCTCAAAAAAAAAAAAAAAAAAAACAAACAAACATGGGTTTAGATAAAGCCTTTCAGTTAGTTATTCATAATGCTTAAAATAACTGCAGAAAATAAAAATATTGGCATCTACTTAAAATTCCTTTTAAAAATTAGACAATAATCATGTTTCATGTGCACATTTTAGTATTATAGGGATATATTTTAAATCAGTTGCTTTCTATGTATATCATGGAATGTCGTGCTACAATTCCATAACTTCTGTCTCCTTTCTTTAAGACTCTGTCCATTTTTCTGGTATATTTGGCACTTGCATATATTCATACATATGTACTTACTCATATTTAAATGAAAATATTATTTTTAGAAAATTCAAGCTAAAGTTTACATGAATCATGGAAGCAGCTACTTTACCGCTTTTGTTTTCCTTTCTCTGTTCTGCCCCCTCCGTGGTACAGACTTTGTACTCTGCTCTAAAGACCAAAAGGATATGTGTAATTACATATATTTTGGGGACAAATCAGTGGATATTCATGGTTTTAGTCTTGAAAGCTTAATTTCAGCCATAAAATTCATTTTATTTTTTATATTAGGGCACAGCTGGTTGCAGGGAAATGAAATCTACTTCAAATGTTTCAAGTAGAGGGGGCTGTGGGGCTCATGATAAGGATACTGATCACCTATGAATCAAGAGGCCTCAATAAAATCAACCATAATCAGCTTCCAGCATAAACATCATTCAGCTACCAATGTCCTCAGCTTGCTTGCTTCCTTCTTTCTTCCTTCTTTCTTCTCTCTTTCTTTCTTTCTGTCTGTCTTTCTGTCTGTCTTTCTGTCTTTTGTACTGGGGATTGAATCCAAGGGCATTCTACCTCCAAGCTACACTCCCAGCCCTTTTGTATTTTTTATTTTGAAACAAGGTCTTTCTAGATTGTTGAGAGTCTTGTTATGTTGCTGAAGCTATCCTTGAACCTGCAATTATCCTCTACCAAGACCTAGGGCTTTAGGTTATGAGAGCAGCATACAACTTAAAAATTGATTATATAATGAGTTTCTGGATATATTCATGTACTGGGGCTCCTATAATAAAGTGCAGCTGGAAATGCCCTCAATTTCTAGGTTTCTTGGTTGAAATAAGAGAGAGAGAGAAGGAGAGGGAGAAGGAAAGGGGAGGAGGGGACTGGTTGGCTTAAACAATACAAATTTATTTTCTCACAGTTCTGTAAACTAGAAGGTCAAGGTGCAGGGGTCAGTGTTCTGGTTTGCCATGACCTTCTCCCTTGTTTACCTGTCCCCCTATAGCTTCTCGTGGTCTTCCTTCTGCACATGCTCGCCCTTCTCTTCCTATATGGAAACCAGTCTTACTGCATTAGAGCCAACCCTAATTTTTCTCATTTTAATTTAATTACATATTTAAATATTCTGCCACCAAACATGGTCACATTCTGAGGTATTAAAGGTTAGGATCTCAACAAAGGAATTTAGAGGAAGACATGATTTAGCCATTGGTAAGTCTCTTATTTGCAATTAGAAAATAGAAGATACATTTTTCCATTCCTCTCCTGAACTGTAACTTCCTTCCTGGTCTGCTCACTTCACTCTGCTAAGTCTTCCAGAAAGCCAGCAGATAAATCCTCTTCTAGATGATGAATCTGATTTGGTCATTCTTTGCTTAGAGGACTCCTATGGCCCCAAACACCTTAGAGTCCAAACGCGTCCCATAGCAAACATGTGACCTCACAATAAGCTCCAGTCAGGCTTCCCAGCCTCACTCCAGCCACAATTCCATCCCATACACACCATGCTCCAAGTCCCCAGCCTGCTGACGGTGGAACATTGAGCAGTTTCTGCATCTTTTAGTCTGTTTAGACAAATTTCATAGTACTTTAAAGATAGAGATAATCCCACATTATTCCCTTCTGCTCATTACTCATATACATATTTCAATCACACTGCAAGTTAAATAAGATTTTGGACTATCTAGGAGCCCATATTATTATTTCTGATTGGTTCTATAAATATTTGTTCAGCACCTATCATATGTCAGGTACTCTTGACATTTATTACATAAAGATGAAAAGCCAAGTCTCTGGTTTTCAGGAGAGAAAGAAGACAGGTATATAAACAAATAACTGAAATACAATGTGACAAGTGTGGGAATAGAAATATGCATGAAATACTCTTCTCATGCAAGAGAGACGAATGTTACCTGAGGTGGTCAGGGAATACTTCAAGGAGAAGAGCTGCTATTAGAACTGAAAACTTGATAAGAGGAAGAAAGGAATTTCAGACACAGAGCAGCAAAGGCAAAGAGAAGAGTCATAGTGAGACACCTGCCAGGACTTCAGGGAACCCTGAACCACTATCCCTTTTCTCTCCCTGAGGATGTGCAACTGAGCTGAGTGGCCTTTTCTTTTGAACTGTCAAAATGGGAAGCATCTAATTATATCCCCTCTTCTCTAGACAGTGACTGTGGAGTTCAGACTCCAGGGGACTCCAATACACACCTGCCTGTCTGAAAGAAACCACCTTCAAATTCCAAAGTAACTTCCCTCTGAAGGAGAGCCCTAAAGTGATTCCAAAGTGCTTTTATGGTACCTCTCTCCAGAGAAAAGAAAAATACACTTACACTCTGGAAAGTTAGCCTATTGCATATGATTGCTTCCTTTCAGAACAGTATAGTTCTTAGCCTTGACTCTGAGATTAGATTTATGTAGGCTGACTTTAACTATCTCAGTGCACAGCCAGCACCCCAGACCAATTAAACCCAAAAGAGAGTAGGACCCATGAAGCAGTATTTTTTAAAAGCTCCCTAAATGATTCCAATGTGAAGCCAAGGTTAAAAACCACTGATGGATTTAGAATTTATAGCTTTTCTCCCCCTTAATATAGATGTTAAACTGTTATAATTCTCTAGCTTCTTTGACAAAATTAGGACTACTTGTTGGTTCAGAGGTGGAATGGACAGGCCGTGCGTGGTGGCGCACGCTTGTAATCCCCGCGCTTGGGAGGCAGAGACAGGAGGATCGTGCAGGTTCAAAGCCAGCCACGCGCGCTGGCTTAGGAGACCCTGTTTCCAAATAAAAAAGTATAAAAATAGGTCTGGGAGTGTAGCCCAGAGGTAGAAGGGCTTCCAGGAACCCCAGTACCACCAAAAAAAAAAAAAAAAAAAAAAGTGGAATGGACAGACACTGTTATTGAAACTTGACTCTTCCTGTTTTGGTCTATCTCAGTTCTGTTCTCTCTCTGGCTTCTCTCAATGTTCCCTGCCCTGATGAATGTGGTTATTTCTCTTAGGCTCATGGCCTTAGTTTAAGAGACAGGTTTGGCCAAGTAGGTCTAAAAGAAAGGCCTACGGTCTATCTGCTGTGCGTGCGTGCGTGCGTGTGTGTGTGTGTGTGTGTGTGTGCGTGTGTGTGTTAATGGGGGATTGAACCCGGAGGCATTCTAACTCCAAGCCACACTCTCAGCCCTATTGTTTTTTTTAAACAGGTCTCTCTAAGTTGCTGAGTATCTCACTAACTGGCTGAGGCTGGCCTGGAACCTACGATCCTCCTGTGCCTCTCAAGCACTGGGATTACCAGGGTGCACCACCACACACCCAGCTCCTGCCCCACTTTTAGTTCATTGCTTATGTAGCTATGGAATTGCCATAGCTTAAGGATGCAGACTCCTGTCTTCACCCAACTTGAGGTTTTTCTGTGGAGATAAAACTCTTCAGTTCTCTGTGTCTGGCTTGATCTCAGAGCCCTGACCTGTCCACTGAAACCAGGATCAGAGCATTCCTCGGTGCTGCTTAATCCTCCCAACATGCTGCTGAGGAAGGGGTTGGGGCCATGGGGAGATCTTGACCCCAAAAGAGAAGGAAGAATTTCAGTTGGGAATCAGCCCTCAGTCTAAGATGTGAGGCCTAATTTCCGGCCCCTCTTCCCCTGATTTGAAAGGATCATGCAAAGGTGGTACTCCAGGACCCTGGGAAGAGGGAGAGGAAAGAGGAGCCAATTAGCTGGCCCACCAGAAAGTCAGCAGCAGAGTAGGGAAAGGAGGAATGCAGGGACCCAGTGATCACTGTGACAGTAACAGGTACATGAAGCTCAGACTAGGCTGCAGGGCTGGTGCTGCCCTCCAATGAGTCAGAAAGGACTGGCTCCCCACCACGTTGCCCAGCTAATGCCTGCGGATGAAGCATCCCACACAAGTGTTGGCTCTAGCCAGGCTGCTCATTTGTCAGCACTGGAGTGACATCATGTAAACTTGCAGGCAGATGCCAAACTTGATGAGAACTCATGATTCACTCAGTCTGTTGTGCATACACAGAGGACTAGATGACCTCTAAGGCCCTTTTCTGGCTTTTAAATGCCACGGTATCCCAAGGGACTGCCCTGAACCTAGCATGTCCCAGAAACTGCATTTGGGGAAATTTCCAAGGAGCTTTGTGTCCAGGTACCTGTGCATTTTTTGTGGAAAAAAATGAGGGCTGACCATGTGAAGGGAAGGAAATTTCCAAGAGACAATTTCCCACAGACAAATGGCTGTTTCTGTGTGCCTAATTTTTCCTGAGCAGTCCTCTGAACAGCATAAAAACACAGGACTAGTGTCTCTCATCCGTTCCTACTGAGGTAATGAGATATTTTTTTTTTTCTGGCAGAAATCTTACTCTCCCTTCTTCCTGATTACCCATGAAGTAGCATTCCCTCAGGACCATGCTATAGAAGCCATACCCATCTTCCTTATCTATGAGCAATCTGTCCACCCTTCTGTAGCTCGCTAAGCTGACTTATTCAAAGGCACCATAGGGATTTGAGTCTGTATTTCCAGTCCCTCCAGGTAGTAAACATCGTGCCAGTTACTTGTGGACTGAGAACCAGAGCAAGCAGAGAACTCAGTGGAAATAAGGAATCTGCAAAGACGGAAGCAGACCATGTGTTCCCTCCACGTGCATAACAGGTCTCTGTTGTCGTGCTGAGGTAGCAGCTGCAGCTCCACACCCTATCCCCACTGGGGCCTTGCCTCTTTCTCCTTTAATCACTTCTTTTGGCTATCCTTCTTCCTGTCAACAATAACTCATAATAATTTCACATACAATACTCCTCTCATTGTGGTGCAGTATAAACACTAAAATCACAATATAAAGGATAAGAAGAAAAAATCGCTTACACAAATCTTTGACTACATGTGAAAATCTGGGGCAAGACTTAAAATATTTCTTTCTAGTCACAAATTGGTAATAGTGGTAGATTTTGGGTTGCAATCGTATGTTTTTTAAAGTATTACCTAGTTCTTGAATTGTCTTATTATATTAAAATCTCTTTTAACAGGAACCCAACTACTGAAGCTGGGTTTGCTCAAAGATGTTTGCCTATGGCTCTATATTTTTAGAAGGAGACAAAGAACAGGAAAGTAGACCTCATGGATTTAATTTTTTAAAAGAATAACTTTTTAAACTTCTTATTGGTGCATTGTAGTCATACATCTTAATGGAGAACAAGATGGTAGAGACATACATGCACACATCATCCAATTATCCCTTACCCAATTCTCTCCCCCTCCTTCCTTCTTTTGTTTGGCTTAGTGATTGACTTTAACATGCTTATTAATGTACATCATGAACATGAGAGAATTTTCCTCTTCTTCCCCTCTCATCCCCTCAGGTCACCTTATTTGCTCATCTATAGTATCCCCTTCTTTGTCTATAGTTCCTCCTATGATCCATTTTCTCCCTAGCTTTTGCATATTAGGGAGAGCATCTGATTTCTTATTTTTTGTGACTGACTAATCTCATTTAGCATAATGTTCCCCAGTTCCATCCATTTTCCCTGTAAATGACATAATTGTGTTTTTTTTTTATGGCTGAGTAAAATTCCACTGTGTACATATCCCATAGTTTTGTAATCCATTCATCAGTTGATGGGCATATTGGCTGGTTCCATAGTTTGACAATTGTGAATTGTGCAGTTATGAACATAGATACACAAACATTAGTTTGGTTTCCATTCTTTTGGGTAGATACCCAGAAGGGGTATTGCTGTATCATATAGCAAGTTTGTTTCCATTCTTCTGAGGATCCTCCATACAGTTTTCCAAAGTGGTTGCAATAATTTGCAGTACCACCAACAAGGTAGTAGAGTTCCCACTTCTCCACATCTCACCAGCATTTATTATTGTTTGTGTTTTGAATGATTGCTATTCTAGTTGGAGTTAGGTGAAATCTCAAGGTTGTTTTGATTTGCCTCTCTCTGATGGCTAATGATGTTGAATATTTATTCACACATTTATTGGCCATTTGAATTTCTTCTATCAGAAAGTGTCTATTTAGTTCACTTGCCTATTTTTAATTAGATTGTTTGTTTTCTTAGTACTGAGTTTCTTGAGTTCTCTGTATAATCTACCCATTAGTCCTCTATCAGAGGAGTAGGTGGCAAAAATCTCCCTTTCTGTTGGCTCTCGGTTGAGGTTCTTGATAGTTCCCTTTGCTGTACAGAAGCTCTTCAGTTTCATGCAATCCCATGTATTGATCTACCTTTTAGTTTCTTGTGCCTTTGGGGTCTTGTTGAGATAGTTTTTACCTGTGCCTATGTGTTGTAGTGTTGGACCTATGCCCTCTTTAAGTAGCCTCAAGGTCTCTGGTCTAATTTCCAAGTCTTTGATCCATCTTGAATTGACTTTTGTGCTGGGTGAGAAAATGGTATTAATACCCATTTTTTTGGACATGGTTAACTAGTTTTACCAGCATCATTTGTTGAAGAGGCTATCTTTTTTCCAGTGTATGTTTTTATGCCCCTTTGTAAAAGTGAATTGGCTGTAAGTGTGTGGATTTGTTTCTGAGTCTTCTATTCTGCTCCATTGGTCTATGTATCTGGCATTTTTGTGCCAGTACCATGCTGTTTTTATTACTATGGCTTTGTAGTATAGTTTAAAGTTAGGTATTTTGATTCCTCCTGCATGGTTTTTGCTGCTGAGAACTACTTTGGCTATTCTGGGTTTTTTGTTGTTCCAAAAGAATTTAAGGACTCATATTTTTATGTCTGTAAGGAATGATCTTAGTAATTTAATGGGTATTATATTGAATCTGTAGATCATTTTTGGAAGTATGGCCATTTTGATGATATTTATTCTGCCTATCTATGAACATGGAAGATCTTTCCATCTTCTAAGGTCTTCTTCATTTATTTTTTCAATGTTTTATAATTTTTTTGCTGAGATCTTTACCTCCGTGCTTAAGTTTATTCCTAAGTATGTTATTTGTGTGTGTGTGTATGTGGGATATCTTGAGTAGAAGTTTTTCTGGATTTCTTTCTCAGTGGATTTATGGTTGATATACAGAAAAGCTTTTGATTTTTTAAGATTGATTTTTGTATCCAGACACTATGCTGAATTTGTTGATAAGTTCTATAAGCCTTTTGGCTGAGTTTGTTGAGTCTTCTAAGTACAGCATCATACCATCTGCAAATAGTGAAAGTTTGAGTTCTTCTTTTCCTATTTGTACTCCTTTGATTTCCTTTTCTTGCCTTGTTGCTCTGGATAGAGTCTCAAGCACTATATTGAAAAGAAATGGTGATAATGGACATCCTTGTCTTGTTCCTGTTTTTAGGAGGAATTCTTGAAGTTTTTCCCCATTTAATATGATGTTGGCTGTGGGCCTATTGTCAATTGCCATTATGATGTTGAGTTATGTTCCTTCTATTCTGATTCTCTGCAGTGCTTTTAGCATAAATGAATGTTGGATTTTGTCAAATGCGTTTTCAGCACCTATTGAAATGATCATGTGATTTTTGCCTTTGGTTCTGTTTATGTGATGAATTACATGGATTGATTTTTGTATGTTGAACCAGACTTGCATCCCTGGAATGAACCCTACTTGGTCATGGTATATGATTTTCTCAATGAAATTTTGAATGCATGTTGCTGGTATTTTGTTTAGCAGTTTTGCATCCAAGTTCATCAGTGATATAGGTATGTAGTTTTCCTTCCTTGAGCTATCGTTATTTGGTTTGGGTATTAATGTGATGTTGGCTTCATAGAATGTATTTGGGAGAGTTACATTTCTTTCTGTTTCATAAAATAGACTGAGTGTCAGGATTAGCTCTTCTATAAAGGTTTTATAAAACTCATCTGGGAAGCCATCTGGTCCTGGGCTTTTCTTTTATGGTAGGCTCTTCATTGCTGTTTCAATATCTTTGATTGCTATTGGTTAGTTTAAATTTTCTATATCTTCTTGACTTATTTTAGGATGGTTGTAATTATCTAGAAAGTTTTTAATTTCTTCCAGATTTTCCATTTTGTTGGAGTATAGATTTTCAAAGTCATTTCTGATAATCCTCTGAATTTCTACACTGTCGGTGGTGATATCTATTTTTTTATCTCTTATCTTAATAATTTGGGTTGATTCTTTTTTGTTAAGTTGGCTAGTGCTTTATCTATCTTGTTAATTTTTTTTGAGAAACCAGCTTTTTGTTTTGTTGATTTTCTGTATTTATTTTATTCTCTACTTTGTTGATTTTTGCTTTGATTTTAATAATTTCCTGCCTTCTACTGGCTTTGGAATGAGACTGTTCCTGTTTTTCTAGGGCTTTGAGGTGAGTCATTAGGCTATTTATTTGGTGATTTTTCTGTTCTTCTTGTGCAGGCACTCAGTGCTATGAATTTTCCTTCAAATACTGCCTTCAAAGTGTTCCAGAGGTTTGAATATGTTGTATCTCTATTTTCATTTGTTTCTATAAATTTCTTGATTTTACCCCTTATTTCTTCTGTGTTCCATTCTTCATTCAGCACTGTGGTGTTCAGTCTCCACATGTTTATGTGGTTTCTCTAGGTCTTTTTATAATTGATTTCTAATTTCACTCTATTATGGTTTGAAAAGACACAGAGAAGGATGTCACATTTTTTGAATTTGCTAGTGCTCACTTTGTGGCCCAGAATGTGATCTATTTTGAAGAAGGTTCTGTGAGCAGCTGAGAAAAATGTGAATTCTGCTGTAGTTAGATGGGATATTCTATATGTGTCTAATAGGTCCATTTGGTTGATGGTGTTCTTTATGTCTGCAGCATCTTTACTGACCTTTTGTCTAGAAGAATGGTCTAATGGTGTGAGAAGGGTGTTGAAGTCTCCCAATATTATTGTATTGGGGCTTATGTGTGACTTAATGTCACAAAGAGTGTTTTATGAAAGTATCCTCACCTGAGTTTGGGGCATAAATGTTGACTATCATTATTTCCTCCTACTGTATTGTTTGTTTTTTTTTTAACCAGTAAAAAATGACCTGTTAGCCAGGCATGGTGACGGAGGCTTGTAATCTCAGCATTTGGGAGGCTGAAACTGGATGACCATGGTTCGTGGACAGCCTCAGCTACCTAGTGAGGCACGCTGTAATTTAGTGAGACCCTGTTTCAAAATAAAGAATAAAAAAAAATGGCAGGGGGTGTAGCTTGGAGGTTGAATGCCCCTGGGTTTCATCTCCAGATCCGGAAAAAAAAAAAAGTGACCTGCTTTGTCTCTTCTTCTAATAAGCTTAGGCTTGAAGTCTAACTTGTCTGATATCATTGTTGCTACTCCTGCTTGTCTTGGATTTCTGTTGGCATGGATTACTTTGCTCCAGCCCTTTACCTTTAGTTTGTGACTATCTTTACTTGTAAGGTATGTTTCTTGCAGGCAGCAAATAAATGGATTCTGGTTTTGAATTTGTTTTACCACCTTATGTCTTTTTACTGGGGAGTTGAGGCCATTTATATTAAATGTGGTTATTGAGATATGGTTTTTAATTCCTAATATATTGAGACTTATCTTCTGTTTGAGGTAGTGTTTGTTCTTCTTTACTTAGTTATTTGCTGGGTGAAAAATTTTGTTTCTCTGGTTCTGGTGAGTATTACTTATTTCTTCTTTGCAGTTAATCTCTTTGAGTATTTTCTCTAGTGCTGGTTTGGAAGACAGAAATTCCTTCAGCTTCTGTTTGTCATGGAAGATTTTTATTTCCCCATCTAATTTGAGAGATAGTTTTGCTGGGTAGGAAATTTTTGGCTGGAAGTTGTTTTCTTTCAGAGTTTGGAATATGATATTCCAGGCCCTTCTGGTTTTCATGACTTGGTTTGGGAAGTCTGGAGTGATTCTAATTGGTTTGCCTCTGAATGTCACTTGGTCTTTTGTTTTTGTTGTTCTTAAGTTTCTCTCCTTGGCTTCTATATTGGTCAATTTGACTACTATGTGGTGTAGTGTACCTTTTCTCTGATCTTGTCTAAAGGGGGTTCTATAAGTTTCCTATACCTGTGTATTGACCTCTTGTTCTATGTTTGGAAATTTTTCTGATATTACTTCTTTGAAAAGATTGTTGATCCCTTTGGTTTTACTTTATATTCCCTCTTCTATGCCAATTATTTTAGGTTGGCTCTTTTTAAATGGGCCATATTTCTTCAATGTTCAATTCATGCTGTCAAATTATTTTTTCTAGGTTATATGTTATGCATTTGTTTTTGGAGTGATCATCTAGGCACAAGATTCTATTCTCCATGTGATCTAATTGATTGTTTATTATATAATAATCTAATTGATTGTTTATTATTATAATTATTGTTTGAATTAATGCCTTCACTTCAATGATAGCATCCTTTATTTCTTTCAGACTCTCTCTAAATTCTTTTCAGAAGTCCTGTATTATTTCTACAGTTACATTTCTGATTTAACCTTCTGTAGATTTCTGCAATTCTATGTTGTCAGGTTCTGTTATTGTGGGGTTGTGAGAACGCAATGCTTCCTTGTTATTCCTCCTTCCCATGATTTCAGGAGTTTGTATCTGTTGTTTTTGGTAGATTTCTCTCAGTCTCTAGATATCAGCTGGTATATTCAAGGGCAAGTTGTGTTGTATTCAACAATGAAGCTTGAGTTAGGAGGGAAGTGAAGTCATAAATGCAGAAATAGGGTAAAGCCACAGATAGAATCAAATAGAGTGAGATTTTGAGTTTGTTAAGGTAGTATATAGTCAAGATTAGAAATGGTGAGTATTTAGTAGTATCCTAGTAACCAATATAGAGTTTTTAGTATAGTGGTATAAAGTGGATTCAATACAAGACAAAGAAGAGAGAAAAAATTAAAAAATTTAAAAAAGGGATGTAGAGATGAGAGTAGGTATGTACAAGGGAAGAAGCTTGGGAGTGAAGTTGGGAATAGAACAATCAAACAAGCATACACACACACACACACACACACACACGCACACGCACACTCATACACACACAATAATGTAATCCTACAAATATATGAATATTCAGCCAACTAGGCCTCTGCAGTCTCTCTCTGTGCTGATACCAAGTGTCACTGGCACCTTTCCTGCTGCAAACCTGGTTCTCTGAGTGTTTTTCAGTCTATGCAGATGGCTGGTATCAAATGGGCTTGATCTGGTTTTAAGTGTAGATCACCCTCCATACTTTCCATAGATTTGGAGTTTTGGTCTCTCCTTGCCTCTGTAGGTGGCAGATGCCTCTGAGACCAAACTCTAAGAGTCTCTTTTATGCACAGCTAGTGCTGGGCTGGTCTAACTTCTCCCCATTTGCCTCAATTGGGTGGTCTGTGGTGGTACCAGAGATCCTACTACTTGGATCTAGTGTTAAGTGTAGGTCTCCCCTCACACTTTCTACTGATGTAGAGCCTGAGTCTTTTCAAGCCTCTGTTATGTCCAACAGCAGACTCCATCACCACCTTTGTTGTATTAAACCACAAAGTCTCAACCCAGGGAGATTTTTCAGGCTGGCTGCGGGAGTTCCTGGGGGGCGGTGCCGCTTTGGGTGTTCTCCTGCAGTGACAGCAGGTTTACTTGCTGATGGGGATTTTGCGGTTTTGCTGAGCACTAGTCTGGATCTCTGGAGGGTGTGGTGGGCTCAGCTGTCACTGCTGCAAGTTGTAGTTGGTGTTTGAGCAGGAGGAACTGATAACCTACAATTCCAATAATCTGCAGCTGCTTACTCTAAGTCCTTGGTTGTTTTTTTGCTCATCTATGGAGTTCGGTGCAGAGAGGCAAGATGGCACTATGGTGAGGCAGATGGGTTTCTTTTCTGGTGTTGTTGAGTACCGCTCTGAATCTCTGGAGGGTGTGGTGAGCTCGGCCACCACTGCTTAAAGTTGTAGCCGGTGTTTACACAGAAGGAATTGATGGCTTACAATTCCGATGATCTGCTGCTGCTTACTTCAGGTCCTTGGTTGTTTTCCCGTTTGTCTCTGGAGTTGGTGCAGTGAGGCAACATGGTGCCTCTGTGGTGCCCACACCTGTGAGCAAAGTGATCAGGTTTCTTTTCTGTTCTCTGAAAATCAATCATTTAAGCTCAAAAAAGGATCACACCAATTACTTTTGACATATCTGGAGATAGAGACTGTCCCTTAGATGAGAAGCCATAGTTAAACATATTGGAAAATTTTGAATCAGAAAAAAGAAATTTGCCCCATGAAGGATCAAGATAGCCAGTTAATCCAGTTCCTAGAAAACAGAATGTAATCAGACCCCCAGAGAATGCATAGCCAAGATGAAGCTGGAATTTGAGAGAGACGCTAGAAAAGACATCTATAAATTTGCACTATATCTTCAGACCAAAGCATATTTATCTTAACATAAAATTTTAAACTCAGATGAACTTTGCTCATTTTCCTAGAATCTGTAGAACCAAAAATAAATACTATAAATGTTATCACAAAGGTCTTTATACTCTTTCTTATTTTCCCATTTCATTAAATTTTAGAGACACCTTCATTATGATTTTGGACAATATATGCCTACCCTATTTGATGAACTTATATATTATTATATTTATAATCACTTGGAAAGCAAGTAGAAAGAAAGCTTCATATAAGATGTTGACATTTTTTCCTGACTAAATTAACAGAGAAAGTCAATTTCACAGAATAATTATGAGTAACCATTTAGTGGTTATGGAAGAAAGTAAGTCATATATAGAGTATCTCTGTATTATTAGAAACTATGGACAAACAAGTATATACTTGCTTTTTGCCAAAATCAAAAACATTTATTTATAATAGCTTATAAGTACATCAAAAAAGCAGTAGTGGCTATCAGGAGCCAGCATTGGATTCTAATAAAGAAAAATATTTTCTTTATTAATATTACAGGTCTGCTAAAGAGAAAAATTCTAAATACAAATTATTATTTCAGTAAATCTCTTAGACTGCCAAGGGCATGATGATTTGGTGTGAGCTAGGATAATGGTTAAGCAGATCGAAGTATCTTTATAATGTGTCAATTTCTTCCACCATACTGTGAGCTCAGTTCAGAAAATAACATGTTTTATATATCTTTTGTATTTCCAACATCTTATTTAATGTCTGGCAAATACTAGGTTCCCAGTCTATTTTTTATTTTCTGAATCCATAGGTGTTTACATAAGCCTACCTACTCAAAATAAATTGGATAATGGACAATAGGTCAACCATGCAAAAATTCTTAAATGGCATGTTTTAAAGACTTTGTATATGACCATCATTCCATTCAACCCTCTTATATTGGCAATAAAGAAATATAGCAAATGTTTCAGTGAATACAAATTAGGAAATAATCAGAAAGAAGTCAGTGGCCATATATCTTATAATGCTTAGTATAATGTTGCTACAGTATGTATATGTTCATAAGCTATTTCTCATGGTTGGCACAACTGGACCTGCTTAGCCTCCACCACATACCACATACCACATACAAAAATTCACTCAAAATGGGTCAAAGACCTAAATATAAGAGCCAAAACTATAAAACTCTTAGAAGAAAACATAGATGTAAAGATCCATTACTTTGTATTATCAAATAATTTCTTAAATAAAACAAAAAGCATAAATAATAAAAATAGACAAACAACACCATGAATAATTTTAAAGTTCTACATTTCAATGGATATCATTAATGAAATGAAAAGACAACCCACACTCTAGGAGAAATTATTTACAAATTATATATGTGATAAAGACCTTTTATTTTGAGACAATAAAACTATTAGAATTCAATAATAAAAGGACAAATAATCCAATTTTAGAATGACAAAAGAATTTTATGAAGGATATAGAATCATCCTTAACTACTGATGGAATAATGATATAGAATAGCTGCATTGAAAAGCAGTCTTGCAGGTCCTCAAACAGTTAAACAGAACTAACATATAACACACCAAATCATCCTGCCCTTGGCAGTCTAAGAGATTTACTGAAATAATAATTTGTATTTAGAATTTTTCTCTTTAGCAGACCTCCTGCAATTTCTCTCCTATGTGTAAGAGGAATGAAAGCATGCCCACTCAAAAACTGTACTTGAATATTTATAGCAGCATTATTTATAATAGGCAAAAAGTATAAATAACCCAAATGAAGATCAACTGGTGAACAGATAAATAGTATCCATATAATGAGATTTTATTCAACAATGAAAAAAAATGAAGAACCAACCGACACATGCCACGGTGATAGACCTTAAAAACATGCTGAATGAAAAAGCCAGCCATAAAAAACTACATATTGTATATTTCCATTTATATAACACATCCAGAATAGGCAAATTTATAGAAACAGAAAGTAGACTAGTGGCTGTCTAGGATTGGAGGTGATGAAGGGATTGAGGAGTGATAGATAAGGGAAGCAGGACTTCTTTTAGGAGTATCAAAATATTCTGAAATGAATAATGTTGATTGATGTTAATATACTCTGAATATACTAAAAATTGATGAGTTGTATACTTTACATGGATGAACTGGATGTTTTGTTAATAATATCCTAATAAAGCTGAGCGTTATCTATGATGAGCTTCCTGTTTGTGATAGACATGGCTACCTGAGCCCCCTCCCCCAGGAATAGACCCTGCAGCCCAGCTCTGAGGAATGTGGTCAGCAGATACCCTACAGCTGTCAGCGACTTCAGACTCAGCCTCAGTTCTAGGGAACCTCCTTTCTCAAGATCCTTTCTTCCCCAGGGCAGTCCATATCCAGTAAAGGCCCAGCCATCTCTGCTGGAAAAAGGATAATTCTGACTAGGGCTGCTCACTCCAGAGGCCCTGTGGGTTAGCAGCAGCTAAGTCAGATCTGTATCATGATTTGACTTCTCTCAGGCTTAATCCTGTTTTTCTCCTCTTCCTTTCACAACTGTTGATCTGCTTGCAGGAAATATGCTAAACATGGCAAATTAGGCCTACACATATCTTTCCTGTCTCAGAAGCACCACTAAAAAGGAAGATAATGTTTATTGTTTAACTCATAGTGGATAAAGGTATAATTGTTGTTTTAGATGACAGAAGGAAGAAACAAAAATGTAGTGTATGTAGAGGAGAATATCAATAAGAAGTTGGGTGATTTCTTCTTTTTGTAAAACCTCTAAAAGGATCAAGACTTGGAAGGACAGGAGCCCCTGGAGATAGATTCAAAAACAAAGCTACTAGGCGGGCATGGTGGCACATCCTAGTACTTGGTAGGATGATCAAGAGACAGAAGGATCACGGGTTCAAGATCAGCCTCAGCAACTTAGCAAGGCTCTCAACAACCTAGCAAGATCCTGTTTAAAATAAATAAATAAATAAATAAATAAATAAATAAATAGGCTTAAGGGGGGTAGCTAGAAGGTAAAATTCCTCTAAATTTAATCCCCAGTACAAAAAAAAAAAGTTGCTAAGCTGCTAAAAGGGGACTTGATTGAAATCAATACATCAAATAGTTACAGTCTCTCATCTCTTCTTCATCCTTGCCTAAGACTAGAAATTCATTTCCTGAGAAAATGGGCTAGGGAGATATATTTTGAGATAATAAGATCACTAGAGGAGGAATGAGGCTTGGAGCCAAAAAAGGGAATACACGAAAGCCTGTATGTTGAAGTTCTAGAGAGACACTCCCTTCTGGTCTGCTTCTTCCTATAAGTGCTCTGCCACACATAAAGTCCAGGTGTTGCCCTCAGACAGTGGGTGGAAAGTTTTTTTTTCCCAAGAAACCGACTACAGAGAAAACATAACTATCCAATACTGGTGTTTGGGGCACTCAGTGGAAAAACATCTGGATCCTCTGTCACTGTACACGGCACCACCTGTACAAAGTGCTTCTGGCTTCATAGAGCCATGAGCAAAGACACATCTGAAGAAAACCTGCAACATGAAAAACAGAGCAGAAAAAGTATACAAGATGGCGACCGAGGAAAGCGGCATGTACAAGTCCCGCTAACAATCGAACTCTATTACCACAAAACCAGCGCCTTTCAGAGCCAGAAAACACCACCAGCAAAGAAATAAAAACGGTAAATACAAGGGACAGAGAAAAAGGGCTGGAAAAACAAGACACCAGAAAAAAACCAGCCCGAAGGGCCGCGCCCGCCGCGGCGTGGAGCCGGAGCGGCCAGAGCCGCAGCGCAGAGAAGTCAGAGCCGCGTCGCGAAGCGGGGCGGCCGGAGCAGCCGAGCGGAGCAGCCAGACCAGCTAGAGAGGAGCGGCCAGAGCAGCCGGAGAGGAGTGGCCAGACCAGCCAGAGCAGCCAGAGCCGCTTCGCGGAACCGCCGGAGCGGCCGGAGTGGCCAGACCCGCAGTGCGGAGCAGCCGGATCCGCGGTGCAGAGCAGCCAGAGAGGCCAGAGCGGCCAGACCCATGGTGCGGAGCAGCCTGAGCCACAGCGCAGAGCGGCCGGAGTGGTGCGGCTTACATCTCCCCTAGCAGCACCAGGCTCCAGAGAGGAGGGAGACTCAAAACAGAGCTCAAACCCAGAGAAGAGGTACTCAGGCCTCGCGGCCTAGGATGCAGAAGCAGCGTCTTACTGCTGGCGGCAGCGGCAAATTCACCAGACGGCCCTAGACCAACCCACACAACCAGCCACCAGACGCCTGAGAGGAGGGGTGGACAGCGAGCCAAGGTAAGCCGCTGCTGAACAGCCGGGTGGCAGTCAGCAGTTTCTCCGGTGCAAGGAGCGTCTAAAGCTCCCAAGGGCCGAGCACAGCACACCTGGCAGGGACTCAGCGGAGCTCAAAACCAGAGAAGAAATAGGCCACATCACGGCCGAGGGCGTGGCAGTGGTGCCATATTGCCAGTGGCGGCAGCAGCGAATCCACCGAGTTCACTACAGCTCCATCAGCGCACTCAACAAACGTGAGTCAAATTGCGGCCCCAAGGGGAGAAATCCCAGTACTGCACTCCCAGGGACTTGCGCAGATAGTCTCCCTGGGTCAGAGATTTTAGCAGTGCAGCCCAGTGGGGGAGTGGCAGTGGCAGAGATATCATACCATAGTCAAAACTCCCCGCTAGAGAACACCCAACTTGGTACCCACCATGGTCTAAGCAGCCTCAATTGACTCCCTGGGTCTGAGACTTTGTGATACAACTCAGTAAAGGAGTAGTGGTGACTGAGATACCACAGACTCGAGATCCAGAACATCTTAAGTGAACTCGTAGTGACTCAGGGAAGAACCCAGAGAAGGCACAAACTTCCAAAATCATGGGAAAGAGAAATAACAATGGAGCAGTGAATGCCCACAACCCCACAACATCAGAATCTGATAACACAGAAATCCAAAGATCTCTAGAAGATCAAATTAGGAAAATAACTAGAAATAATAGAGGACTTTCGAAAAGAATTTAGAGAGAGTCAAAAAGAGATAAAGGATGCTATTAATGAAGTGAAGGCTTCAATTCAAAGTATAAACAACAGATTAGACCACATGGAGAATAGAATCTCGCTTCTTGAAGATGACCATTCCAAAAATGAACGCATAGTTTCTAATTTAGAAAAAAAAAAACCAACAGCAGGAATCTGATATTGAAGAAATATGGGCCCATTTCAAGAGAGCTAACCTAAGAATAATTGGAATAGAGGAGGGAAAAGAAGGTGAAACCAAAGGGATCAACAATCTCTTCAAGGAAGTAATAGCAGAAAATTTTCCAAACATAGAGCAAGAGGTTGATACACAGGTCCAGGAAACTTATAGAACTCCCTTTAGACAGGATCAAAGAAGAGGATCCCCATGCCACATAATTGTCAAAATGACTAATGTGGAAGCCAAGGAGAGAATCTTAAAGGCAACAAAAACAAAAGGCCATGTGACATACAGAGGCAAACCAATTAGAATCACTCCAGACTTCCCAAACCAAGTTATGAAAGCCAGAAGGGCATGGAGTAACATATTCCAAACTCTGAAAGAAAACAACTTCCAGCCAAAAATTTCCCAAAAATTACCCAGCAAAACTATCCATCAAATTAGATGGGGAAATAAGAAGCTTCCATGACAAACAGCAACTGAAGGAATTTATGTCTTCAAAACCAGCGCTAGAGAAAGTACTCAAGGAGATTAACTGCAAAGAGGAAATGGGTAATACACGCCAGAACCAAAGAAACAAGAATTCCCATCCAGCAGACAACTAAGCAAAGAAGAATAAACAGTATCTCAAACAGAAATAAGATCTTAACATGTTGGGAATTAAAAATTATCTCTCTATAATCACACTGAATGTAAATGGCCTCAACTCCCCAATAAAAAGACATAAAGTGGCAAAATGGATTAAAAACCAGAATCCATCCATCTGCTGCTTACAAGAAACAAACCTTACAAGAAAAGATAGGAACAAACTCAAGGTAAAGGGCTGGAGCAAGGTAATCCATGCTAATGGTACTCGAAGACAAGCAGGAGTAGCAACTATGATATCAGACAAGTTAGACTTCAAACCCAAACTTATTAGAAGAGACAAAGAAGGTCACATTTTACTGGTAAAAGGAATAGTCCAGCAAGAGGAAATAACAATAATCAACATCTATGCCCCAAACATAGGGGCAGCTACTTTCATAAATCAAACTCTTTGTGACATGAAGTCACACATAAATCCCAACACAATAATACTGGGAGACTTCAACACACCTCTCACAATACTAGACCGATCTTCCAGACAAAGGGTCAGTAAAGATGTCTCAGAACTAAAGAACACCATTAACCAAATGGACCTGTTGGACACATATAGAATATTTCACCCAACTACAGCAGAGTTCACATTTTTCTCAGCTGCTCATGGAACCTTCTCCAAAATAGATCACATCCTGGGACACAAAATGAGCACTAGCAAATTTAAAAAAGGTTACATACTTCCCTGTGTCATTTCAGACCATAATGGAATGAAACTAGAAATCAACTATAAGAAGACCCAAAGAAAAAACATAAACATGTGGAGGCTGAACACCACACTTCTGAATGAAGAATGGGTCATAGAAGATGTAAGAGGTGAAATCAAGAAATTTCTAGAAACAAATGAAAATAAAGAAACAACTTATCAAAACCTCAGGGACACTTTGAAGGCAGTATTAAGAGGAAAATTTATAGCACTGAGTGCTCACATAAGAAAAACAGAAAATCTTCAAATAAATAGCCTAATGACATACCTCAAAGCCCTTGAAAAGCAGGAACAATTGAACCCCAAAGCCAGCAGAAGACGGGAAATTATTAAAATTAGAGCAGAAATTAATGAAATAGAGAATAAAAAAACAATACAGAAAATCAACAAAACCAAAAGCTGGTTTCTTGAAAAGATTAACAAGATTGATAAACCACTGGCCAACCTAACTAAAAAAAAGAGAGAATCAACCCAAATTATGAGGATAAGGGATGAAAAAGGAGACATTACTACTGACAGTGTAGAAATCCAGAGGATTATCAGAAACTACTTTGAAAAACTATACTCCAACAAAATGGAAAATCTAGAGGAAATCGACAACTTCCTAGATAAATACAACCTTCCTAAACTGAGTCAAGAAGATATAGAACACTTAAACCAACCAATAACAATCAAAGAGATTGAAACAGCAATAAAGAGCTTACCATCAAAGAAAAGCCCAGGACCAGATGGTTTCCCAAGTGAATTCTATAAAACCTTTATAGGAGAACTAATCCCAATACTACTCAAACTATTTCGGGAAATAGAAAAAACCGGGACTCTCCCAAATACATTCTATGAAGCCAACATCACACTAATACCCAAACCGAATAAAGACAGTTCAAGGAAGGAAAACTACAGGCCTATATCTCTGATGAACTTGGATGCAAAACTATTAAACAAAATACTAGCAACACGCATTCAAAACCACATCAAGAAAATCATTCACCATGACCAGGTAGGGTTCATCCCAGGGTGCAAGGCTGGTTCAATATACGAAAATCAATCCATGTAATTCATCATATAAACAGAATCAAAGACAAAAACCACATGATCATCTCAATAGATGCTGAAAAAGCATTTGATAAAATTCAACATCCATTTATGATAAAAACACTACAGAGAATTGGAATAGAAGGAACATATCTCAACATTATTAAGGCAATCTACAACAAGCCCACTGCCAGCATCATATTAAATGGGGAAAAACTTCAAGAATTCCCCCTAAAAACTGGAACAAGACAAGGATGTCCACTATCACCACTTCTCTTCAATATAGTACTAGAGACTCTAGCCAGAGAAATAAGGCAAGAAAAGGAAATCAAAGGAGTACAAATAGGAAAAGAAGAACTTAAGCTTTCACTATTTGCTGATGACATGATACTATATTTAGAAAACCCAACAAACTCAACCAAAAGGCTTATAGAACTGATCAACAAATTCAGCAAAGTATCTGGATACAAAATCAATCTTAAAAAATCAGAAGCTTTCCTGTACACCAACCATAAATCCACTGAAAAAGAAATTCAGAAAACACTTCCACTCAGGAACTCCCACAAAAAAATAAAATACCTAGGAATAAATTTGACCAAGGAGGTAAAAGATCTCTACAAAGAAAATTATAAAACACTGAAAAAAGAAATCAAAGAAGATCTTAGAAGATGGAAAGATCTTCCATGTTCATGGATTGGCAGAATAAATATCATTAAAATGGCCATCCTCCCAAAAGTGATCTACAGATTTAATGCAATGCCCATTAAACTACCAAGATCATTCCTCATAGACATAGAAAAATCAGTCCTTAAATTTATCTGGAATAACAAAAAGCCCAGAATAGCCAAGGTAGTTCTCAGTAACAAAAACCACGCAGGAGGAATCACAATACCTGACTTTAAACTATACTACAAAGCCATTGTAATAAAAACAGCATGGTACTGGCAAAAGAACATATTTATAGACCAATGGAGCAGAATAGAAGACCCAGAAACAAGCCCACACACTTTCAGCCAATTGATTTTTGACAAAGGGGCCAAAAACATACACTGGAAAAAAGATAGCCTCTTCAACAAATGGTGTTGGCAAAACTGGTTAACCATATGCAGAAATTGGATGTTAATCCCACTTTTTCACCCTGTACAAAAGTCAACTCACGATGGATCAAAGACTTGGAAATTAAACCAGAGACTTTGAAGCTCCTTGAAGAGGGCATAGGTCCAACATTACAACACATAGGCACAGACAAACATTTCCTCAATAAGACCCCAAAGGCACAACAAATTAAAAGGAGAATCAATACATGAGATTGCATGAAACTGAAGAGCTTCTGTTCAGCAAAGGAAACTATAAAGAACCTCAATCGAGAGCCAACAGAATGGGAGAAGATTTTTGCCACCTACCCCTCTGATAGAGGACTAATATCTAGAATATACAGAGAACTCAAGAAACTCAACACTAAGAAAACAAAGCATCCAATAACAAAATGGGCAAATGAACTAAATAGACACTTCACAAAAGAAGAAATTCAAATGGCCAATAAATGCATGAAAAATGCTCAACATCACTGGCAATCAGAGAGATGCAAATCAAAACTACCCTGAGATTTCACCTAACTCCAACTAGAATGGCAATCATTCAAAACACAAACAACAACAGATGCTGGCGAGGATGTGGAGAAGTGGGAACTCTAAGACACTGTTGGTGGGATTGCAAATTAGTGCAACCACTTTGGAAAACAGTATGGAGAATCCTCAGAAGAATGGGAACACACCTACCATTTGATCCAGCAATACCACTTCTGGGTATCTACCCAAAAGATAGGAAACCAAACTACCAAACTAATGCATGTGTATCTATGTTCATAGCTGCACAATTCACCATAGCCAAACTATGGAACCAGCCAAGATGTCCATCAACAGATGAATGGATTACAAAACTGTGGGATATGTACACAATGGAATTTTACTCAGCCATCAAAAAAAAACTCAATTACGTCATTTCCAGGGAAATGGATGGAACTGGAGGACATTATGCTAAGTGAGATTAGTCAGTCATAAAAAATAAGAATTCAGATGCTTTCCCTAATATGTGAGAGTTAGGGAGAAAAGAGGAGCAAACAAGACAACCTAAAGGAAGAGAAAGGAGGGGGAAGACAAAAATCTCTAAAGTACACAATGTACTTAAACATATTGAAGTCAATCACTAAGCCAAGCAAGGAAGGGAGGGACGGGGAGGGAATGGGGTGGTATTTGGGTAGGGGTTAAATCAGCGATGAGTACATGTTTGTACACACAAGTTTTTTACCCTAATAAGTTGTATGAATATAATGCACCAATAAAAAAAAAAGAAAACAAAGGGAAAAAAATAAAAAACAAAAAAAAAAAACAGAGCAAACAGAAAAAAGGCCAATAAAAATACAGGGAGATGAGAAAAATTTCCAAGAACAAAGTACTCATGACTTAATATCTGTTAAGTTAAAAAAAAAAAAGGATATGGCCTTCATGAGGCAAAAATGGAAAGGGAAGAATAATTACAAGCTAAGAGAGAACTTTTGGTAAAATATGGTAATCATTTAAAATAAAAGGTATGAAAGACAAAAATGTAGAGAGGACTCAAATGTGGCTCATGTTGACAGTGGCATATATTCACACAGTACTTGGTGCCCTCCACTTCTCCTTTTCCCTCCCTCCCAATAAGCTCTGCTAGGTACTTTTCCTCTGGAAGAATCTTGGATTTGTTCTGTCTTCAGCTGACCGATTTTGAGCTGCCAAGTGGTCTGCGGGTCTTTGCTTCCTTTAGTCAGGGGGTTTCTTAGGCAAGAAATGCAGGCTCTTGAGTTTATCTAGTTTATTCATAAAGGACCACTGTGATATCTGGTTGTCATTTATTACAAGGTACTTCAAGGCTGGGAACACTGATGTTTTGCACCCATTTACAGCATCCAGGAAATATATAGAAGAAATTCCAATATCAGAATGGAGTAGTTGTTCTAATCTAGGCAGATATGCTAACAGGAACAGCTGGCTTTCATCAATTAATGGATGAGAGGAAAGGTTAGTAACTTGACCGTCTGTAGAACAGTAGTAGGTCTTTCTGAAATGAAGAGGTTGTTGGCATTCAGGTACAGTTGCTTGAGGACTGGCTACCCCAGGGCACAGCGCAGCATCTCAGCCCCTGTTACTCCTCTCTGATTAAGGACTAAAACCTTCAGTGTAGAAAATGTTGCAGTAGGAGGTGGTGAGCCAGAGGGGAACTCTAGCTTATTCTTACTGAGATTAAGAACCTCCAGATGTGGGAGCTGATCAGCCAAAACAGGTCACTTCATCCCAGGAAGACAAGAGGATTTTTTGACAAATTTACTCTTATAATATTAGGACATGTTTTGGCAATTTCTTCCTTTTCACCAGCACCACTTACTGCACAGCCATTCAGAAAGATTTCTTGCAACTTGTTCAGTTGATTCTGCTATTTTATTACAGAGTCAAAACCAAAGATTCCCATGGCTTTCTTTCCAAATTTAATAACTTGCTTCTTTCCATACTCCTCTGATCTATCTTCTAACACATAATGGTCCTTAACTGCAGTCAGAAAGACCACTTCAAACTTTACCTTGTTGGGACGAACAAAGGATCCTCCTGTTGGGTGCCTGCATTTAAATACACAGTCCTCTCATGGCTCCCATTATGCCTTCATCTCTTCGACTGTCCCACTCTACTCCTAACCAGAGTCTGCCACAGGGGGGATGATGCCAGAAAAACATGCTGTTGCATGTTCTCCATTAACTTCAACTCATCTTCCGATGACATCCAAGGGAAGAGTGGCACTCATCATGTGATAGTCAAAAGCCAAAATGTGAGATCTGCCCAGAACCACAGGTGGTCTAGGCAGCAACCTCTCAGGCACAGACTCAATAATATAAAATTCTAAGAAGGAAAGAAAAAGAGAATCAACTCAAATTATCAAAATTAGAAATGAAAAAGGAGATATCACCACAGATAGAGAAGAAATTCAAAATATTATCAGAAACTACTTTAAAAATTTATACTCCAATAGACTTGAAAATCTGGAAGAAATTGATAGATTTCTAAGCACAGTTAACCTTCCTACACTCAACCAAGAGGACATAGCAAGCCTAAACCAACCAATAACAACCAAAGAAATAGAAATGGCAATAAAAATTCTTCAACCAAAGAAAAGCCCAGGCCCAGATGGGTTCCCAGCTGAATTCTACAAAACCTTCAGTGAACAATTAATACCAATACTGCATAACATGTTCCGGGAAATTGAAAGAGATGTAACTCTTCCAAATTCCTTCTATGAGGCCAGTATCACATTAATCCCCAAACCAAATAAAGATACCTCAAGAAAGGAAAACTAGAGACCAATATCCTTAATGAACACAGATGCAAAAATTCTAAACAAAATACTAGCTATACGCATTCAAAACTATATCAAGAGAATAATACATCATGACCAAGTCGGTTTCATCCCAGAAAAACAAGGCTGGTTCAACATACGCAAATCAATACATGTTATTCACCACATAAATAGAACCAAGAACAAAAACCACATCATCATAGCAATAGATGCTGAAAAAGCATTTGACAAAATCCAACACCCATTTATGTTAAAAAACACTGCAAAAAATTGGGATAGAAGGAAAGTACCTCAACATTGTCAAGGCAATATACTGCAAACCCAAAGCCAACATTATATTGAATGGGGAAAAACTGCAAGAATTTCCGCTACAGTCAGGAACAAGACAAGGATGCCCACTATCACCACTCCTTTTCAATATAGTCCTTGAGACTCTTGCTGCAGCAATCAGACAAGAGAAGGAAATCAAAGGAATTCACATAGGAAGAGAGGAATTAAAATTATCCTTATTTGCAGATGACATGATCCTTTATCTGGAAGACCCAAAGAACTCAACCAAAAGACTTCTGGACTTGATTGACAAATTCAGCAAAGTCGCAGGTTACAAAATCAACCTAAAGAAATCAGTGGCTTTTCTTTATGCCAACAACGAATCCACAATGAAAGAAATAAAAACAGCAATTCTATTCACTATAACCTCAAAACCAATAAAATACCTAGGAATAAACCTAACCCAAGATGTAAAAGACCTCTACAACAAAAACTATAAAACATTAAAGAAAGAAATTGAAGAAGACCTTGGAAGATGGAAAGATCTCCCGTGCTCATGGATAGGCAGAATAAATATCATCAAAATGGCCATTCTGCCAAAACTGATCTATAGGTTCAATGCAATTCCCATTAAAATACCAGTGGCATTCTTCAGAGACCTAGAAAAATCAATCATGAACTTCATATGGAGAAAGAAAAGACCTAGAATAGCCAAAGCAATTCTCAATAACAAGAAACACGCAGGAGGCATTACAATCCCAGACTTCAAACTATACTACAGAGCAATAGTAGTAAAATAGTCGGTCTTGATTAACGAGGGTCTACACCTGAACATGTGTAAAATTATGAATAAGTCATGGTTAACCTGGACAGCCATTGGTGGGAGGGGAGAAAGGAAAATGGGGGCGGGGGGGAGAGCATCAAATATAGTGTAAATGTATACTATTTACGTTCAATAAAAAATTGTTTAAATAAAAAAAAATAAATAAATAAAATAAAATTCTAAGAAGGAAAACAAATCACAAAGGATTTGAAGTCATTGGACATTTTAATACCAATACCAAAAGCTAGTGAAGAAGTCCCTTCTAAAGTCTAAGGGGAAAATTAGCCTTAAGTTCTATACATAGTAAATGTATCAACCAATTATCAAAATACACTAAAGATGTTTTAAGCATCCAAGGACTCAAAAATAGACCTTCTATATACCCTTTCTTAGGATGCTTCTGGAAGATGTGGGGCACTAAAGGCAACTGAGTAAATGAGGAATAGGAAGATAGAGAATTTAGAAAGCATGAACTCTAGGACAGGAGAGCAATGGAGGTTGATAGGCCAAAAGGTTCAGATTGGGGCAGGAGATGAGAAAAGAGAGGTTTTCCAAAACTAAAAATTCAAAAGGAGCCGGGAGGTTGTCTGATGCACTTTACCATGTTGAAATAGTATTGTGAGGTGGTTTAACAATATCTGGAGCATTTAGAAAACATTAGTAATCGGTATATAATAAACAAAATCAAGCTGGGCATGGTGTCACACACTTGTAATCCCAGTACCTGGGAGGCTGAGACAGCAGGATTGCAGGTTCATGACCAACGTCAGCAACTAAGCCTTAGCAACATACTTAGGACCTCCACAACTTAGTGAAACCCTGTTTCAAAATAAAAAAATAAAAATAGGATTGGGTGTGTGGCTCATAGGTAGATTGCCCCTGGGTTTAATACCCAGTACAAGAAAGAAAGAAAGAAAGAAAGAAAGAAAGAAAGAAAGAAAGAAAGAAAGAAAGAAAGAAAGAAAGAAAGAAAGAAGCAAAAGAGACCAGGCGTGGTGGTACACACTTGTAATCCCAGCATTAGGGAGGCTGAGACAGAAGGACTGTGGTTTGCAGACAGCCTCAGCTACTTAGTGAGGTCCTGTTGGAAAGTAAAGAATAAAAAGTAGGGATGGGGGCATAGCTCAGAGGTAGAATGCCCCTGGGTTCCATCCCTAGTACTGAAAAAAAAGAAAAAGAAAAAAAAAAAGAAACAAAGTCAACCAAAAACAGAGACAATTTTCCACTCCAAGGAAAGCAAAAAATTGTACATTAAGGGAACATAATCAATATACATTACCTAGCTGGGCAGTAAACAGTATTTATATTATTATCATAATATAAATATTGAATATTAACTTACCTAAAAATTGTATAACTATAGAGAAGGTAGTGGAGAGAGGAGGAAAAGATGGAGGTATATAAAAGACAAATTCTCATTTACAAAAACAAGATATCAATAGAGATTGTTTAATATGATAACATATTAAGTGAATAAGAATATTATTTTGAGATATGGAGAATTCAAGAGAATGAAAAAAGAAACTAAAAAATTGGACATGGTTGCCTGTAAAAAAAAAAACAGTACCTGCCACTCCTGGGTTTCTTTCCATCCAAAGGGGCCAAAATCAGAGAACTACAGTAATATATACATACTCATGTTTATAGCAACACAATTCACAACAGTCAAATTATGGAACCAATCTAGGTGTCAATCAATAGATGAATGAATTACAAAATTAGAGGATGTACACATAATGAAATTCTATTCAGCAATAAAGAAGAACAAAATTATGTCATTTGCAAGAAAATGGAAATACCTGGAGAATATTATGGTAAGCAAGACTAGCCAATCACAGAAAGTGAAGAGTCATATGTTTTCTCTAATATGCACAAACTAGGGAGTAATAGGGATACTAGAAGGACTCCAGATAATGGAGGGGAAACCTCAGTGGAGCCAAGGAGGTGGTCTAAAAAGGAGAGGGGGAATACTGAGTGTCATTAATGAAAATACTACCATTGATTACATGTACATATATCAATGGCAATCTCAGTACTCTGTATTGGGAAAGGGGGAAGTGGGGAGTGGGGGTATCAAGTGCTCTGTGCATGTATGTCGCTGTCAACATGATTTACATTATGGTGTGAGACTATAATGCATCAATAAAGCATATTAAAAAAAGAAGCCAGGCATGGTGGCACACGCTTGTAATCCCCGCGCTTGGGAGGCAGAGACAGGAGGATCGCGCAGGTTCTAAGCCAGCCGCGGGTGCTGGCTTAGGAGACCCTGTTTCCAAATAAAAATGTAAAAATAGGTCTGGGAGTGTAGCCCAGAGGTAGAAGGACTTCCAGGAACCCCAGTACCACCAAAAAAAAAAAAAAGAAAGAAAAAAAGAAAGAAAGAAAGAAAGAATACCTGAACATAAAGAGGAAAAGGTAGACAGGGAACTCTAATTTTTTTATAAGTTTTATATTTGCCTTATAAAGCTATGTGCATATATTATTCTGACAAAAATAAAATTTACTTGGGAAATCAAACCTAACTTCCTAGAATAATAAATCTAAACTACTTTTTATTCAAAGTATGGGAAGGAGAAAGAGCATGAACTGTAGACAGATGGTTTACCTATTGATTGTGTGATCGTTATATTCTCTTAATCTTTATTTTATTATCTAAAATAGGATTCAAGCCTGATGTGGTGGCACATCCCTGTAATCTCAGTACTTGAGAGGCTGAGACAGGAAGATTAAACATTCAAGGCCAGCCTTAGCAGTTTAGCAAGACAGCAACTTAGGGAGATCCTGTTTAAAAAATAAAAAGGTTAGCCGGGTGTAGTGGCACACACTTGTAATCCCTGAGCTTGGGAGATATAGACAGGAGGATCTCGAAGGTTCAAAGCTGGCCTCGCTGGCTTAAGAGACCCTGTTTCTAAATAAAAATATAAAATATAGGTGTCTGGGAGTGTAGCCCGGAGGTAGAAGGGTTTCCAGAAACCACAGTACCACCAAAAAAAAGATTAAATTAAATAAATTAAAAAATAAAAAGGTTGGAGGTATAGCTTGGAGGTAGAATGCCCTTGGGTTCAATCCCTACTGCCAAAATAAATTAATTTACTTAATAGGATTCATAATACCTTTCTCATAGAATTGTGTGAAATTAAATGATGGTAATGTACTATGATGAGTGATAACACAAAGCCCAGCATGTAATTGAGGCTTGAAAATGTTAGCCATCCTTATCATTTATTTGGTCTTCAGGAATCTCCAAGAATTCACTCTTCTAGTTCATGTCTGTTCTCTCTACAACCCAACATGACTTTCCTTCTGCTTTAACTCTGTCTCTTTCTTCCATACTTGTTACTGGCTTTGTACAAATCTTCATGTCCAACCAGAAAAATATCTCAAAGCTTTTCTCTAAAATTCTGCATGTACTTTTTCTTTTGAAACTCACTTCTCAGTATACCTCCAGGCATACTGAGTTCTAAATATGAGGAACTTGGATTAATTGACTATTTCTTCTGAATAGAGTGGTTTGGCTTCTCTTGAAGCTGAGATTGCACATCATACTCACTTTAAAACCTGAATTTCATTTTAATTTGGGGCAGCATGGCAGTAAGTACTGGTAAAGTTTAGTGGATATGAGATCATCTAAATCACCATTTGACACCATTTTCTCTTCATCCTAAAAACCACACCTATGTGACCTCACTGATTCCTCTATTCTCTGTACTGTAATACCCTTGTGTATAATTTTGAGCACCTAGTTAAAAAATGTTCTTCCTAAGTGATGTCATTCTTTATCTTCCAAGCCAATTTTGATGGTAAACTCTCCACTTGCTTTATATATTCCCATGACATCTGATGCCTGCCCTACTCAAAAAATTATTGATGACTGTGTTGTTTCTGCTGATACATAGAATAAGGTAGCCTACTATATAAAAGGAGAAAACATGAAAATTTAGGCAGCTCCTGGAAGAAATCCATTGCCAAGAACCTGTGGGAATACACAGTGGGCCCCTTCCAAAGAGAAAATTCACTGGGAGAGGGAAAACAAGAGAACCAAAGCAGATTATCGGGGACTGCAGGGACCCAGTTGGAGACACTACCTGAATGGGAGGGAAGTGGTGTAATCAGCAAAATGACCATAGCTTTCCTTCAAGGGAAGCTCAGGTACTGCAACAGTACTGGGGCTGGCAGCATCACCATGACTATTATTATTTAGATCTTTAAAATGTGCCCATCACTGAGCCCTAAGGCTCATGTACAGAAACAAACACATGGTTCAATATTTACTCTCTAGGGCTCGAATCCATGATGGTACAGTTGTCGATCCTCCCACAGCCATCAGGCAAATGCTTGACTAAACAGATGGCCTTGCCAGAATTTTTTCATTTGGGTAGGAGGGTAGAGGCTTGCAGAGCCAGAATTCATAATTCAATATGTCTTCCTGAGTGTATTCTCTGAACAGTCCACCTTAGAAGCACCATGTAGAGAGGGGAGAGCAGATGATGGGGGAGAAAAGAAAAACAGGGGTAGCAGCCATGATTTGACAGCATTAAATAAACACAAAAATCTAGTTTCCGGTCATTTCTTGATACTAAATTGCTGTATGGTTGTGCAGACATCTCTTTACCTCTCTTAGTCTTAGTTTCCTCATCTGTGAATAATATTTCTCCTGCCTACTTCTCAGACTTTTAAGATTCAGGCAAATTTAGTTTGTGTCACAATAATTCATAAATATAAAATATTATCAACTTATGGCACTATAGTGTCTCAGTCAATTATTTAAACCTTAGTTTCCAAGCCGGGTGTGGTGGCGCGCACTTGCAGTCCCCATGCATGGGAGGCTGAGACAGGAGGATCACACAGGTTCGAAGCCAGCCTCAGCTACTTAGTGAGGCTCTCAGCAACTTAGTGAGACCCTGTTTCCAAATAAAGTATAAAATAGGTCTGGGGGTACAGCCCGGAGGTAGAAAGCCTCTGGGTTCCACCCCCAGTACCATAAACAAACAAACAAACAAACAAACAAACAAACCTTAGTTTCCCAAAAGCCATTGCAAATAATGCTACATATCAATGATATCTAGGGTTAAAATATTTGACTCTTGTCTTTTTATTGCGTGGCTTAACTCACTGATCTGAGATAGATCAGGTTTAATTGCCCAAAAAAATCTTGTAAGAAAGGAAATTCTAGTTTTATCTCCTGTTAACCAAAATTTTCTGAGAACAAAAGCAATTCACTTATATAAACACTGTTTAAATATATAAAAGATAAAATTTTGTTCTGGTACAGAAAAAATAAGCAAGTTTAATGTTTTTTGCTTTTGTGGAGAATTACCAAAGAACTTGTATATATTTTAGATGTATTTGATTTGAAAACTATGATCTAAGTTTTTTTTTTAAGTCTATTTCCCAAAGCAATCATTCAATAGTTAAGTGGCAAGAAAATAAGAAACATTCTTAAAACAGATTGTAGGTGGTGATTTATAAAAAGCATCACTGTAGATGCAGGCTCCCTTCCCTTCTATGCATTATTTCATCTGTGCCTTCCCTTCTCCAGTCAGCCACCAGATTATGAAAAACTGAAAGACTGAGAGAAGATGGCGGCTGTCACCAGAAGGGAGCGATAAGGGCTGTCACTGGGTGACGGGATTTCTTTTTTCTTACTTTCCTTCTCCCTGCCCCTCCCTGAACTTTTTTATTCTCACTCTTTTAATTTGGCCTTAACCGTTTAAATCACTGCTTTTTATTTTTCTTTTAAATTTTCAAGATACTAACCAAATATGAAAGTAGAGAGAAAAACAAACAACAATAATTTTTTTAACTATTTGATAGTTAAGGAAGTAGGGAATCCTTAGTCCCAAAAGAGAACTGTGTCAAAACTTAACACACAATATATACTAACTATAGAATAGTACATATATCATAAACATACAACTTAGAATATATATAAATTGAACATAGTTATTTAAACAATACCAGACCAAGAAGCAGAATATTTCTACCATCCCAGAACCTTCCCGCCCCTCTTCTAGTCCCTACCTTTCTCTTCAACAGTATTATGGTTGAGCCCCAGTATCGTCCCCCAAGACTCCGACCCGCAGGGGCTTAGAGAACGACACAGACACCTTTTCAGCTGAAATATGAATTCTTCTTTAATGGATCCTTAACATGTCTCTTAATATGTCTCTTCTCTCTCTAATATGTCTGACAATGCGTACACAATATATATCAGCATCATAATCCCTCCTTCTATTCCCTACCAACCCCAAGCTTCCACAGCTAGGGCATGCACACTTCTGACTTTCTCATAGGCAGGCTGGTGGTAGGCGTCACTGATCATTCTGCAGGCACGTAGCATGGCACACTGCGCATGCTCAAGGAGACGTCCATCTTGTGAGTCTCATGACTTGGCTGCAAGCCTAGGCGCCATCTTGAATCCACGCTGGCAACAAGCCTGGGTGCCATCTCGGTCCAGCCGAGTGGGCCCCGACATCTCCCCCTTTTTGTTTTATTAAAACAAGGCTCGGGATCGTGCCTGTCTTAGGTCGTCGACCCTCAAGGACCAGTCTTACCCGTCATTGGGAGAACAATAGCATGATTGTTTCCCTGTCTTAGGTTGAAAGGTCCTGGGGAAGATCTTACCCGTCACTGACTACCGATCCAGCATACTGAGCCATACATGGGGAGATGAGCCAGCTTCAAGGGCTGCCATAGCTTGCACCAATATACGTTGTTGTTGCAGTGTGCGTTGTCGAGTTCGCCTGATATATCCAACTAGGAAACAGCATGCTACCACCAGCAAGAATGCCCAGAATGCCATGCCACCCCAATCTTTTAAGAAACCCAAAGTTCCATGTATCAAGTCCATCCATTGTTGTACTGTGGCGACTTCTACACGGGTAGAATTAATTGCAGTGATGGACGCTCGAAGTTCAATCATGGTGTGTTCAAATTTACGGCTCCAAGTCCCTAGAAGCATCTTGCTTAATTGCCGAGACAAATTACCTGCATGGGAGAAATTCTGATACTGCACATATGTTATACATAATCCAGACAATTTATGAATACATGGTACCATGGCCATTTGCCCCAGAATGTCAACCTGTTCTTGTAACAGGTCTACTCTTTGATTTACCATTAATATGCCAGCTTTAAGTTGTCCATTTATTTGAGCTTGCTGAGCCATGGCAGTAGCCGCATGTGAGGATAGAGCATTCATAGTGGCTGCAGTATTTATAGACGTTGTCAAAGCGGCAGCAGCTGTAACTGCCGCGGCCACAGAGGCCACAATTACAGCAATAAGAGCAGAAATTCCAAAATCTCTCTTTTCTCGGTTCAGCAAAACTGGAAGGGAATTTACATCCACTCTTACTGGCCAAGGAACTGCTATAGGCAGTTGCATTACTACTGCCCAAGGGTGCATAGAAGCATTCCAGCAGAAAGTTAGAAAACAGGTATCAATAAAACAACCTAGACTATCATTAACCAAGGAACTATTAGAAACAAGCCAAAAAAATGGAGTAGTTACACAAACAGGAGTGGGTCCAAACGGGAGTTGTGGTCCCATTGAACAATTTACTTTGACGCTATTTTCAAAAGTATCAGAAAAATTCTGAGAATAGCTGCAATTTTTTACAGTTCCCCCTAAAATCATAGACATAGCTGTTATATCAGTACAGCCTCCTGCTATCCCACAGAGAAGCCAAATATTAAAAGGATTGGGTGGCTTATACTGTATAGGATTTTGATATGCATAATTATATCCTGCCCAAGTATGATTGCGCATAGTAGATATGCCTGGAGAAAAACTTAAATCATAGCCTGAAGAGGCCCAGACTACCTTAGAGTCTTGGCAATCAGTCCATTTAAATGGCCAGCTACGTGGGCTATAACATTTTGGAGCCCACCGCGGCTGCAAAGGAGCTGTTTTATTTTCAGGATGTTCATATTTAGAAAATGCTAAAGGAGCATAGCCTTCCAAGACAGTAACATATCCTATGGGACTGGAATCATTAAATGGCTGAAATTTTCCCATAGTTTGTTTATATAACTGCACACATGGATTAGTACTATCATAGGTATCATTCAAAATTTTATTAGCATAAAAACATAAACTACCACTTAAAGTTATATTGAAGAATGCATAAGGCCTAATTTCTTCATCAAAGGGAATCCATGGCAAATTTAAGGAACTATTGGTCGTAAAGAACCGAGGAAAAATGGTGGCAGTGGTGGACACAGGCAAAGGAAGAGGGAAAGCAGAAATAATTCCCCAAAGATCTTTTTCACTCATTCCAATGTTGAACATTACCAACAGAGTTAGCCATATCCATTTGTTGCTTGGCATCTTCCCTTGGTTCCTGTACATGACGCACCAATCTTTCAGGAACCCAAATCGGCGAGTCTTTGTCCTGTGGGAAAACACACACCGACCCTCGAGCCCACGTTAGCACTGGATCCGGACCATTCCATGCTCCTGTAAGAATATATTTCCACATTGCTTGCCCTGCATAGCGCTCATGAGGCCTGTAATGTCTTTCTGCTGCTGTTCGTCCATTGGCGTCCAACGTTAAAAAATGTAGAATAAATAATATAAGATTTAGTTTATCTTTTGGTGTGCTCCATTGAGCCCCTATTCCCCCTTTTTGTTTTAGTAAAGCAGATTTAATAGTGGCATGGGCTCGTTCTACTATGCCTTGGCCTTGTGGATTATATGGTAATCCATGATTTAATTGTATAGCCATTTGGGTACAAAACTGAGAAAATCTTTGAGAAACATAAGCAGGTCCATTATCAGTTTTAATTTGGTGAGGGATGCCCCAGGCAGCAAAAGCTTGCAGACAATGGGAAATTATATGTTGAGCTTTTTCTCCAGTATGAGCAGAGGCAAAGATGATTCCAGAACATGTATCCACGGAAACATGTACATATTTAAGAGAGCCAAATTCAAGAACATGCGTGACATCCATTTGCCATAGGTGAAGAGGTCGCAAACCTCAAGGATTTACTCCTGTAGTAGGCTGTGGCAATAATGTCAAACAATTTTTGCATTGCAATACAATGCGTCGAGCTTGTTCTTTAGTGATTTTAAATTTTAGTCTTAGCGTTTGGGAATTTACATGAAATTTATTGTGAAATTCTTGAGCCTGTAAAACTTTGTCTTCATTTGAAAAAATAAGTACAGTTCGAGTATGAAAATCTGCAATAGCATTGCCTTCAGCAAGCGGTCCAGGAAGTCCTGAATGAGCTCGTATATGGGTTGCATAGAAGGAACATTTTCGGTTCCAAATATATTGTTGTAACTTAGCCAATAATAGAAGAATAGTAGATTGTCCCTTAATATGTCCTACACATTCAAGGCTATTAAGTGCTTGTACCACATATAAGCTATCCGAAATTAAGTTAAATGGAGTGGAATCATAGAGCATAAATACTTGAATCACTGTCAAAATCTCTACTGCCTGTGCTGATGAATGGGGAAAAAGAAAAGTTTGTGGATCTGAGCCTTCTTTGAATATCACGCCCATACCTCCTTTGGATCCATCTGTAAAAATATTTGGCGCTCCAGCAATCGGTGCAGATCGAGTGATTTTTGGAAAAATAATAGGATGAGCCAAAACAAATCTGAGCCATGGATGTTGTGGATAATGATTATCAAATTGTCCTGTAGCCATTACATGAACAATGGCCCAATCAGAATTGGTGGCAGCTAGAGTGGCAAGCTGTTCTTTAGTATATGGAGTGATGATAAGATCAGGCTGCATCCCAAATGCAGTCAGAGTTGCCTTTAATGCCTTAATAATTATTTGTGCAACACAGGCTGGATACCATGGCAATACTTTTTTAGGAGAATGAGGGAGGTGTATCCACATTATGGGACCCTCTTGCCACAACACTCCAGTGGGTGTGAGATCTGTGGTAAGAATGCATAACAGCAATTTTTTCTGATAATCTATACGATCTACTTGTGCTTCAGATAATCTTTCCTCTACAAGTTGAATACATGCTCGCGCCTCAGGTGTTAAAGATCGTGAAGAAAGTAAATCTGAATCCCCTTTTAGCAAATCAAACAAAGGTTTTAGGTCAGCATTACTAAGCCTGCAATATGGTCGAATCCAATTTATATCTCCTAAAAGTTTTTGGAAATCATTTAAAGTTTGTAAATTGTCCACCCTCAAGCTAACCTTAAGAGGACGAATAATAGTATCTTCTAATTTGGTGCCAAGATATTGTTTAACATTTCTTTGTTGTATTTTTTCTGGAGCTATAATTAAATTCCATTGTTTAAGACATGATATAGTTTTTATAAGCATATCATCCAAAATTTCTGGGGTTTTAGCACATAATAAAATATCATCCATATAATGATAAATCATGGAAGAAGCAAATTCTTTTCTAATAGATTGTAGAGCTTTATCTACATATATTTGGCACAATGTGGGACTATTAGCCATACCCTGTGGTAGTACTGTCCATTCATATCTAGGCCCTTATTTTTATAGGGACGTATTGCATCCCGACAAGGCTTATTGGCTTGCTCATAAGCTAGCTGTTTAATCAATGGCATGGCAGCGTCCACATCAGGGAAAACCCGAGAAGCAGTTTCCACAAGCCGTGATAAGAAATCAGCAAAAGGCTCATTGGGTCCTTGAGTAACTTTTGACAGACTGGCTCCTAAATTACCTGTCCCTGATAACATCCTCCATGCCCTTAATGCTGCTTGATTAATTTGCCCATACACCTGCTGTGGATACCCATTTTGATTATTAGCAAATTGTCCTTGTCCCATAAGCATATCCAGATTCCAAGCAGGTTGCCCTGTCTGCGCGTTGATGCGAGCTTGGTCAGAGCAATATTCTATATAGGCTGACTTCCAATTAAGATAGGCTCCACCAGACAATACAGCCCTGCACAAATTTGTCCAATCACTTGGAGTCATGGAGTATCTTTCAAAGGATTCTACCAGTGACAAGGTAAATGAAGCCTGCACTCCATATGTGGACACAGCTTCTTTTAATCTTTGAACAACCTTCCAATCTAATGGCTCATGATACCTTTGCTGATTCTGGTCAAGAAACACAGGAAATGCTCCTGGCGTAGGCAAAATCTCTGTCCACGGACTAGCCTCAGATGTCTTCCGCCTATCAGACTTTCCTTTCTCAGTAAGATATGGTGGCGGGCTAGGAGAGGGAGGGGGAGGAGCAGAAGGTTCAGGATGTTTCTTTTTACTGTGACAAGACACTTGGAACTTGCGCCAAGATTCTAACAAGGCTTCTTCCTCCTTATCTCTCTCTGGTGGAACAGGCCATGCCTCTTGTTCCTCGGAGGAATCGGGGGAGTCGCTTTCAGAGGACTCCTCGTCCCTGTGAGAATCTGCCTGCTGACCTTGCACTGAAATCTCTTCTTTTGCTTCCTCTAAAGCATTAGAGCCTTCAGCCAGAACTTGACTATACCTTCCTGTTTTATCCGCCAGGCATGCTTTAATTAAACTCCAAATAGCCAATGTCCCAGGTGGGAGAGCCCCTTCTGCATCGGCCTTAAGAAGATCCTGACCGAGGCGCTTCCATTGAGAAATATTCACATATCCTTCCTCCAGGAACCATGGGGCTACTGCTTTAATTGTGCTAAGAAAATTTTCTAAAGTGGCTGCTTTCACTTTCACTCCTCCCTTAGACAGAATGTTACAAAGAGCCTCTTTGACCTTCATGGTAGCAACCTTAGACCCCATGATAAATTTTACTTTGTTATAAACTCCTACACCCCTTATCGTCGGATTTACCTCCGAACTTATCGTCGCATCTACGGCGAACTTATCGTCGCATTTATCTGCGAACTTATCGTCGGAATCTCATCCGAACTTATCGTCGCATTTTATCTGCGAACTTTTGACAGCTGTCCCTCGCTTATCCGCGAGCCTCGCTCATCTGTGAGCTTTATCTTATTTCCCTCGCTTATCCGCGAGCCTCGCTCATCTGTGAGCTTTATCTTATTTCCCTCGCTTATCCGCGAGCCTTGCTCATCTGTGAGCTTTATCTTATTTTGTTACTTACCTGCAGACTTTTTGTTACGTTGTTTTTCTTTTTCCCGGGTTTCGGCGCCACTTATCGTCCCCCAAGACTCCGACCCGCAGGGGCTTAGAGAACGACACAGACACCTTTTCAGCTGAAATATGAATTCTTCTTTAATGGATCCTTAACATGTCTCTTAATATGTCTCTTCTCTCTCTAATATGTCTGACAATGCGTACACAATATATATCAGCATCATAATCCCTCCTTCTATTCCCTACCAACCCCAAGCTTCCACAGCTAGGGCATGCACACTTCTGACTTTCTCATAGGCAGGCTGGTGGTAGGCGTCACTGATCATTCTGCAGGCACGTAGCATGGCACACTGCGCATGCTCAAGGAGACGTCCATCTTGTGAGTCTCATGACTTGGCTGCAAGCCTAGGCACCATCTTGAATCCACGCTGGCAACAAGCCTGGGTGCCATCTCGGTCCAGCCGAGTGGGCCCCGACACCCCAGAATATGGAAATGACCTCCAGAAAAGCTCATGTGCTCATGTCCTCCCCTCCCCTCCTCTCTCTGCCACGATGGGCCACCATGATGTTTCTGCTTTGTATTCAGCCTGCCAGGGACTGAACCTCTGAAACTGGGAACCAAACAAACCTTTCCTCTTCTAATTTGTACTTGTTGGATATTTTGGTCATAGCAACAGAAAAGCTAATTAAACACATAGATTTGCTTGTGTTCATATTTTATATGATTTGAATAATATTGTATGCACTCTCTGTTTTCTTTTGCTCAATATTACATTCATAAATTTTTTTCAACTTTTGAGTATAGTTTTAAATCTTAATTCCCCATGGCAGGACAGTATTCCATTGTATGAATATGCCACCGTTTATTTCCCTTTTCTATTGTTATTAGATGTGTGGTAGTTTCCAGTTTGTGCTTCTATATACATTCAAGTACATGTTTGTTGGTGCATACACATATGCCTTTCCTTTGGGTACATACTAGGGAGTGGAATTGCTGAGTTGTATAATATCACACATTTGGTTTTAGTTCTGCCAAGCATCTTTGGAGTTCTAATGATTTCATACTCTAGGGAAAGAAACTTGTTTTTTGCTGTACACACAAACAATGACTTTCCTTTCCACCATTATCATTACACTTCCCCACACTCATATGGATGTTATTCTTTTATGTGATTACGTGATGGCTTACTGAAGGCCTACGAAAGTTAAATAGTCTAAGCAAATGGATCCCTCTTCTAAGAAGAGAGACTTCTATAAAAGCCTTCACTATGTTTCTGCTTTCCATTCTCACAAACATGGAAGAAAACTATCATAATAATTTTCAGTGCTGTTTTCAGAGAGCTTTAAACATACATTTATCTCCTCTAAAATTATGCAGAGTTCCATTCCTTGACCAAACCTGATGTCCTTCTCCCCATTTACCCCGTGGATCTCACATCTGTTTTTTTTTTAAATTTGAAAGAAAAATAAAAATCAATAAATGACAATCCTTTCAGTAATATAACCAAAGCCACAGAAAATAAGTTTAGGGCAGAGAGAAAAGAAAAATCTTTCAATAGACAGAGGAGAACATGAATGCGTTACATCAGCTTTTCAAACCACTTAAGCTAGGAGGCACTACTAATCTTTGGTTTTTTAATACAATAATTAATCATTTGATAGTCTCAGGAGGGATTTCAGCAAAAACTAGGTCAAGGAACCAACCATGCTTGATTGCTGATTAGCCTTGAAACCCAGCTGAGATTTATGGAATTATAGAACTCCACATGACTTCAGCTGGGTTGCACTTTCACTCCCAAATACAATTAAAAAAATTTTTAAATATAAATATTTTGACAGGCTTTCCATTTAGCCTATTTTAACTCAAAGCTCTGGGGCTTCACCATCAATGAGAAGCTTTAAAATGCTTCACATTGTTTTGCCGAATTAAGGCTGGCATATTTGTCTCTCATCAAGCTTAAACCCAATTCAAGCATCCATTTACCAAATATTTACTAAAGAATACCTACTATATTTAAACAAAATATATAATACTTAAATTAGCACTTATTTAAATCTGCATGCTATTGATTTAAGGTCAAACTAACCAAATACAGTTCCTGTGTCCTTTTAGAATTTATAGTGTTGTGAAATAGATAAAAAATAAACAACAGATAAGTAAAAATATAAGCATAGCTTATGATTAGACTATGAAGAAAACAGATTAGTGTCTAAGAATAAGGGAAAGAGAATGTGGAAACTTCATAGAGTATCAAGGTCTCTGGAAGGTGATGTTTAAGATGAGATATAAATGATGATAAAGAATCAGTTTTCAACAAAGAAATGTTAGAGGGAATGGCACATACAGAGGTCCAGTGCCCTTGGTGAATAGTGCATCAATTATTTGATAATTTTTAAGTTGGCAAGTGAAATACAGCATAATGGTTTTTTGTTTGTTTGTTTGTTTGTTTTTGCTTTTGGTGGTACTGGGGTTCCTGGAAGCCCTTCTACCTGCAGGCTACACACCCAGACCTATTTTATATATTTTTATTTGGAAACAGGGTCTCTTAAGCCACCGAGTCTGGCTTCAAACCAGCGAAATCCTCCTGTCTCCACCTCCCAAGCATGGGGATTACAAGCGTGCACCACCACGCCCGGCCAGCATAATGTTTTTTGTTTTGTTTTGTTTTGTTTTGGTACTTGGGTTCCTGGAAGCCCTTCTACCTCCGGGCTACACTCCCAGACCTATTTTATATTTTTTTATTTGGAAATAGGGTCTTTTGCTTCGAACCTACGCGATCCTCCAGTCTTCGCCTCCCAAGCATGGGGACAGCATAATGTTTTGAAACATATACACTGTGGAATGACAAAAGTTATTTAACATATTTATTAGCTTAAAAACTATTTTCTTAATTGTTTTTTTAAGGAGGAAGAGGAGGCAGGGGGAAGGGAGGGGGGATAAGAAAGAGGGAGACAGGAAAAAAGTAAAGGGCAAGCACCTCTAAACACTTGCCAAGAAAAAGTTCCAAAGACAGTCTTCAGGCCTAGAGGTAGATTTCCTGGAAACGGTTACCTAGGCCTAAGGAACCAACGATTAAATTGTTCAGAGATTCTGTTACTTGACAAAAAGGAGAAATGGAAAGACAGAAAGTTCAAAGGAGTTAAATGACAGCATTCCATTAGAGGAAGCCAGCCCAAGTCACACCAAAAATTTTCCAAATACGTAAAACAAAGGCATCTGTTTGCCTGCCCTATTCCTTTGCACAACCAGAAGCCCTATGGCATATTCCTGTGAAGATTAAGTACCATTTCATAGAAACAAACTATGAAACAATTTTGCAGAAGTCAGCAGCAGTATGGACATCTGGCTTCTCCCTGCCTTATCTAGCTTCGCATCCTACTAGGCCTCACTCCATATTTTTTTAAACATAAATAGAAAGGTTTTTTAAATGTCATAGCACAGTGTATGGAGACAAATTCTAGAGAATTTCAAATAGAGAAAACTGGTTGGAAAATTGTATTAAAGATTTTTATTGGTGCATTATAATTATTCATGAATGTGGGGTTGTGTTATATTCATACATGCATGTAACATAAATTGGTCAGTTTCATTCCCCAGGACCTCCCCTGCTCTGTCTCCCCTCACCCCTACATTAACTCCTCTACTCTATCAGTCTCCTGTTCATTCTCATGAGGTTCCCTTTTTGTTTCTTCATTCTCTCTAGCTTTCACATGTGAGAACTCAGCATGATGTTCTCAAGTTCCATCCGTTTACCAGCAAATGACATAATTTTGTTCTTCTTTATGACTGTCACTCCATATTTTTATAGTCTAGCAGTTGTAGGCTTAGATCCAGAACTTTCCATGCACTTAATTTTAAAAAAAAGCCATGTGGTAGCTGAAAGAGATTTTGATATATTCTAAGGAATTCTCAGCTATTTTTGAGAATTTTGCAATGGGCTGGATTTTCTGCTGAACAGGTGGGAACAAAGCTAGAGATAGAACTTTATGATGAATTTTGTTTCCTGAACTTTATCCTAAAACAAGTGTGACTATATAACTTGAGTTACTTTTATTGCAATTGTTTGATTGCATGACTACTCAGTGGTCCTCTTTTCCCCTTTATAGTCTATAGCACTAAGCACTGTTCCTGACACAGAGAAGGTACTTGGTTCATATTTCTTGGGTAAATGAATAAATGAAAAAGTTCCTTTAGGTATTAAGTTTGTATAGCCTTCCTACAAAGGTAGGGGTCATGCATCGATTGATCTAAAGCCTGAAAACAAATAAATCAAACAAACATCTATTTCCGGAGTAGAGAGCAATCAAATCAAACTGAGAGGAAAGAAGATTCACAAACTAACCCCGAATGCTCAGTGGTCCCAAATTCCCAGTTACTACCAGAGGTAGCTATTTTAATGACACTAAAATGTAACATGTCAAAAACTGTTCCCTTCAAAATATTATACCTTCCTAAACTCTTCACTATCTTTTGTGACACATATATTCTCACTTTCTGCTTAAGCACAATCCCAAATTTATATTTTGCTTTTTGTGTCCTATTCTCCAAAGTCCTGTGGTTTGTTTCAATGAATCTCTTTCATAGCCCCCCTTTCCTGTCTAATTCCATATTCATCATTCTTATACAGTCTCTTAAACAGTCTATCATCATACCTTTGTGATATCCTCCACTCTAGAATTTATTTCCTCTGGTCTTCTTCTTGGCAAAACTTTCAAAATGAACGTTTTTATCATGTCATTCTCTTGCTTAAGAACTATCAATTCAAGCCAAGCATGGTGGTATGTGACTAGTCCCAGCTCCCTGGGAGGCTAAGGCAGGAAAATCACTTGAGCCCAGGAGTTTGAGGTTAGCTTGAACCACTAATTCCTTTCAACTACCTATTGGCTCAAATATTAATAAATAGTTATAGATGTATGTAATACTATTTCTTTATTTCATTGGTATTTTCAGCCTGGCATAAGTCAAATTATACTCATCATTTTTCTCCTAGCTCTTGATAATTCTCATTTTTATTCAGTTAGTTATGATTTTTCATTTGACTGAGTGGCTCTCATCATCTCCCCATCAATTCATGACTATCATCTAATTAAAATCAATTTCAAGATACACTTGCTACTTTCTTTGATTAAACTCGGGCCACATTGATGATCACCTTGGTTTTCATTTTCCTCTACTATCAAATAGGTGGATAGATAGATTTTAAAAACCCTATACATATATGCCTATAGATGAAATTCATTTTATACATAATAATTATGTATTTTACTTTTCAAAATAATTTATATATTGCCAGGCGTGGTGGTGTATGCTTGTAATCCCCGTGCTTGGGAGGTGGAGACAGGAGGATCTCACAGATTCGAAGCCAGCCACACTGGCTTAAGAGACCCTGTTTCCAAATAAAAATATAAAAATGGGTCTGGGAGTGTAGCCCGGAGGTAGAAGGGTTTCCAGGAACCCCAGTACCACCAAAAAAATAATAATAATTTAATAAAATAGGAAGTCTTTACTACATTAATGTTTCATCATCATAGAGTAGAATCATACACAAACTAGATTATTATTAATGCCTTTGAATAAATGACATTTTGCTTTGAAATATTGGTATTGCCACTTTTTTCACAAATAAATTACTTGAATCATTCATCCATATATTCATTTACTCATTCACTGGTGAACTACTTATTGAGCCTCTACTTTGTCCTGAGCACTAAAGTGACACTTGGAGATCCAGAGATGAATAAGACACTATCATTACCCTCAAGGAGTTCACAGCCCAGAAAAGACCGAAAATAAAATCACTGCAATTATATCAGACATCTGGAATTGTCGTCAATTTTTTTCCAGAAATTTCTGTTCTCTACCCACACAAAAGGCAACATCACCAAAGGCAACATGATCTGCCTCCTCTTACCCTCTCTTGCTGCTCTATCATTCAGCAATTGACTCATGAGTATGCTACATTTTTATTGAAGCAATGATTCTTCTGGCCAATGAAACAATGTAATATTTCCTTCACTTAAGATTTTATACAGTTCCCAGAAAGATAACTGCAGTTATAATGAAAAACCCACTAGTGGAGACACTGATCTAAAAGGAAAACTAAAAGGGCCTTTGAGACCTGCGCAAGATGTATGCTCTATTGTTCTCAAAGAAAAGTGCTCTGAACAAAAGAGCTCAAACTGAATTGTTCTAAACTGGATAACCAGGGGACTTCTAAATTGACAACTATTTGAGATAAACCAGGCTATATAACTTAACTCTGGATACCTAGGAATCCTGTTATTTTCAATAAATTCTATCTTTTCCTCTTCCTTGATGTTCTGTGGTAACTTACTACAGAATATTTTAGTAGTACCATAGTTGATGGTTTTCTGATAATGCTGATTCAGAAACACATCTATTTGGTAAGAAGAGGCAAAAGAAAAAAACATTAATAGTGATATTGATAAATGAGAAAATAGAGTAGGATGAAATTCAATAAAAAATTCCAGGTAGTTGATTTATAGACAGAAGCACAAAAATATAAATACAAGGTAGTGAGCAATACTGTACAACCCAGGTAATAGAGCTTAGCTAATATAATGATTGGGAGAAGGAAAGAAGAAATGGATAGATTGCATTCCGGCTGCTTATATGCCTGAAAAATGTTAAGAAACTACGTTCATCAGTTATTCTCTATGGAACCAAAAAGAGAGACGAAAAGAAGATAAGAAGAAAAAACTTGCTTAGTATGAAGAACATTATTTTTGGTCATGTATTAGCAAGGCTGTCTTTACCATCACAGGGATGAAATACTGAAATGGACTCCTAAAGGACATTGTGGAATCTGTAATCAGTCAATAAGATTTATTACTGTCCTTGGGAAATTATCATAAAGAGAGCAGAAAACTTCCTGAGCTGGAGACTTTAGTACTTTGCTTGCTTAAAGAAATGTAGCTGAATAATCTTTCAACATCTGCCCTGGCTCTTGACTACTTTCAATAACATGATTCAGGGGGAACTCAAGAGTCTATAATTTAAATTGTTTGAAATTGTATGTTGAATTGGTTCCATGCTATATTCTGAATCTATATAAATCAAGAGATATTTGTTATTTATTTATTTATTTATTTATTTATATTTTTTATTTTTGGTGGTACTGGGGTTCCTGGAAACCCTTCTACCTACGGGCTACACTCTCAGACCTATTTTTTATACATTTTTAAATTTGGAAACAGGGTCTCCTAAGTCAGCGAGGCTGACTTCGAACCTGCACGATCCTCCTGTCTCCACTTCCCAAGCCCCGGGGATTACAAGCATGCGCCACCACGCCCCGCTGAGATATTTGTAATTTATATGGACCTTTCTCCTAAATTTAAATTTGACTTTCCAAAGTCTGTGGATCTCTGTCATCAACTGTGGTCCGAGGAAATGGTTCCTTTTTTATACCAGCATCACCCTCACTCACCACATAGGAAAGCTAATGCTGTTGTCATTAAGTTCAGAATGAAGACTGAAGACAAAAATAAGGTATGTCAATTAGCAAAACATCTTAATAAAAATGGCCCATCTTATAGTCTCTAAAATAGGTCCTTGTGAACTTATTTTCTATCCCAGAACCTAAATTCCTTTTCCTTCCTTGCCTTTTCCAAATTATATACAAACAATAGCCCTAAAGTATTCTGGGTTCTAGAGGTGTAAACACTATGCTTGTATTCCTTGACCCAGAGGCCAAGAGAAAAGGACTTTGAGAAACGCCAAGGAAAGATACACAGCAAACTAAGAAATCACTGAGCAAGTCAAGGACAGATACTCTAATAGCAATACTTCCTTTTGCAGTCCTAGTTATGTACCTCCCAACGGAAATATCATGTGAGCTACGTGTATAATTTTAATTTTATAGTAGCTATATTTTTAAAAGCAAAAACAGATGAGAGCAGTTACTTTTAGAAATATATCATAGTTAGACCAACATAGATACAATGTTATCATTTTAACAAGCAATTGATGTAAAATATCAATATTTTACATTTTTTGAAAAACCTATTTATACTTTATACTTACAGAATATCTCAATTTGGACTAGCTTCATTTCAAGCATTTAATGGCCACATATGGCTAGTGGATACTGTATTTGACTTCAGCTGCAAGGAAAGAAAGGAGCAAAGCAAGAAAGGGTGGATGACCTCTGTGGGGTTAGCTCCTGCATTTGCTAATACTCTTCCCTGTTACTACATAGAATGACATACTTTGAGATGACATTGGACAAAAGTGTTGTATCATCTTGTACTGCATTAAGATGTATGACTACAATGCACCAATAAAAAGAAAAAAAATAAAGGGAAAGATAAAAAATCTTTGTTTCAATGGTAAACCTGACCACTCTACATAAAATTACAACTCCTCCTCATCCTATACTCCTGCTACTCCCTTACTTTGTGCTCCTTATTCCACAGCTCTATGACCTCTTTATTTATTACATCATTTATTTATTATTATGTTTATCCATGGTCTGCCTTCTATACAATGTAAGGAGAAGAGCAGGAATATATGTCCATAGAGGTCTCTAAGGACCAATGCTTTGTGTATAGAGGGCACTCTAACAATAGCTGAAGAATGTTGGAGATAAGAAAACTTAGAATTTCATAATTTTACACATGGGGATACTGGATCTCGGAGAAGTAAAGTGACTGGTCAAGGTCAAACAAGCTGGTAAATGGCAGAGCCAGTCCAAAGACCAAAGTATTTGAACTTCTCATATGATGCTCTTTATGCCATTCCATGAACAAAAAGAAGGGCAGAAAAAGAATTTTATTGTATTTGTTAAATATGAAATATAAATTACACTTTTGACAATAAAACAGATTTTTTTTTGACGGGTCTGGGGATGGAACCCAGGGGAATTCGACCTACAAGCTACACCCCATGCCCTATTTTTTATTTTTTATTTTGAAAAAGGTCTCACTAAGTTACAGAGGGCCTCACTAAGTAGCTGAGGCTGGCCTTGAACCGCAATCCTCCTGTCTCAGCCTCCCAAATGCTGGGATTGCAAGCATGTACCACCACGCCCGGCTAGTAAAACAGATTTCTATTGGATTGTAAATTCCTTGTGGGCTTATTGATTTTTGAAACCTCCTGCCCATCCCCCATAATTACTGAGAATTATTTTATTACAGTACATACCAGATTAATAAAAGAACAAGTGGTCAATGATATCTCTTTGTGTAATGTGCATTTTTCTCATCCCAGGAAGAAAGTGGAAAGGTGTTGACATGTTCAGCATATATCAGCTTTTCATTATGGCTCTGAGAATTTGGAATAGGCAGACATAATCTTCTGCTGCTATTAGCAACCAGCTCTGAAGCCAAAATACTAAAATCTTAGAAAAAAAGCACAAGATCCAAAAGGCAGGTTTTGACAAACTGTCTAGTTTCTAATTCTTCTTAAAGATTTGTCATGGCCATGAGTTTTGCTAGCCTGAATTAAAAGTGATGTTTATGTAGCTGAGAATCTAGTTGTTTTCTTTTTCAGACTTAAATCAATGTGGTTGGTGATGAATGAAGCTGACTAAATAAGTAAGAAAAACTTCCCATTGTATGTACTATAAGAAAACTAGGGGTGGCGGGCCTCTGCGGACCTGAGCAGGAGGGCAGGTGAACCACCCATGCCTTGAACCCGGAGCTGCTGGAGTCCTCCTGTGCCTGCTGTCCAAGAAGCTGTTTAGATATGAAGCGTCAACAAATGAATTGATTGATGAAGAGTTGGGAATAGCCTATCTGATCATATTAGATTAATATAAGATATATTAATCTAGCATATTAAATTCCTGATATGATACCACAGGCAGCTAGGACAGCACAGCAAAATAAAAAAGAAGTTGAGCAGCACTAGCTCATAATTTAAAACAAAACTAAATTTTCTTAATACTGTATACCTTTTTAAAACAGTGTGGCAGGTGATAACTGGGGAAGAAGAATGTTTCTGTCTCTGCCTATTTTGACCGTTCTTATTCTACTGATCTCTTTAGCAGGCCTGTTCTACTCTGCCTCTGTGGAAGAAAACTTCCTACAGGGCTGCATTAGCACAGCTAGCCTTTGCTTTTACAGTCTGCTCTTACCAATTATCATACCAGTCTCTGTGTTCTTCCACCTTTGGACGTTGATGGGTATTAAACTCTTCAGGCATGATTAATCCAACCACAGCCAGGATGATAAATTTGTGAGCATGCTTATGCATCTATCTCTGAAGTCTCAACTAGGTGTAAATGCTGGAGACTCGTTTAGTTTGCAGGAAAAGTCGCTCTACCTTGCTTCTCTTGGGCTTGACACTATGGGAAGCTTAAGCTGCAGACGCTTCTTCAATTGTGCGTATGTTCTTCCCTTGCTTTTTGAAGGTTCTGACTTGTAACTGCGGTATCAGAAGAAACTTCAAAAACATGTCTGATGGAGATTAACATCCCTAATCATCATCTGAAGACTATTATCCCATTAATCTAAAAGTTTAGTCATTTGGAATTTTGTTTAGTGTCAAGTTCAGTGGTAAAACTGAGTGATAAAGATGAGTCGATCCCAAAGGAGCTATCTTGGAGTAGTTGGAGAAAAATGCACTGAACTAATGTAATATTAAACTGTGTAAAACAATGGAAATTTTATGTACTTACAAAAATTCTAAGTTTGTAAAATTATTCTCATCTCTTTGGCATCAAATGCTTATATCAATAAGAAAATAAAATGTTAACAGTTTCCCACTTTAAAAAAAAAAACTGGGCTATTGCCACAACATGATTATGAGATTTTTGTGCAATAAAGTATAATCTCTTTTCAGTAATGTTCACTGATATTCTTAGTCCTTTGGTAGCCCTGGAAGGATGGAAAAAGACAAGTGTCACTTCCCTTTATTAAAAAAAGAAACAAAGATAAAGACATTTGTTGGTTGCTCAGCAAGTTACCAAACAGATCACAAATTTGTATCGCTGCACTTCTGGAACCCCAAAGAAAGACTCTGGATAAGAGTCTAATCATCTTTGATATCCTTTTGAACTAAAGGTCATGTCCTTATTTAAAAGCAACACTAGCAGAGACCCAGAGAAGTCCTATTTGCATAAGAAATCCACAATCAAAAGTTTATAGAAACATACAATTGGCATCCTAGTAACTTGCTCAGCTTGAACATATGCTATCTGATCCTTTTTTAGAATCATAAAAAAAAGAAAAATCAGTGTTGGAACTTTGGATGCAGCTTAAAGTACAAACCTAGGACAACGAGGAGCACTGCTCCTGTGACTGAATTTGGTGGAGAATTTCAGTGACTTTGAAATTGTTGTGGATATCCCCCTATCACTTTCTTTGGATTCTACGTTTTCTTTCAGGCACCAGAAAATGAAAAGTTATTAAAAATTGAGCCACATTTTGTGGATTAATTTGGCTAGAGGTGCAAAATGAAGAGACCTGAAGTGGACTGTGGTGGAAGAAGCAGAGGAAAGAAAAATCAGTATGACTTGGTCTCTCACTTACCTATATGAGTCAAAAATGACTAAATAAGTCTAAGTGATGGCAAAGATGGTGATGTAATGCACAGAGAAAGAAGGTGAGAGGAAAGGGTCACAAAAGTTTCTGAAATGTTAAGTTAGAGTATTGGTGGCAAGTCATCTATGGGGAAACACTGATTTAGCTTTTAGCGATGTGGAGATTAAGTATGACAATGATAACTGAAACCATTGGAACAGATGAGTTTCCCTAGTGAATCAAGAGGAGAGAGAATAACTCAGGATTTAGTATGGAATATTGGAGAATTAAATGTGATAATGTATGTAAAATACTTAGCACAGTGGCTTCCATAGAGTAAAAATTTTAAAAATGATACTTTTTAAGAATAGGACCTGGAGGTGCAGCTCCAATAGCAGAGTGCTTGCCTTGTATTTGCAAGGCCCTGGGTTCAACTCTAGCACTGAAAAAAAAACCCCAGAAAATGAAAATGTTTATAAAGCTTTAAAAAGATAAGGCGGATTATCTCAATATCATGTATGGGAAGGGAGAAGCCACCAAGAACTGTATGCATGCATGTCCCTATCACTCTGAACTGTATTATGATGTGAGGCTACAGTGCACCAATAAAAGCATATTTTTAAAACAGAAAGAGTCAGGCATGGTGGTGCGCACCTATTATCCTATTACTTGGGAGGCTATAACAGAAGGATCACAGGTTCAAGGCCAGCCTTGTCAACTTAGAGAGACCCTGTTTAAAAAATAAAAAATAAAATCAGGCTGAGGTATATAGCTCAGAAATAGAATGCCTTTAGGTTTAATCCATAGTACAAAAAAAAAGGCAGACAGGAGCTTTCAGAGGAAAGGGAAAGGATTCTCCTATTTGATGGAAGAGTGTAGTCTCTATGGTAAGGGAACCAGGCCTCAGCATGATGGTATCCTAGGGCTCCCAGGGCTCATTTTCCACTAAACTCTGTACCAACTATAGAATAAAACTGAATATTAACAGCCTTGTTTTGGGATTGATTCCCAAGAGCTATATTAATTGATCATTCAAGCACTAGTTGGGAGTGATGTGAAATTGATCTGTATTTTTAACCAGAGTACATAAGAATCTACCATGACTATTCTCCTAGCCATTTAAGATCAATCTTGGGAGATCATTGGAATTGTAAGTCATCAATTCCTTCTGTGCAGACATGAGTACAACTTCCAGCATTAGTGAGTGACCAGGCTCACCACGCCCTCCAGAGATCCAGAGTGGCACTAAAAAACACCAGAAAAGAAACCTGCCTACCACAGGGCCATGGTCACTGCAGTAGGGCCATCTTGCCTCACTGCACCTGAACTCAGGGAGGAACAGGAAAACAACCAAGGACTTGTAGTAAGCAGCTGCAGATCATTGGAATTGTAAGCCATCAGTTCCTCCTGTGCAAACACCAGCTACAACTTGCAGCAGGAGCGGCCAAGCTTGCCATGAAGATACTGTCCCATTGGGAGAACACCCAGTGTGATGCCCCTGGGGACTTGCACAGCCATGATAAACTCCCTGGGTCTGAGACTTTACATTTCAACCCAGAGAAGGTGGGCTAGAGTTGGCTGTTGGACATGACAGAAGCTTGGACAAACTCAGGCTCTGCATCAGTAGAAAGTGTGTGGGGGGGGGAGACCTACGCTTAACACTAGATCCAAATAGTAGGATCTCCACGATCACCACAGACCACCAATTATGGTGAATGGGGAGAAGTTAGACAGGCCCAGCCCTAGCTGTGCAGAAAAGAGACTCTTAGATTGAGCTTGGTCTCAGAGGCATCTGCTCCCTAGAAAGACAGGGAGAGACTGAGACTCCACATCTGTGAAAAGAATGGAGGGTGATCTACACTAAACACTAGATCTAGCCCTTTTGATACTGGCCATCTGCACAGACTGAGAAAGACTCAGAGAACCAGGCTTGCAGCAGGAAAGATGCCGGTAGCACTTGGTAAAGCACAGAGAGAGACTGCAGAGGCCCAGTCTGCTGAATATTCATATATTTGTAGGATTGCATTATTTTGTTTTGTTTGGGGTGTGTGTGTGTGTGTGTGTGTGTGTGTGTGTGTGTGTGATTGTTTGATTGCTCTATTCCCAACTCCTTTTCCAAGGTTCTTCCCTTGTATATACCTAATCACTTTTTTCCATCCCTTTTCTTTTTTTAATTTTTTTTCTCTTTTTTTCTCTCCTTTGTGTACTTCATGGCACTGTACTAAAAATTCTACATTGGTTATTAGAATACTGCTAAATATTCACTATCTCTAATCTCTACTATATACTACCTTACCAAATTTATTCTCCCATTCTATTTGATCATACCTGTGGCTTTACCCTATTCCTGCATTTAAAACTTCACTTCCCTCCTCACTCAGCATTCACTCTTGAATACAACACAACTTGCCCTTGGATATACTAGCTGACACCTAGAGACTGAGAGAAATCTATCAAAAACAACAGATACAAACTTCTGAAAGTCGTGAAAAGGAGGAAAAACAAGGAAGCAATGAGCTCCCACAGCACCACAATAACAGAACCTGACAACACAGAACTGCAGAGATCTCCAGAAGGTCAAATCAGGAATGTAACTGTAGAAATAATACAGGACTTCTGAAAAAAATTTAGAGAGTGTCTGAAAGAAATAAAGGAAGCAATCATTGAAGTGAAGGCATCAGTTCAAACTATAAACAATCGATTAGACCACATGGAGAATAGAATCTTGCTCCTAGAAGATGATCTCTCCAAAAATGAATGCATAGTATATTACCTAAAAAAATACTATTCAATAGCATGAATTGGACTATTACAAAATGATTCATCAATTTGACATGTATTAAGCACCTATTTTAATCCAGAATAATATCACTCACACTCAAAAAAAAAAAAAGGGTACAGAGGGTACAGAATGCAGTGAGCCAATGAATTGAGAGGGGAAGGGAAAAAGAAATAATTAGGGCTAAAGAGATAAAGGCTGTGAATAAAAATGCCCCCAAGCATTTGACTCTTTATCTGTCTTCATAAGCTCTCTCCAGTTTAGAGCAGAGCAGAGCAGAACAGACAATTAGATGTGTAGGCTACTCAATCCTAATTTCTAAATTCAGGAAGGAATTAATGGTTCCACAAAAATAAGAGATTTGTTTCCTACTTTTTCTGCATTAATGTAGCCTGAGCACAAATGTATCTTTGTTAAGGCTTGGGGAGAAAGAGGGAGGGAGAACATGAATATTGCCAGCACAGGCTCAACAGACAGGAACAGAAAAGAATTTTACTGGCAGAAATTAGAAATTGTTCTTTCTCACTCCACCAACACATAAGTAATAAACGCAGAACTACCTTCTGCTGCCTTTATAAGCTGTGCTATGAAAATGATGCCACAAGGGATAGAAGTAGAATTTGCCATGCAATAAAACTGTACCACCCCACCCAGAACACCTGAAACTATTAAAAAATGTTTTTCTTTTGCTTATGATAGTTTTGAGAGTCCCAATTGTATCAGTTAGTTAATAAATAAAGTGATAGGGCTTTCTGTCTACAGGACTTTGCAAGTGCTTCAGAACAAATAAAAAAGCACATGATGTAATCTTCAGAATGAATAAAAACTGTTATATGCAAACCAGGTAAAGTGAGTGTTTCATGTGTGTGACATGTAATGCTTCAGAGGGTAGTGGGATGTAAAAATGGGTCTCTCTGGTTGGCTGAGACTCTGAAGATAATGAATGCCAACCACTCCCACATTCCAAAGTGAGGTCCTAGATCCCCAAAGCAGAGCTTACAGTTCTGTGACTATTAGTTGGTCATCCATCTCTTGCCCATAAAAATAAGGCTAAAAATATTGAGAATTTGTTTGTTTTGTTTGTTTTGCAGAGCTGGGTCTCCTGCACTCTAGGCAGGTAAGCTACATTCTCAGTTCCTGAGAGAGTTTTTGGAGATTAAAAATTTCTTCTAGAGTGACTTTGGCAACTATGTTACTGTTTTTCCTTCATCATGCCTGCCTCATGCCAACATGGAACCCCTCATTGCACCTCAAGCCCAGTGAGAGGGGTATCGAGGAAACACAGCAAGTGCAGTGTGTGTCTCCAGGTCAAACATGAGAAATTCTAAAAGGATTGAGGCTCCCTGGAGTAGCTGGAGGCAGCAGAACAGAGCACTGCAGCTCGTAGGTAACTACAACACCACTGACAACAGGACATACAAGAGAAGGCTGCTGGCCTGGAACTGGCTAGGATAGCAGGCAGGAAGATTGTGAGATCAAAACCACCTTCAGCAGAAACAGGCTCAGAAGTTACAAAGAATATGAGGGTGGTGGAAGGAAAAAGAAACTACAGTTGAGTCATCCATCCAAGGAATCACTGAGGAGGCCTCCAAAGCACCCTTGAGGGTTTACTTGCACCTCTTTCACACCCAGAGGAAATCAGGACCCCTAAAACAGTGCTAGGCAGACGTGCTGTCCCAAACCTTTCCTGTCTCCTTGTACTTCAGTATTAAAGGAGCTAGAGAGAGCCTAGTGAGAAGAGCAGAAGAAAGGAAACAACCCACATGTTCCCACCCACGCCCACCTGCACAGCAAGCTTCCAGTTGAAGCAAGTCCAAATGGGGGGAAAGAGGAGAGGTAACGTTGAATGAAGTTAAGAATTCTTTCTCACATTCAACTAGATATATGAATTACTAAATGAATACTGTTCTAGGAGATCAAATGACCAGAGAGACAGATATTATCTAACTATGAGTATATAAGCTCTGAGGTCTGCCCAAAATTTCATTCAAGAGCAGAGGAAGAAATAGCAGCACAGAGTACCAGCAGTACAAAGTTACTATTCTCTTGATTGCACCTTCTTTTTCACGTCTGTCCGTTGCCCTTTCTAGAAGTAAACATTTTTGATTCCACTTTGCTCCCAATTCCTGACCATAGGTAATTAGACCAAGAAGGATATCCAACCGGTCAATGAAATAGTAGCCCAACCAGAGATGTGTGAACACCCTGAAATAAAATGTAAAGGCAGTCAGTTTTCTTGTTATGGCAATATAAGAAAAGCAACCAAACAAAAGAATCAGTATACTTAGCCATGGGAAGTGAAACTGAAATATCATTCATTCATTCAACCAATATTTATTAAAGACCTGCTATGTTATAATAAAGAATAAAAAAGTAAGAAATAGAATGTTCTCCCTAATTTGTGGAAGCTAGGGAGGAAATGGGTCATAGGAGGAACTCTAGATGAAGAAGGAGGAACCATAGATGAGTAAATAAGGTGACCTAACTGAAGGGAATGGGAGGAGAAAGAAATTCCCTAATGTACATAATTTACATTTACAAACATATCAAAGTCAATCACTAAGCCAAACATGAGAAGGAGGAAGTGGGAGGGAATGGGGAGGGAATTGGGGAAGGGCTAAATGAAGGATGTGTGCATGTATGCCTTTACCATCTTGTACTCCACTAAGATGTATGACTACAATGCACCAATAAAAAATAAAAAATAAAAAATAAACATACAATTTCTATATTCAAGGAGACAACATTCTAGTGGGGAGGAGGACAAAAAAGAGTTAAATAACTAAACAAATAACCACAAATAATAATTATTGCCATGAAGGAAGTAAACATATTTGGATAAGGAATCACAAGAGGAGGCAGCTACTCTCTGTATAAAGTGGTCTGGGCGGGATGCCCCTCAGTACCACACACAAACAAAAAAAGAAAACCAAGTTAGGGGGAGGGGATGGGGTGCGAATTGGGTGATGTATGCATGTATGCCTCTACCATCTTATACTTCATTAAGATGTATGACTACAATGCACCAGTAAAAAAATAAATAAAACCTTTGTTAAAACAGAAAAAAAAAAATAAAGTGGTCTGGGAAAAGCTGTCTGAGGTGTGATTTTAAACTGAGACTTGACGAGTGAGATAGATCCAGATTTATCAAGAATTGGGGGAAAAGTGTTCTGAACACAGAAAAAAACAAATGCAAAAACTCTGAGGAAGGAAATTTCTCAGTACATTCCCAGAACTGACAGGCGGCCAGGGCAAGCGGAGCAGCGTGAGCACAGGAGACAATGAGATCAGAGAGGGGGAGAAGCGCCAGATCATGCAGAGACTGGGAAGTGATGATGAGTCCAACGCAGGATGGAGGCCAGTGTGGATGAGGTAAAATACACCTTAAAAAAGAGTCAACTACAAGGCTACCTGGTAAAGTATGTAGCTATTACAGTCATACTACATATCATCATTGTTACAGTGTGAGATGTAGCACAGGTTCTTGTTCTTAGCTTCCTTAGAAAAGAATAGCCAGAACTCTACTGCTAGAAACTTAAGCAATTTTTTATTGCAAAGGCAGAAAGAAGGGACAGAACAAAGTGCTGCATTAGAGAAATAAATGCAGTAGAGTGACTTGAAAATAAGACACTAAAGTTTTTGAATACCAAACAGTTTTTATAAAGATTCATTATCTTTCATCTCACCCAACCAATAGTATTCTTACCCATCTAGGTGTGAGCCCACCCATTAACTCCATGCAGGCCCCTTTTTTTTGTGATTATGGGGATTATGATTATGGGGATTTCTTTCTCAGCCAAAAGCCTTCTTCCTGCCTTGATGCAGGTGTAGGCCCAGGTCTTTGTGAAGACTGGAATATGGTATCTGCCCCCTTCTGGTATCTGCCCTCTTCAACAAAGACCTGTAATATCCTCCCACATCCTTGAGGAATTTTAGCCTATCTGCTAGAAGTTATTTATTATGTAAACCTATCTTTAAATATGAAGGCCCTGGCCTACAACTCTACTGTGTTCTTGCTAATCACTTTTGGTGCTGAGAACTCTGCAGGGTTCCTTCCCTGCCTGAGTGCCTGCACAACACCTAAGCTCTGACTATTTTTTATATTTTGGGAACACCAAAGCTATTTTCAAATACATTTTGAAGCCATTTCCCAATACCGGCACAATCTTCTGCATCAACAGTGAATTGTGTATATGATGGTAATCCCATAGGATTATAATGGAGCGAAAATTGCCTATCACCTAGTTTATGTCTTTGCCACTGTAACATCGTAGTGCAATTTTATGGTGTAGAAAGACCCTATTTCAAAATAAATAAAAAGGAGTCATAACTCGGCAGTAGAGCACCTGTGGGTTCAATTTCCAGTAAAAGAAGAAAACAAAGAAATAGTATTTTGATTTTAAAACCAACTAAAAATGGAAAAAACATTCTTAGTTCATGAACCACAAAAGACAAATGGTGAGCAGTATTGGCCAAAAGCCACAGTTTGCCAACCACTCTTCTAGATGCTCTATTTGCAAATAATTTAACACTTTCAATAATCCTATGAGACAGGTACTACTAATATACTCACTTTACATAAAAAGAAACTGAGGCAAAAGATCTCACAGCTAGAATGGTTAGAACCAAAATATGAACCCAAGAAAATATGTTTCCAGATCACATGATGTTAGTTTTGCAATCTTGTTGTACACCAGTAAATAATTCAAATTTAACATGCTTAAGAGAACCACTTCTGGAATGATAGAATAAGGACCTCCAAAAATCTGTTCCTCCAAGCAATGATAAAACTTGTAGAACTTGTCAAAATCAACTTTTTCAGAACTCTGGAAATTAGCCAAAGACCTGCATCGCCTGAAAAGTATTTATTGAAGAAAAATAGTTAAATCTTGGCATAAGCAGGTAAAAATGAGCAATTCCACAATAATAATTGGAGACTAGAGTATTTTATTTTAACATGTGATAGAACACCTAGGCAGAAGATTCACAAGGAAATAATGACTTGAACAACACTATTAATCAACAAAACCTAAAAGTATTTATATAACACTCCATCCAACAACAACAGAGTACACATTCTAAATTAATATTTTCTAGGATAGACCATATGTTAGGTCATAAAAAAAATCTTTGATACATTCATAAGGATTGATAACATGAAAAGTATGTTCTCTATTCACAATAGAATGTAATTAAAAATCAGCAGCAGAAGGATTTCTGGGAAATTTACAAATATGTAGAAATTATTGACACACTCTTAGATAGTAAATCAAAGAAGAAATCATAACAAATATTAGAAAATACTTTTAGATTTATGAAAAATAAAACATATACCAAAGCTTATGAAAACTTATGAAATACAACAAAACTAGTACTTAGAGGGAAAAATTATAACTGTAAATATGCATCTTAAAAAAGATAAAAGATCATCAAATAACAGCTTTCTACTTCAAGAAACTAGAAAAAAGAAAATCAAGCAGAATAAAGGAAATAATAAATATGAAAGCATAAATAAATGGAATAGAAAATAAAAATGATAGAGAAAATCAACAAATCAAGAGCTGATTATTTAAAAAAAAATGTAAGATTGAAAAAAATTTTTGTTAGACTGACCAGAACATCCAAACTACTAAAATCAAAAAATAGAAGAGGGGACATTAGTACCAATCTTACAGAAGTAAAAACAAATCAGAAGGAATACTTTGGAATATGAACAACTATGTGCCAATAAGTTATATAATATATGTGATAGACAAGTACCTGGAAAAATAAATAACACAAAAAAATCTCAAGAAGAAATAGAAAATTATGAATGGACCTACAACAAGTAAAGATAATTGAATTAGTAATTTACAACCTTCCCCAAGCCAGTCATGGTGGTGCACGTTTGTGATCCCAGTAATTTAGGAGGCTGAGACAGGAGGATCACAGGTTCTAGTTCACCATTAGCTACATAGTGAGGCTTTCCACAACTTATTGAGACTCTATTTCAAAATAAAGCATAAAAAATAGGGATGGGGTGTAGCTCAGAGCTAAAATGCCCCTGGGTTCAGTCTCTAGAACCACAATAAATAAATAAATAAATAAATAAATAAATAAATAAATAAAACCTTTCCCCAAAGAAAAGTTTAGCACCAATTCTTCACAAATTCTTCCAAAAAATAGAAATGGGTTATACTCTTCCTAACTGATTCTATGTAGCCAAGAAAAGGAAACTACAGACTAATATTCCATATGAATATAGATGCAAAAACATCTCAGCAAAATACTAGCAAGCTAAATCATATATCATGACCAAATATGGTTCATAGTAGAAACATGTGGGTGGTTCCAATGTGCAATAAAGAACAAGACCACACCAGACAGTAGCATGCAGTGGTTAAGAACATAGGCTACCTTGTTTCTGGCTCATCTCTGCACTAGCTCTGTGATCCAGGGCAAGTCGGAAACTTCTCTACTGCATTCATCCTATATTGTTTTGAACAATAAGTTAACATATAGACTTAGAATAGTACCCAATACATAGAAAGTGCTAGTTGTTTGTTATTATTTTACTATTTTTATTACTAAACTTGCTATGGATTGTGAAAATTATGACTAACTTCAAAAGTGTTGCAGTTTGATGTGCTCAATTTACTATCTTAAGTGCTAGAGAAATGTCGTTGAGAATTAACAGATGCTTTCAGAGAATAAAATAAGCTCATCCATATGAGAAAGTTTGACATACTCAAAATCAATTTCTGGATCTCGTCTCCTTAAACCTGCTCTTTCCCAATGTTCTCAAAAAACAACAACATCCGTTTCTCAGGATAAAAAATGTTAAATCATCTTTGATTTACTTCACCCTGTTCATATTCAATACCCAATGCGCAAGCAAATTCTTCAAAATTTATGCCAGTCTAACCACTTCCTACCTTCTTCACTGGATTACTAAACTGGCCTCCTACCTGGCCCTACAATCTAATCTCCAACGATTGGCAGAATGACACTCTTAAATTGTATATTAGTTAATGTCAGATCTTACCAGACCCTTCAGGGCCCTGCTTCATCTGGTCCCTGAACACTTTTCTGACCCTGTTATCTGTGAATTTCCCCCTGCTCTGGGCTCTGGGCAGCATCTTGTTTCTGTGTTGATCCTAACACTGCAAGTATGTTCTTGCCTTAGGCTCATTGGACTTAAATTTCTTCTGCCTTCCTTTGCCAGAGGCACCATTACCCCTGGCTCCCTCTTCCAGTTCATTCAGATTTGCTGGAATATAAGTTCCTCAGAGAGACTGTTTCTAACTATCCTATAAAAAGTAGCATCCTGCTATTCTCTATCTTCTTTCTCTGTTTTATTTTGCTTCATACCATTTATTGCTACTTGACATTACACATTTATCATCTGTTCATTGCCTGTCTCTTCCCATTAAAGTCCGAACTCCTTGATTTTGTCTACTTTGTTCACTGTCTCATTCTTGGTATCTAGAGCAGTACCCAGCACATAGTGAAAAGGAAATTGGCTATTTATTGGAAAGTACTACAGGGAAACTGGAACTTTAGGTTGCAGATGTGGGGGAGTAGCAGGGATGGAGGAGAGCCAGGTTAAAGTGAAGATTAAAAGCAGAGGTAGACAAAATATGGCTGTAGGACCAAATCTAGCCTTTAGCATCCTGGGCTATTTCCAGCTACTTTACTCTGTTTATAAATAAAGTTTTATTAGAACACAGCCACACTGATTCATTGACATATTGTCTATGACTCTTTTCATGCTCTAATGACAGGGTCAAGTAATAGAAACAGAGACCATGTGATCCATAAAGCTAAAAATATATGTGATCCAGGCCTTTACAAAAAGTTTGCTTCTCCAGGTTAAAATAGGTGAGGTGGTCTAATCTCTGATTTTAGTATATGCTATATTATTAAGCAATTTTACATATGAATTAACAATATATTATAAATATGATCTGACCGGTAATCATAAGGATACAATAGCTGCATGTTATCGGGGAAAGACAACAATGCTTTTCCTAAATACTAATTTTGCCATTTTTCCCTGGAGAAGTTCCTATTTCTTAATGTAGCTTATTAGGTTCTCTCTAGACTCTCCTGTTACCATAATACCCTTTCCTAGTTATTCTAGCAATGGAATATGGACTTTAGCTCTGCTAGATACTGGTGATATCACTAACAATTCATCATACATATCATTTTTGCTCTCACTTTAATGGAAAGTAAAGTGCTTTAATTTTCTTAAGCTAAAGAATTTACTATTCAAATAAAACATCAGTGAACAAAGAAAAAAAGAAAAGAAGGTCATCTTTTAAAATTTAGATAAAATGCCTCTTCTCCCTGAGGACTTCTGTGACCTGCTTGACAGAGTTAACCTCAGCCTCCTCTGTCTCCTGTAGTTTATATCTCTAATGACTCTGTCATGCTAGACTTTGACTTGTGATTGGCTATGAATAGAATCTAGCCCCTCTTCTAAAATATGTCTACATAATGGTCTAGCTTTTATCTTGGTAGCTCCTGATTGTCCCATGTTCAACACAATACCTGGCATCAAACAGGTGATCCATAAACGTCGGTTGATTTGAAATCCCATCTTTTTTTTTCTTTCTTTTCCATTACAGAGACTGTCAGACCTGCCTCCAGGCCACCTTATTGTGGCCACTGTGTTCTCTCTCTGCTCTGATTTGAGTGTGTCCCCTCAAAGTGCATGGATGTGTTGGAACTCTAATGCCCAAACTCATGTTCTTGGTGGCATTTAGAGGACTGCCTTTGAAAGACAATTATAATTAGTTACAACCATTGAGGGCTTTGTCAGTAGAATAAGAGAGCCCTGAGCTGTTGGGCCTGTTCTGCCTTGACATGTAATGCCCCCCACCATGTCATGACACAACAAAGAGGCCCTCACCAGATGCTGACAAGATGCTGGTCCCATGCTCTTGGACTTCCCAGGCTCCATAATTATGAGCCAAATAAACTTCTATGCTTTACAAATTACTTAGCCCAGGTACATGGGGGAAGAGGCATTGGGAAGTGAACCTAGGGTCATTCTACCTCTGAGCCACAACCCCAGCCCTTCTTATCTGTTTTCATTTTGAAACAGGGTCTTGGTAAGTTGCTAAGGATCTCACTAAGTTACTCATTCTGGCCTTGAACCTAAGAGCTTCCTGTCTCAGCCTCCCAAGTGTTAGGATTATAGGTGCACACCACTGCACCCAGCTCAGACTCAGGAATTTTGCTATAGCAACAACAACAAAAATGCACTAAGACACTCTTCTTTCCCTTCTCAATTGGCTTGCTCATTTATGAATTTACATAATGTATTTATGCATAAAATGTGTTTTTCATATTGAAATTTTCAAAATAAAGGTTTTTTTCTATCTCTAAACTGCCTTCTGATCTGGCACTTTTCTTCAGTAGACTCTGTTCTCCCTTACTCTTTTTATCCCTAAATTATTCACCTTGGTGCACTCTACCACACAGTGAAGCAGAAAAAAAAAAAAGAAAAATAACTTTCTACCCTTACATTTCCCACCTCCCTTCCTCTGTGTTTCATCGATCCTAAAGGCTTGCAATATATCCTGGCAAGAACAGAGTGGTCAGAAGTACAGCAGCTTCCCTGCCCTGAATTTTAAGCCTTAGAACAGGGAAAGAGTCTTTTCATATCCCTACTCATCAAAACAAGGTGTTAGCTACAAGAAGAACATATGATTCTTATATTTTAAAAAAAAGGTCATGAAAACCTAATCATCTTGCAAATGGGAACGTACAAGAATGGACACTCTCATGATGCCTTTCCTAGGCCATGGACCAGTTCTGCCGTGGTCAGCAAGGGGCCACCGAGAATATGCCTTTTCCTGGCCCCGGTCCTGTGTCCGTCTGCTGCTGCCAAGGCCGTCTCCTACTGCTCCAGCTTCCTAGGCACCATCAGGTGCAACTGCCAGGCTGAAAGGGAAGAAGCATTGATTTCAGCTTCCTACTTGAGAATGTCCGCACTGCTTTGACCTTGAACAGAGTGATTTCACTTATTTCACTTTCTTGCCAATCCTCGGTCCACAGCCAGACTTTGCTCTCTGCACTGTTTTGATGCATTTCTCTGGGAATTTTTTTCCTTCTGTTTCTCTCTGTGGCCTTTCATCTTGCCTGGCCTTGTGCCCTGACCCTCTCCAAACCCAGAAGGGCCTCCTAGCCAACCAGGATGGGCAATGAATTGCAGCACCAGCTCTTGGCAGACTGCCAGGCCTCAGGGAGGACCAGCAGCTGGGAGGGAACCAGAGCTGCCTGGTCTATGTCTCCTGGCCCTGAGAATCGCTTTGACCCTTGTAAATGAAGACAGACTGGCCCTAATATTGAGGTGATGTGACCTTTGGCAGGATTTTTGCATACTTGTGCCTCCTGGTTCTATTTGTAAGATAAAAATAATACCAGGAAGGTACAAATATTCACAGAGATACCCAATGTCAGAGCAGCGGCGAGTGCTTCCTAGAAGAAAGCAACGATTGCTTTAGGCTAGTTCTATTAAAGATTTGAGACAGTAGTGCAGGAGAATTAAAATTTGATCAGACTTTCCAACAATAAGATCCAAACTAGATTAGGTAACTCTGTAGTCAAGCAATTACACTTCCTTTCCAATGAATATATCTTATTGCCAGAAGTTGGATTTCTCTAGGAAATACTGATTCTTGTACAACACTACTATTTTAGGACCCATTCTTCCCTTGGGCCGTTCTTCTCCCCTATACATATCCCAACAAGAGGCGAGACTCTCTCTGAGTCAACACTCAACCTTACTACTTGGAAGCAAAATGAAGATCTTTAATTTCTTCTGCACACTGGGAGTCAGAAAGAAAGAGACAGGAGAACTGGCACCAGTTAGCTATGGTTTGGATGTGTTCTGTTCTCTAAGGATTTGTGTGTTAGACGCTTGGTCCCAGTGTGGTGATATTGAGATGAAGGAACTGTTAAGAGGTGGGGCCTAGCCGGGTGTGGTGGCGCACACTTGTAATTCCTACACATGAGAGGCTGAGACAGGAGGATTGTACAGGTTCGAAGCCAGCTTCAGCTACTTAGTGAGGCTCTCAGCAACTTAGTGAGACCCTGTTTCCAAATAAAATATAAAAGTAGGTCTGGGAGTATAGCCTGGAGGTAGAAAGCCTCTGGGTTCCACCCCCAGTACCACACACACACACACACACACACACACACACACACACACACAGAAAAGACGTGGGGCCTAATAGATAGTAATTAGTCATGGGAGAGTGCAGCCCTCAGAAGGAGTTAATGCTGGTCTTACAGAGTGGATTAGTTCCTGCAAGAGTGGGTTGTTGTAAGAAGAGTGAGCCTGGCCTCTCCTTAGTGCCTCTTGATTCCTGTCTCACCTTGTGATCTCTCCCTCTTGCATGTGCTCCCACCATGATGCCATCCACTATATTGTTGATTTGCCCAAATCAGAGCCAGGCAGATGCTGGCACCATGCGCTTGGACCTCCAGAACTGTGAGATAAATACATTTTTTTTCTCTTTATAAAATACCAGCCTCAGATATTCTTGTTATAGCACCATGTGGATAGAGACACAGTTCTACCTTCATTGGTTACACCTCTTTGGACCTCAAATTCTTGCCCCTACAAAATGAATAAGCTGTTTCCTTAAAAGTCTTTCCAGGCTTGACTACAACAATTCATTCCTAGCTGTGTCAAGTGCACCACAGCTCTGAAGGCAAGAGGAAAATAATTGGCTCTTGGGTCCACTGATTTCTCTTTAAACACAAATGGAAACCCTTTTCAAAGGATCCTGCTAGAAAGCCTGATACATAGGAGAAGGGGAACTGTTATCAGAGAAAGCTTTACTCCAGAGTCTTGGGCATCAATTCCTCTTGAGAAGTACTGGAATTTATAGAGACCCAAAATACTCTTCTTTAAGCATCATTTCTGCCCTTCACTCCCTGACGAGTTCACTGCACAGGACATGAGCACTTTCGTGTGCACTATTAGAAATGAAAATGAATTAGGTAAGATGCTTTTCCAAATCAACCAAGTTCACAGTATTTGGTAGGGAAAAAAGGCAACAAGGCAAAAACTGAAATGTTCTAGCTGATAATTATTCTGATTTTTTTTAACCTGCTCAGAACAAAATTAAGTATTTGAAAGATTTTAAAATCAGACACACCTGGACTCAAATTTGGGCAAGTTAGTCTCATTCAGTCTTCCCATCTTTAAAATGACACAAACACAGTACCTTTATCAAAGGACTGGCAAGATAATACATGTACAATTTCACTTTCTTTTTGTAAATACTTTGTCAGAGTTTCTTCATGCCAACCCTTTTGAATAATAACTAAGGATATAATTCTGAGTGTAAATGTGGCCTTTATCTTCATGGATTTTGCAGTGTGGAGTCAACATTAATTAGATATTACACAAATAATTTTGTAAGCTTAAACAGTGATAAGTGCTATGTGTCATTTGGGTGCCCCAGGGAACAGATGCAGAGACAGAGTTAGAAGCATAAAATATTCATTGAGAGTTAATGTCTGAGAAAAGTTCAGGGTGGGGGAAGCAGGATTGGGCAGGAAGAGCCTCAGACCACAACACTCTGTCAAAGGCTTGGTCAATTCAAGAAGGATTTGGAAACAAATATAACCCATTGGAGGAACCCCACTTTGGGAAGACATGACTGGGTGCTAGGACCCTCACTAGGCCCAGAAGTGAGAGACTTCTTGGGGCTGCTGCAGAAGACTGTGGCCCTAGTGGAGAACTAAGGGAGACCCTATAGGCACTAACAGCTGGAGGCAGTCAGTGTACCCTACTACTTGCATGTGAATGCTGGGGTTGTAAAGGGAGATTGCCCGGAACCCCCATAGCTGCACAGGCTGTGATGGAAAACCCTAAGAGAGGTTAGTGCAGAACCTCACTTGAACATCTCTCACAAAGCCATTTGAACAGAGATGTGGAGGACCAGGCAGTGCCAACCAAGTCAAGGCACAGATAGGATGAGGAAGAGCAGGAGTGAAGCACAGGGCCAGAAGACAGCAAGGAGCTGTCTCAGAGGGAAAGATTGGCTAAGGGGGCGTGGAAGGAAGAGATGCTGCTAAGGAAGTGAGATTTAGAAAGGAGAGTCTGCAAAGGAGTTTAAATAAGTTTCCCATGTTCCTTCTTCATCTCCTTAAGGAATGTCGGTGAAGACCTACATTGTTCTCTAGAATTTTCTTCAGTCTCCAATAATGTGCTGAATCTGGCCTTGAAGTAGAAGCTCTCTAGTACAGCTCATTCAGGTTCACCCAGAGATAAGGTATCCCAGGATTTTGAAGAGATGTGTATTATGGGAATTAGTTTTAGACAAAGAGACACCTTCTTCTCATCCTCTAGAGACTAAGGTGAGAAAAGAAGGTTGAGAAGGGAAGAGTTTTCTGTATATTAAACAGATTTTGAAGAGCCAGGCACAGTGGTGCATTCCAGTGCTTGGGAGGCTGAGACAGAAAGATTGCAGGTTTAAGGCAGCCTGGGCACTTAGTGAAACTGGATATTGAAATAAAAATTAAAATGGCTGGAGGTGTTGCTCAGAGGTAAACTGTTTCTGAGTTCAATGCCCAGAAGTTAACACACACATACATACACACACACACACACACACACACACACACACACACACACACACGGAATGATGCCGGTGCCATTTGCAGAAGCTTTATTTATTTATTTTGTGGTACTGGGCTTTCTGGAAGCCCTTCTACCTCCGGGCTACACTCCCAGACCTATTTTATACTTTTTTTTATTTTTGGAAACAGGGTCTCTTAAACCAGCGCGGCTGGCTTCGAACCTGCACGATCCTTTTGTCTCCACCTCCCAAGCACGGGGATTATAAGCTTGCGCCATCACCTCCGGCACTGCAGAAGCTTTAGAATTGTGAAGTTTATCAAAGAAATCTGAAACTTGAAACTTGGGAAGATGAAAGAGGAAAAGCTACACTGAAGCTACAATGAAGAGGAAGAGGCTGAATTTGGAGTAAATCTCCATAGTTCTTCCTCTTTCTTAATATTCTGCCCATTGACTTCCCCCATCAACCCAGGAAACAGACTTTTTTTCCTTATCCTCAAGTTGCTGGTAGAACTAAGAATAAGCAAGGCTTTGTTCAAAGAAGAGCTGTTATAACAAAATAATTGTAATTAGTGTGATAGTGCAGAGAGAGACGCTTCATTTTGTCTACAGAACCCAGGGCCTTATTTGCATTTGAAAAACAATCTCATTAGAGGAGCATATTAGATTTCAAAATATTTTCCAGGAAAATGTTTTGGAAGAATCATAGCAATCTTTTGCTTGTGTATCTGCACACACAGAAATATACAAATTCTGGATGTTCTAATTAAAAGCACATATACAGTTTTTCAATTAAAAAGCATTCAAAATGTAAGATAAAGTGATCACTAGATATTACTAAATTTTAAAAGGAGAAAGACTTATAGGGAGTTAAAAATAAAGGGATTGGGAGTTAGATGAATAGATACTAGAGAACACTGGCAACAATAAGAGAATTGTGGGATCAATGCTATTTTTAAATAATTGCAATAAAACCTTTCCAATAAGAATCAGGGTATTTCATTGGCTTAGGTGATTATAAAAGTAATACCTTTTTTTCAAGAATTTTAATTGGGTGGCTAAAGCCAGATGCATATAGAGTCACTCCTAATGCTATCATGGCAAACAACAATGGTGTTCAATTCACCAGCTGAGTAAATCCTGCAACCCAAAGGGATTCAACACAGCTACTCTGGACATAAAATTACCTCAAACTACTTTTCTTCCTTTCATGTTTCTCTTTTGAGTCTTTTTACTTCTGGTGAAACCTATTCATGTGTGCTTCAGCCAGCATTCATACCCAATACCCAGCAACCACAACTTAGAGGAAGGAAGATTTCTTAAATCACAGTTCTGGAGATTTCTGAGATTTCAGTCTATGTTAGGCCAGATGATGTCTGTGGAGCTCAAGGACATGGAAGCAGGAATCAAAGAGAATGCAAATGGAGGGAATCTGTTCTCACATCATGCAGGCCAGAAGCAAAGAGAGCAAGGGAGGATATGTGTGTGTGTGTGTGTGTGTGTGTGTGTGTATATATATATATATATATATATATATATATATATATATATATATATGTTTATATTCCCCAAGGCCATACCCCTAGGAACCCCTTCTCAGCAACCAAGCCCCACCTCCAACACATTTGCCTTATGTACAAGGTGAGGCCTGGGGGGATCTTCTAGATCCAAACTATAGCAACATGTCAGGCTATTTGTCTGTGTCCATTCCCCCCTACTCTTACCTCTCAATATTTCAGTTTCTCTCTTGGTTCAATGATTACAGAAAATTAAACTTTTGATTGCAAAGGATTTATAGGAAGGAAGACCAAGACCAAACAGGTTAATTTCCCCCAGGATCATGTAGCTGGTTAAAGGTACTGCTGGTAAAAGGCCTAGAAGCCAGGCCCCTCTCCTGCAGACATCCTGCTCAGCCCTTGCTCTTCAATGACTTTCCTGGAGTAGCTTTCTCATCTTCTAATTTTCCCTCTTGGGAGCGTTCGCCAGCTCATTATGGCTCCCCTATGGCATGGAGATCAATATTACAGTCGTGCAATATGTTTATACAAGTGCAATCTCTTGTGCTCTGGTTTGTTTCTTAAACACATTTTGTGGCCTTTTGGCCTAGTTTGCACATTGGGCATATGTTTCACTTTAAGCAGGCTGGCCTAAATGCCTTCCCTCTATGAGAAGGCTTAAAATGGGAGAAAATAACTCACTAGAAAATAATCTAATTTTCTTTTAAAGAAAATGTAAGCCGGGCATGGTAGTACACACTTGTAATCCCAGAATTTGAGAGGCAGAGATAGGAGGATCCCGGTTCACAACCTCAGCTACTACTTAGTGGGGCCCTTTGCAAATCAGTGAGACCCTGTTTCAAAATAAAGAATAAAAATATAGGGCTGGGGGTATAGCTCTTAAGTAGAATGTCCCTGAATTCCATCTCCAGTACCAGAAAGAAAGAAAGAAAGAAAGAAAGAAAGAAAGAAAGAAAGAGAGAAAGAAAGAAGAAAAATCCATGATCCTATTTCCTTACCCACCACTATAACCATTATATGCTTCCTCTAAACTGTCCTCAAAAGCATCATTTTAAATGTCATTGTTGTCTTTCCTTAACCCAACTTAGCTCAAACACACTGTTGGGTTAAGCTATTTATAAACAATTTTGCTCTTCCTTGGAATCAGTGAAAGGACATCCTAAGAACATCAATACATCTAGAGCCTAACACAAAACTGGGAGTTGGCAATAATTTTTGGTCATTCTATGGTTGGAAGGGTTGTGGCAGACTGCTAACTGCCTATTTAGTATCATTTTTACCTTACTTTAAAGAAACTTCTATGTTAGCCGGGCGTGGTGGCGCACACTTGTAATCCCAGCATTCGGGAGGCTGAGACCAGAGGATCGCGGTTCGCAAACAGCCTCAGCTATTTAGTGAGGCCCTCTGCAACTCAGTGAAACCCTGTTTCAAAATAAAGAATAAAAAATAGGGCAGGGGGTGTAGCTCGGAGGTCGAATGCCCCTGGGTTCCATCCCCAAAACCCGCAAAAAAAAAAAAAAAAAATCTATGTTATTTAAGGAAATTCAATGCCAGGCTTAAACTTTTTATTTTTGTAGTATATTAGTCAGCTTTCTGTCACTCTAACACAATACTTGAGAAAACAAATTTAATAAAGGTAAAGGTTTATTTGGACTCATGGTTTCAGTCCACAGTTGCTTGGCCCTGTAGTTTGAGGACTGTGGCAAAGTAGAATATCATAGCAGACAGCATTTTTGTTGGATGAGAGCTTCTCAACTCATGGTGGGTAGGAAATAAGAGAGGGAAAAATATATATACACATATACATATATATCTTTTTATATATAGAGAGATAAGGATGATATATGTCATATATATCATAATATATAACCATGTATATTATATTATATGTATATATAATTGTATATAATATATAGACATTTTATAGAGAGAGAGAAAGAGAAAGAGAGAGAGAGAGACAGACAGACAGACAGACAGACAGACAAAGGTCCCAACATCCCTTTCAAAGACATGGTTCCATCACCTCTCAACTGTGTCTATAAACTGTGCTATCTGTTGGCCAAAATTTCAACACATGACCTTTGTGGTGACATTAAGGTCCAAATAATATCACATAGCCTCTCTTTTAGTTAGATTTGTCACATCAAACCAAAGTGGTGAAAAGATGGAAGTAGACATCATAGTGTGGAATATTGTAAGAAATACTCTTTAAGGGGGACTGGCTGAGATAGTTGAGAAGTACAAGTTTGCTTTCCCTGATTCTTCCTTCATTCTGCCTACATGGTGGTGGATATAATGACTGGAGCTACAGCAACTCTGACCACAAAACAACCTTTAAGATGGAAGCTACATGCTAAGGATTTTGGCATCTGACAGAATAAGGCTGCAGCATCAATGACATTATGGTACTACCATATCCGCTCGACACTACCAACTTCCTAACTTTATGTTATCTTGGAGAAAAGTATATTTCCATCTCATTTAAGCAATACTTCTATCAAATTTCTTTTACTTGAAGCTACATAGTACTAGTTGATAATAAGAGCCAACAACTCTGAAATGTTCTCAGGGAGAGCTGCCCTTGAACACCTTCTTTAGTTAATATTTCCTCTAAATTTGTATCTTGTAAGTATTGGGGATTTCCTGATTCCTTCCACACATTTACTTCCTCTTTCTTTGCTTGTTTCTTCTTTTCCTTTCTTTCTTTCTTTCTTTCTTTCTTTCTTTCTTTCTTTCTTTCTTTCTTTCTTTCTTTCTTTCTTTCTTTCTTTCTTTCTTTCTTCACCTCTACTTTCTACATTGGTGCCTTGGCAAAGCCAGAACCTCCTTAGACTCCTTGGGCTTAACTCTTTTGACTCTTAGTGATGAGCTCTTTTCCCTATTTCCCATTGCATTCGCTGAAAAATTCTGGCTTTGCCTGGGCCTCTGCTGCTGCTGCTGCTGCTGCTGCTTTTAAAACTCATTCCCTTCTCACTTCCATCCCTCCACAAAAGATGTACAAACTGACCAAGTTTATACCAAATACTTCACAGAAGATTTAACATGTAATATTCGTTTTCAGGACTTTCTCTAAGATCTTCTCAAGATTGTTTTCTTCTAAAATTTCCAGATTTCTTTTTTTTTTTCCCTAACAGTCTCTATCAAACCTAGTGACTAGCTCCCCCATAGTTGCAGAAAGGGGTTATCCTGTGAATGATCCTAATGGTTGTCCACAAGTGACTCATGAAGAAAATGCTGCTTCTACAGAATTTTTTCTAAAGGTTAGTCATAGAAATGGAGAGGCCCTACTCCATTAAGCTTATGACAACACAGAGGATCTCCAATCCTTTGAGTCTGTATTTACTTAAAAAATACGTGATAACCTTCAAACCAATACAAATAAACTTGGGAGTAGAAATAAACAAAGATAAGTAAATTATTAAATAACCATATTGGTGCTTAGATTTTAAGGAAGTAACCTTTTTTTGTGTGTGTTTGTGTGTGTGTGTGTGTGTGTGTGTGGTACTAGGGGTTGAACCCAGGGGCTTTCTACCTTAAAGCTATACCCACTGCCCAATTTTATTTTTTTATTTTGATACAGGGTCTCACTAAGTTGCAGAGGGCCTCACTAAGTGAAGGAGGCTGGCTGCAAACCTGTGATCCTCCTGTCTCAGCCTCCCAAGTACTGAGATTACAAGCATGTGCCACCATGCCCGACTGGCCCATGCTTGTAATTTTAGTGGTAAATTTTTTTCCCTAGGCTATCATTCAGCAACATTAACTGGTGATTATATATTAGTTTGGTCAAGTATTTCCTCCTTGAATTTTGATGGTTATCCTTAACCCAAGCCCATACAAAAACAATCTTCTTGGTATAGATTCCCTACTAACAAGGCAAGCAGGGGATACTATGGTTGGGTTTTGCTTTTTGTTTTGGTTTGTGTGTGTGTGTGTGTGGTACTGGGATGTGGAATCCAGGGGCTGTACCCTCAGCCCTATCTTATAATTTATTTGGAAACAGGGTCTCACTAAGTTGCTGAGAGGCTTACTAAGTAGCTTAGGCTGGTTTCGAACCTGTGCATCTTCCTGTCTCAGACTCCCAAACACCATGCCCAGCGGGTACTATGGTTTGAATCTGGAATGTCCCTTGAAAGCTATGTTTTGTAAGCACCAGTTCCCAGTACAGCAAGATTCAGAGGCAGGACCTTTAGGCCATGATTGGATCATGAATGTTCTGACCTCATCAATAGGCTAATTCATTTGACTAGTGGATTAATCCATTGTTAGCTGAATGGACCATCAAAAAATAGGACCTAAGTGGTGGAGGAAGTAGGCTACTAAAGGCATGCCCTGAAGAGTGGGGTTTTTTTCTCACCAGTCTCTCTCTCTCTCCCTTTCTCTCTCTCTCTCTCTCTCTCTCTCTCTCTCTCTCTCTCTCTCTCTCTCTCTCTCCTCCTCCCTCCCTCTCTCTTCTCTTCTCTTCTCTTCTCTTCTCTTCTCTTCTCTTCTCTTCTCTTCTCCTCTCCCTCAGCTACCATGAGCTGAGAAGCTTTCCTCCTCTACCATGCCTTTCTGCCATGATATTCTATCTTGAAGTCAGCCAACCATGGAATGAATCCTCTGAAACAGGGAGCCAAAATAAATCTTCACTCCTCTAAGTTGTTTTCAAGTATTTTGGTCACAGTGATGAAAAGCTGACTAACACAGGGAACTACTGACTAATGTGACTTAATCTGGGTCATGTGTGCTCCTACTTTTATAAGAGTCTAGCTGTGACCCGGAAACATGGAAGAGACCACCATGGCTGCCTCTGAGAGGAAGGGTTCAGAGAAGATGGCTCAGAGGAGATGAAGGGCCAGGTAAGGACGTGGCTCAGCTCTCAGAAACTTATCATTACTCTCAAAAAATTGGGAATTGGTGTAAGAGATATAGCAAAGGTAGTCTATTTTAACAAGTGCAGATCTAAGACTCAGGACTTAAATGGCATCTCTCTTTGGGGACTGTTCAGAATATCTAATCTGGGGATTAAGTCATTTGTCTCCTAGAGATTCTCATTTATTTTGTCCCTTTATAATGTAAAAAACAATCATATTATTTACCCACCTCCATTTCTACCACCAGATTTTATCCCCCCCACCTTTGATGACTTGGTAAACAAAGGGCACCCCACCTATCAAGACCTCTTTTCTAAAGATAAACAACAAAATACATAGATAAAAGGCAAAATGAAAATAGCTCAAAATCAGTTAATATACTGGACTATGGATGATATTTTCTTTCTATTTTCAGTCTCCCCATATTTTATTTGCTTATGATACATATTAATGAGTACAAACATTTCCTGAGCACTGACTCTGGGCCAGGCACTCTGCTAAGCGCATTACATTTTTTATCTCTCTTAATCCTCTTTTAAAATCTTTGACTTTACATATAAGGAAGTAAAAGGAATTAATTTATGAGTGGGTAACTCGCATGGGAGTCCAAGTCTATCTGATGTTAAGGTTAAAATTCTTTCTACCATGTTTATTTTTATGATGGAAAACATATGCATTAAAATATTCAGTCACGGGTTTATCTTAGGGAGTTGAACTATTGTAAAATTGAAGAATATATGGCATGGTAGCATAGGTATTGTTGTATAGCTAGTATAGGTACAATAGGTATTTAAAGCCTGTATTCTGGAGCCAGAATTCATGGGCCCAACTCATAGCCTCAGGTCTTATTAACTCTGACCCTGAGCAAGTCATACAATTTCTCCATGCTGCATTTTCTCCTTCTATAAAAAGGAGATAATAAAAGCACATAGCATTGGGTCAGATTAAAAGAATTATAATATGTAAAATACTCAAATAGGGCCTGGCACAAAGCAAGTTCTATGAATGTTATTGTTGTTATTATTATTTTATTCTGAGATATTTTGTTTGTTTGTTTGTTTGTTTGTGGTACTGGGGATTGAACCCAGGGGCATTCTACCTCTGAGCTACATCCCCAATTCTTTTTATTTTTTATTTCTTTTTTTTTCTTTTTGCAGGTCTGGGGATGGAACCCTGGGACATTTGACCACTGAGCTACACCCCCTGCTCTATTTTTTATTCTTTTTTTTGAAACAGGATCTCACTAAGTTGCAGAGGGCCTCAATAAGTAGCTGAGGTTGTCTGCGAACAGCGATCCTCCAGTCTCAGCCTCCCGAATGCTGGGATTGTGAATGTGCACCACTATGACCGGCTATTTTTTATTTCTAAACAATGTTTTGCTAAGTTGCGTAGATAGGCTTTGAACCTGTGATTCTCCTGTCTCAGCCTTCTAAATACTAGGATTACAGGCTGCTCTGGAAAATTAACAGAAACCAAGGAGTGGATCATGAGAACTCCAAATAATAGCCAGTAGGCCAGAAGCAAGGTTACCACCTGGGATTTGTGACTGGCATCTGAAGTAGGACACAGTCTTCAGGGACTCAATCCTCAACCTGTGACATTTGACTCTAACTTCAGGTAGACAGTGTCCGAGTTGAATTATAGGATACCCAGATAGTATCTACTGCAGAACTGCTTATATGTATGGGAGGGGGGAAACCCACATCTGCTGTCAGAAGTGTTAAGTGCTTTGTTTTTACCAATCTCTTTCATCTCCTGAAAATAAATTTGGGTTGTAATTCTTCTAAGCTCCTGGATCAAGGATTTTAAGAATGAGACAGCCTGCCTTTTCAAGCAGCAGAGCTTTAAGGTAAGAGAGATCTAGGACATGATGCTCTCAATCTTTGGGGCTAAATATGCTCCTGATAGGGAGAAGTCTCCTGGTACCACTGTACACAGCACAGACAAGCATCGGAGTAGAAAATTTCTTTTTTATATTATCAAAGGTTTGTTCATCATTTTTAAAAGCAGAGAAAAAAGTGGCTAGGAATTGCCAAATAAATTTAAAGAAACAAAAGCACAATGTATAGAAAAACAGAAATATTTCTGCAGCAGAAACAATATTGTCTAATATATGCTCAAAAAGCCATGTGAGTTCTGTAATTAGGAGAATGGAGGAGTGCAATGGTCTGAATTTCACTGTAGGAAGAATCCCTAAAGGCCTAGTTATAGGATCACGTGTTCCAAAGCAGGAATCCTTGCTCAGAAAGTCATGAGCTATATCCTCAGGCCTGGCCTTGCAGATCACATTGGTGGCATCCAACTTGAAACGCAAGAATACGTATGAAATAGCAGATGAAGTAAAAGCTAAAAATCCCAGTCAGGTCAAAACAGAAATGGTATGCTGCATTTGTCCTAGGAAGTATAAACCAAATTGATAATACTTCACTTCCCACCTCACCTTGCCTGGCATCAAATTCTCCTCTAAGGTAGCCATAGCCATAGTTCTTCTAGGTGTTAGAATCTCTCTCTCTCTCTCTCTCTCTCTCTCTCTCTCTCTCTCTCTCTCTCTCTCTCACACACACACACACACACACACACACACACACACAAATGGTTCAGTCAATATAAAAGCTCTTAGGCTAAACTGAAATGTGTCATCTTTTCACTTCTTCTCTTTGGTCTAACTCTACATCTTGATAGGGCAGAACAAATTTATTCTGCCTTTCACACAATTGCTATCAAAATATTTGCAGACCATGATCACCTATTCCCTTGGTTGATGATTCCCCCTTCTCTAAAATAAATGAGATTTTATCAATTATTCCTGATTTTCTGACCCTTACCATCCTATTGACCTCACTCTAGTTGGTAAATATCCCCCAAGAGTTGTGGTAACTACCATGGAAACCAGCACTCCAGTGTGGTCTGACCACAGCCCACCACAGGAGGACCAGGCCTCTCTCTCCTCTTCACCTCACTTCCCCTCATGCAGTCAAAGATCGGATTGGTTTTTCTCCACAGCTACATCAGAATGTTGGCAAATATTCAACTGGCAGATAATTAAAGTCCCCAGTCTTTTCATATGAACAATCTCTGTCCAGGTAATCACTTCCATCCTGAATTTTTATGGCTGGGTTTTCTTTTACCCTAAATATAGAATTCTGCAATTATTTCTGATATATTTCATCTTATTGAGTTAGACAAGACACACCAGACTGTCTAGACAATTCTGAATTCTGATTTAGCTCTGTAGCTGTCCTTTTCAGCTTCATGTCACCTGCAGGCTTAGTAAAAATGCCATTTAACCTATTGATGCATTGCAAAAGCAAAGCCAACTTGTCTGCATTATTGTGTGTGTAAGCTTCAGTACATGATGCAGAATGACTTCTAAATTAGCTAGAGCAATTTATAGCCAGCTTTTTTCAACCCACCTTCACGACGAGTAATACAAAGCACGCAGAGAGGGGGAAAAAGAAGACTATTTAATGCAGGTAGTGAGCAAGGAAGAAAACAGAAAGAAGTAGTGACACTACCTGCACCTCCTTCCTTATTTGATCTCTGATCCCAGGATTGAACAGATTTTTGGTTTGGTCCAGGTATTATCCCTTGGAGGTAGATGTGACTGATGATGGGTTTATAGCTCCTCCTAAACCATATCTCATTCTTATCACCCAACTTCCCTGTGCAGGGAGTATGGGGGCAATAGGTTGGTATCAACGCATTATTTGAATAGGATGGATGCAGCAGCCCCAGTCCATACAAGACTCGGCCCTTTGATAGTTCCCCATTTCCCTGTCAGAACCCATGCTGTCCTTCCTCTTCCCTTCACCTCCATGGGATCAGTACCTGCCAGAAAAGGAGTTCTTCTTTTTGTTGATTTTTTTTTCTCCTATTTAGACCTACTCAGAGAAACTGAGGCCTTTTGTGGTCTTCTGTTAAGAAAACAAAGCTTACTACTAATACTAATGAATGATAGAGATAATTTTATGACCAGGGCCTGCTGACCAGAATAATGTTTTCTCTGATACAGTTAAAATGAAAATATTCTCTGAATCTGAACATATCCAGTATGACTTTACAGCTCTCTGCCTCAAGGGAGATAATGATAATAATAGTGTCTAGAAAAAAATTCCCTTACATGGGCTGATATGTGTTTTCCTTTTTCTTCACATCACAAGATCAGATAATCTCAAATGGAACTTTAATAAATGTCCTACACAGTCATCAGACTAGGAGCCATAAAACAAGAAAGAAGAAGATAGGACTGTGAAGAGCTGGCCCTAGAGTGGGGGGTGTGTCTCTGTATTAGCCTTTTCACTTACCAGCCTTATGATCTTGGGCAAATTCCTTACCTCTGTTCCTAAGAAATGAAAGAGCTATTGTGATAAAGAGTTAACTAAGTAAAGGAGTTAGTATAGTATTTGCCATATATATTAAATAGCCTTTTAATAAATATGTTCAGCTTTTTCTAGTATTCAGATTCTATGCTTTGATCTAAAACAATACAAAATGATAACAGTTGTTGGTGGGGTCTTAGAATCCTAGTGTGCTCGAGATTTAATCCAACCCTTTTTATAAATGATGTAAATGAAACTCGCCAAGGAAGGAAAATGAAGTTTGTCTTGACACAGTGTGAGCAAATAGCCACATATTCTGACTCCCAAACCTGTCCTAGTTATGGCCCTTATTTTTCCCAGGAAGCAACAGGAATTAGCTGAATAAATAAATATAGATTTTTTTTTTTTGCAGGTCTGGACTCAGGGGCATTCAACCTCCAAACTACACCCCGTGCCCTATTTTTTATTCTTTATTTTGAAACAGGGCCTCACTAAGTGGTGAAGGGTCTCACTAAGTAGCTGAGTCTGTCTGAGAACTGTGATCCTCCAGTCTCAGCCTCATGAAAGCTGGATTACAAGCGTGCACCGCCATGCCCGGATAACAAATATAGATTTTGATGCTACTATATTTTATGTAAGAATATAATAGTTATTATGGAATATATTAAGTTATATATTTATATATGTATGTTATTCTGCAGAAAGAATATGAATTATCTATAAATACATCTTACATAGCTCAAAAAAGCTTATGTTCAAAATTCCTACTTCCAAACTCCCATCTACTAAGCAACATGGGATTATGGAAAGAACACAGATCTTGGAACCAAGTGAGTTTGCATTCAAATCCCAGTTCCATCACTCACTGCTTACATGATCTTTAGCAAGTCACTTAACTCTTTAAGCCTCAATTTCATCTGGAAAATGGGGCTATCAAAACCCATTGCAGAGCCGGGCGTGGTGGCGCATGCTTGTAATCCACACGGTTGGGAGGCAGAGACAGGAGGATCGCGCAGGTTTAAAGCCAGCTGCGCGCGCTGGCTTAGGAGACCCTGTTTCCAAATAAAAATGCAAAAATAGGTCTGGGAGTGTAGCCCGGAGGTAGAAGGGCTTCCAGGAACCCCAGTACCACCAAAAACAAACAAACAAACAAACAACCCATTGCAGCCAGCGTGGTGGCGCACGCTTGTAATCCCCGCGCTTGGGAGGTGGAGACAGGAGGATCGTGCTGGTTAGAAGCCAGCTGTGCTGGCTTGAGACCCTGTTTCCAAATAAAAAAATATATATACATATAAAATAGGTCTGGGAGTGTAGCCCGGAGGTAGAAGGGTTTCCAGGAACCCCAGAACCAACACCAAAACAAAACAAAACAAAACAAAAAAACCTATTGCAGTATTTTGGGTGATGCATAAGATATAAAGTATGGCTAAGCAATACCTAGTATCAAGAGATACCCATCCCACATAGGTACCCCTCCTTAGATTATTCTCATTTTTCTCTCTTGATTCTGGTACTCTGCCAGGTACTAGTGAGATGGAAACCATATGGAGAGGGAAAGCTGCTGTCTGTCTTGTCATGAGTGGGATGGAGTCTTTCCCCCTTTTTAATGGCAGCATCAAAGAGGTCAATCTATAAGAACTATTCAAGGCCACTTGGTAATATAAGGCAACCCTAGAGCACATCAACTCAGGAAGCATGCCAAAACCCAGGGTTCCTCAGCTCAGGGAAACTGTGTCTAGACTGTTCAGCGTCAGGCTTTGGTTTTGCTGGCTGACCTTACAGCTGTCTAAAAGTTGATTCGCATCTTAAAGCAGCTTTTGCTTTGGACGCTTGGAATATCTACTACCACAACCTCCTTCTTTTTCTTAAGCTTCTTTATACCTCAGGTATTTATAAACATTTATGGAAGGAGGGAAATAAGGAATGAAGAAACGAGGGAGGGAAGGGAGGAAGGAGGGAAGGAAGGAAAGGAGAAAGCTCAAGAATACAACAATGACTGGCCCTGAGAACTGAGAAATAGCATTTTGTTCTGAGACTTGATCCATACAATCAATCCATAATGGATCAGATCAGAATATGCAGAGTCATCTTAAAGTGACAGTAAAGGTTCTCTCCCAAATAAGGCTTTTCTATTTTTTCTTTTTTTCTTATTTTTTAAATTAACAGTGAGGATTGAACATTCTATCTTCGAGTTACACCCAAAGCCCCCCTCTTTAAAAAATGAAACAGGGTCTCATTACATTGCTCAGGCTGTCCTCAAACCTGCAATCCCCCATCTCAGCCTCCCAAGTACCACCACTCCCAGCTCTCATATAAGACTTTTATATCAGTGATTTCTCCATTTGCCTGATGACCAGCATCACCTGAGATCCCTGTAAACATTCAGATTCGTAGACCCCTTCACAGAACAAATAAATTAAAATTTTCTGTGAGCTAAACAACACACACACACACACACACACACACACACACACACACACCACCCCTGTATGTCTTTCCAAGTGCCCAGCCTCATTCAGTTCCAAAGACTGGCTTTGTGAACTGTGATTTCACTGTAAAAGGAGGTCTCAAAAAGATCAACAAAAAGATATAAAGAGCAACACACTGGTCAGAAGACTGGTCAGCAGAGCTGGGCGTGGTGGCGCACATTTGTAATCCCAGCATTTGGGAGGCTGAGACAGTAGGATCGTGGTTCACAGACAGCCTTAGCTACTTAGGCCCTCCGCAACTTAGTGAGACCCTGTTTGAAAATAAAGAATAAAAAATAGGGTAAGTAGTGTACCTTGAAGGTCAAATGTCCCTGGGTTCCAATCCCAGACCCGCAAAAAAAAAAAAAAAAAAAAAAAAAAAAAGAAGAAGAAGACTGGTCAGCAAAGAGAATATGGGAACAGGCACTCAGTGCCTACTGTTAGCATGGTTCTGGAATGGGGTTTCCTACCAGGGTTCCCAAAACACCAAACTATCTGGAAGGTGAATTCTCGTTGAGGCAACAGAGGTCCAGATCTGGGCATCCTGATGTTATTAAATCATTTGCATCATCTAATTCCCTTTATCAAAGTTTCTTGCTCAACAAGCAACCCTCCAATTGATCACTTTCCATGCACCTAGCCTATAGGGAGAAAAGGAGCAGCTCAGGCCAAATGCTTCCCACTGTAAATTAATAAACTGGCATACTGGTTAAGGATCAGTCCCTTGTGGGTTAGTATGAGTCAGCATCCCTGAGTCTGATCAACTCAGGGCCTCTGCCAAGATCAAGTTTCTGATGCTGCAAAGCTGAGGGCTTGACCCTGGACCCCTGTGAATTCATCAGAGCAAACGTGTGCCATTCAGGCTCCAGGAAGTCAGCCAGTTAGCCTCACCTGGGGAAGGAGGGAGAAGGAGCACATTTTCCAAAGAAGCATACTATGGAAGACCTTTTTGATACTGTATGTGCTTTATTCAGAGGCATTCTACCTCTGAAATACACCCCTAGCCCTATTTTACATTTTAGTTGGAAATAGAGTCTCACTAAGTTGCTGAGGCTGGCTATGAACTTGCGATCCTCCTATCTCAGCCTGCTAAGCACTGGGGTTAAAAGTGTATGCCACCACACCCAGCTAAAAATAATTCTTGAAAAAAATCATTTTTGCCTGGCACAGTGGCATACACCTGTAATCCCAGCAACTTGGGAGGCTGAGGAAAGAAGATTGCAAGTTTAAGGTCAGCCTTGGGCAACTTAGTGAGATACTGTCTCAAAATTAAAAAAAAATAATAATTAAAAGGGCTGAGGGTGTAGCTCAGTGGCAGAACACCCCTGGGTTCAACACCCAGTACCGCAAAATTAAGTAAATAAATAAATACATACATACATAAATAATTAAATCCCTTTTCTGTTTTCAAAGGGCTTCCACGTGTTTTAGCTCATTTGACATATGCAGCAGTCCTGGGAGGTATTGGGCATATTTTCTCATATCAAGGATGAGGAAACTGAGCACACAATCACTAATCTAAGAACCAAAGTAAATGGCACAGCTGAGACCAGAAGCCAGGTCTTTGACTCTTGTTCTTTTCACTTCTCCTTTTATTTAGTAAACAAAATATCTTGAATGAGTCCCTAAAAAAGCATTAGAAACACTTGAGTGGAACAGAGGGGACCGTCCTTACATGCATGTGTGTAGTGGGGACTAAGTTAAAGACACAGACATGGAAGGGATAGTTGACAGATGAGCAGAAAGGAACCCAGGGCAGTGCTGGAAATAAGAAACACACTCATTTTTTTTTCTTAGCCAAGAAAACTGGGACCAATGCAATGTAATCAAACAGATGATTTATTGACCATGTCAATTGATCCTCCTGTCTCTGCCTCCCAAGCCCGGGGATTACAAGCGTGTGCCACCACGCCCAGCTTAGAAAAAAGTATTTTAAACCATGTATTTCAGTGTGGTGAGGAGTGGCCCTGATATCTTTTTTTCTCTTCTTTAATGACAGCATCAAAGAATGCAATCTACAACCAAGGCATTGGAAAGAGGTAGAAGCTGCCCATGATTAGGAATCTGGCCACCAAGAGCATTTGGAAATGTGGCTTGGTGACATGTTATCAGGAATAGATGTTTGTGCAGCATTCTTCTCGGAGAAAAGAAAGGATGGGGTGTGGTGCTCTCCACAATTTCCTATCACTGTATTTTATCTTAGTCCCTCAAGTCCCAGGTGACTTCACTAGACAGTTCCCCAAAATAAAACTGTTTTATTTAAATGCTTTATACAATTTTGAAAACAAAATCCAGATTCCAGAGGTCCAGGCATCTTGAGAGGGGCAGGTCCCTGGGCTCCTTTTGCTCTAGGTCTGACCCAGGCTCTGGCATGATCTGCAGCTGGGTCTTGGAGCTCCAGCCAGACCTCTGTGAACTGTCCCAGACACTTGCCTATGTCTTGCTTCATTCTTCATGTTTTGCTAACTATTTGATCTGGCATTCTCTTTAGAAATCTGTACATTCTTTGCGAGCACTCTGGGGTGGCAAAGGGAGAGAGCTAGCTGCCTGTTTCTCCTCCGACGGGTTCATGTCTGGCTAGATCAGCCTCCCACCTCTCTGGCTGATTCATCAGGCTCAGTCTATTCAAACAGATGGAACTTCTATTTAGGTATTTTAATAACATGTATTTAAGATACCCTATTGAGAATCTGATCTGGCAGAGGTTTGATGAAGTGTTGATGTGCTGAGAAACCAGCCTCCCTAGGCAAATAACTTCATCTTCCAAATTAGATCATTAGAATCAACTCAATAAGGTACTTAACTGTGGGCCTACTGTGGGCCAGCCATTGAATGCTCAGCATTGAGTTGAGTCAGAAAAGGAGAATGCTTGGTATATCCATCTTTGAAAGCTTCTAATTTCTCTGGGGAGAAACAGCACATGGCTAGATGTCACTGCAATTATTTTATAAATGTTGTTGCCTATGATATACAAGGGGTTTGAGTAAGTAAGAAGCTAAACAATCAGTGTAGTGGCCATAACATCTGTTTTATATAAAGTCTACATCAATCAGTTTAAGGGAAAATGGTTGCCCATGGTCTCTTGTAATGAGAAAAATGAAATAAAATATCTAACATTTATTGAGCACCTTGATTGAATATGCTGATTGCTCTTCAATGCCCCAAGTTTCTTCTTGACATCGTGCTGTTGCTTCTATTCTTGCCCTAACTTCAGGTGATATGCTTAGGTGGATCCTTAGGCTGATATAAGCTATGTTTATTTGACTCTGCTTTTTTTTTTTTTTTTTTTTTTTTTGGTGGTACTGGGGTTCCTGGAAACTCTTCTACCTCTGGGCTACACTCTCAGACCTATTTATTTTTATACTTTTTAAAATTTGGAAACAGGATCTCTTAAGCCAGCACGGCTGGCTTTGAACCTGCGAGATCCTCCTGTCTCCGCCTCCCCAAGCGTGGAGATTACAAGCGTGTGCCACCATGCCCGGCCCTTGTTGCTGCTTTTTTAAGATTGAATTTGGGATTTTGCAAAACAAATTTGCTCCCAACCTTCAGGCAATAAACCTATCTTTTCTTCATAACCTTTGCTTTTAGTCCCATGCCCTTTGGATCTTGTTTGGTAACCAGCAGCATTTACTATCTTGTATTGGTCTTCAATCAGGTTTGTGAGACTCAGATTTTAATAATAATGTAAGCTCTTTAAGGGTAAGCCCCATTTATATTTGTTCAGTTCATCAATATTTGTTCAGCACCTACTCTGCACCATATCACAGTTGCCAGGGAAACAAATATAAATAAGAAAAGATTCTTGTTCTCAAGGGCTCACACATATAATATTTGCTACTCTGAAATGAAATATAATCTCTTTCTAAAAAATACTGAGCATAGTGTCAAACACCTAGTAAGTCTTTATACATGATGCCATTATTACTTTTTTTTGAGACTGGATGGAAGAGTAGAAATAAATAAAATTGGGAAAGGAAACTGAAACTGTCAAGATGCTTTTGGAGGCAGGTAACAGAAAACCCAACTCAAGTGGCTTGAACAATAAAGGGGATTTATTGGCTCTCCTACAGAGGTAGGGTAGTGATTGGTCATGATTCAGTTGGGGCTTTGGCTTCCCTCTTTTGTGGTTATATGTTATTTTTATCCTCAGGCTTATGGCAAAATGACTTTAGGAACTCCAGGCTTCACATTTACATATAAGATCCAGAAAAAGAGAGAATCCATCTTTTCTAATAACACTTCCTTCCTGAAGATTCAACAAACCTTCTTGCCATCTTGAACCACCTGAGTCATAGGTCTTTTTCTCAACCAATTCCTTGGACTTGCCTTAGGCTAAGTTCCTGACCCAGGCACTGTTACGGAGGATGCAGTTACTCTTATCACTGAGAATGGCCTTCTTATACTGCTGTAATAGCCAACCTTCAAATCTCAGTGGCTTCCTTTAGCAAGCATACTTCTTGCTCTCATTACCCGCCAGTGCAGGTCGGTAGGGGGAGCTCAACCATTATTGTCACTCTGGGGCCCAGGCTGATGGAGGCTGTCTGCAGAAGAGGGAAGGGGGCCTGGTAATTGATGCTCTGATTTTAAAATCTATCTGGAAGTGACATTATGTTATTTCTATGCACATTTTATTGGTCAAAGCTAGTCACATGGCTATCTCTAACATCAACAAGCTGGGAAATGCAATCCTACCATATATCTAGGAAGAAAAGTAGAGTAATTGTGAATAGTCCAAATTACTATTATAATTCCCTTGGCTCACTCAAGACCAACTGGAGATATGACTGAAGAATTGGCTTCTCCTGAAGCACATGTACTTCCTTGGGAGAGGAATCCCTCAGAAAAAAATCAGGTTTCATTAGGAAGGGAAAAATGGATGCGAAGCAAACGACCAAAGATGTCTACTATCAAAGTTGCATGAAGGCAAACTGATCTCAGACACTGAAGAAATGGAGAAAGCAAGATTATGAACAGATTGGTGAAGGTCAAGAGGAGCAGAGGCAGCCTCTGTAGGAACCACCTAGAGATCTGCACAGCAGAAAGGGCCCCAATGAAAACAGGCAGGAAGGTCAATAGTGTATGAGTTAGCCATCTTTGCTGCTGTACTCCCAGGAGTGCAAGCATAGAAGATCAGGAACACATGAGGGATGATGGTGTGTGTGGCTTTGTGGGAGGCCTTGAATTGTTGAAGTTGGAGAGAAGAAGTTGAGTGATCTTCAAATGAGCAGTAGGGCCAAAGTCACAGTCTAACTTAGAACAAAAGTCATATTCTCTCTCTCTCTTTTTTTTATTTTTGGCAGTACTGGAGATGGAACCCAGGGGCATTCTACCACCAAGCTATATTCCTAGCCCTAGTTTTTATTCTTTATTTTGAAACAGGGTCTCACTGAGTTGCAAAGAGCCTCACTAAGTAGCTGATAAAAGTCATATTCTTACACTAGAAAAAGTCCTTGAAAAGTTTCCTGTAACAGCAATAAAGACTTGTGGTAGTTGGTAGAGACAGGTGAAATGGAATCCAAATGATGGAAAATGGTGGACAGCCGATCTGAAAGAGATACTGAAACAAAGATGAGGATTCTGTCCCAAAGGGCCTGAGGGGTTAGAAAAAGTCTCCAAGGGAGAAGACAGTGTAAGTTTACATTAGAGTCATGTTTCTACCCATGGGAGGCAACACAGTCTAAAAGAAATAACTCTACCTCTGCAGTCAAGAAAGTTGGGTTTGAGTCCCAGCAGTGCCTATAAATAGTGCAATATGGACAAATCATACATTCCTTTCAACTTGTTTCCTCAGCTGAAGGAAGGGTGTGGTAATGTCTCTACTATCCTCAGAGCTTTATGTGAAGACTGAACAAGACAGGGAAGCCCCAGGGTAGACTAAAAAGCGCTAGTGTACGTATGGAATTAAAACACTGAAATGGGCCAGTGGGAGGACTTAAGAATGTTTAAAGTATAAGCAGGATGCTCTCTCCAGTTGAACAGGGCCCAGAAGGAAAGACACAGTAAGATGAAGAGGAGATATCAGTGTCTGGAATAAGACTTTTAATGGCAAGCAATAGAAACCCAACTAAAATTGGCCTGAGAATAAAATAAATTAACTTATGAACTAGAAATAACTGCAAGAGTAAATATGGCTGCAAATATGGCAGGATTTAGGCGCTCAAGTGTTATAGCTGGAAATATGTCTCTCTTCACCCTGAGTCTCTACTTTCTGTTCGTTCCATTTTAAGGCAGCTTATCCTCAAATAGTGACAAGCATTGCCCCCCACAGCTACCAGTTATGTTCCACTGGTTTGGTAACGCTTATAGAAAAAGAGAGCACATTTTCATTTCAACAACAACAACAACAACAACAACAACAACAAAAAGCCCTTAGGAACTCTCCCCATCTAACCTGGATCATCCAGCCCTCTCTGAATCATTTACTGCGCCAGGCATCCATGGCAGCTGAATCACAGAGTGAGGAAGGAACACAAACTGAGGGAAACAGGAACCATAGGAAGCAGGTGTAAGAGATGACTGTGAACAAGAGAATGCAGGACAATGGAGGAGGAAACACCAAGAGAGGAGTCAAAACAGAGGGAAGAAAGTGCCACACAGGGGAAAAGGCAATTCAAAAGGGACTTGCAACTGCACTTTGTGGGATGGGACAGTGGTATATTGAGCAAAGGCTGAAACAAATGAGTCAAAGAATGGGAAGGCAGTGAGGAGGACATAGTTGAAAAATCCTAAGATGGCTCAGTATGCACTTGGAGAGACAGTAGCTGAAGAGGGGGATGCAGCTGGTATCACAGGCTTTTGTTTATGTCCTTGCTTGGTGGGTGCTTTGTTCCTGTGGGTGGGGAAGGTGTGAGGGTAGCGTGGGGTGAGGAGGCAGTGCCAGTAGGAAGGAGCTAGACAGCTAGACTGAGGCTGGAGATGTGGACATAGATGCCCACAAGGCTGCAATAATTTTAGAGCTTCATGAGACTCAGTGGAAAAAAGCAGCAGAGAACTTATCACGAAATCTACTAGAAGTTACAACCTGTCATAGATATGTGAAATGTGACTGACATACACCGCATGATAAGTCCTCTCCACCCACACGCTAAACATAAAGGCCCATCCTGTCCTGCCTCCTTTCCACCCTCCCACATACACATTATGCCTGACACAGGCACAGCACAGCAGGGAAGGGTTCTCTTGGAACATTGTCAAAATCGTTTTTCAGAACTCCCAGGTAGGTCACTATCTGAAATGAAAAGCCACCAGCTTCCCATTTGTGAAGCCAGTGGAAAAGAGCTGATTAAACTGACTTCATACTGAGCGAATCCTGTGAGAGGCCACTTAATTCTAGATCCATCCTCTGGATGTTAATAATCATCCTCACTGCCACTCCTGATATTGGTACAGTTTGAAGCATTTTCAAACTGAACAGCCTCACCTCTGTGCTTAAACCAAATGAAGACCTTCCCCACCTCTGACCCTGCACTTGAAGGCATGTCTGTGTGACAGAACTGGAGCACAGACATCACAGTTCCGGGTCACTGGAAGTCCAGGAGGAATACATATTATTTCCCAGGAATTAATGTAAAAGGCAACTTAGACAGCTAATTCCTTCTCTCTCTCTCTCTCTCTCTCTCTCTCTCTCTCTCTCTCTCTCTCTCTCACTCACACACACACACACACACACACACACACACACACACACACACACGTCCAGAACTCATACCTCACACCTTTTATTAATCTAGCCTATGCAGTTATTGCCAGGAAAGTTTCTCTAGCCACAAGCCAGAGTTCTTGTATCCTCTAGAGATGGCCATATCCAAAACAGACATCTTGGTTACTAGTCCCTGCTACTCCCTACTGAATGACAGTAATTATTGCAACACAGGAAGAGATATTACTTTAAAAGAAATAGCACATCAGCACAGATGTACTACTGTAGGACCCAACAATTCCTTGGTATATAGCTCCCCATATTAAAAACGGGTACCCAAATACATGTACATGAATATATATATATCACATATAGCTTATATATATATCACAATAGCTTAAATATGGAGACAGCCTAAGCATAAATCAACAGCTAATGAGAAATATAGTATGTGCATGTAAGAGAGTATTTATTACTCAGCCAGAAAAAGAATATTGATACCTACCATGTGTATATGCCTTAAAATATTATGCTAAGTGAAAGAAGCTAGGCATAAAGTCACATGGTGTATTTCATTTGTATAAAATATTAAGAGAAAGAAAATTCATAGACAAAAGATGGGTGGTTGCCAAGGTTTGCAGGAGTGGGATGAGAAGTTGGGGAACAACTGCTTAATGGGTGCAAGGCTTTCTTTTAGGGTGATAATAGTGTTTCAGAACTGGATAGAGGTGATGGTTCACGATATTTACTTTTAGATGGCTCATTTCATGTCATTTACCACAGTAAATAAAAGGAGGGGGGTAAGATACAGATTCAGCTGACACATACATCTCTCCCCTTTACCATTCCTTCTTTCCACATGATGGTGAAGGTGAATCAGCAATTTGATGCAACAAGCATCTTAAGCCAAGGCAGGCTGCACATAAAGATAAAAGGAGCTTGGGTCTTTGATATCATGAAGGCAACCAGAGTCACCAATCATGAGAAAAATAAAATCCCTGATGTTTTTAAAACGAAAGAAAAGTCATAACACCATTTTGTTCTTTAAAAAAAATTTTCTTTAAAGAATGATCTTAGTACAGATGAAGTAAACAAACTCATGTGCAAGCCTTGGGGTTAGTTGTAGTTGTTAGATGTCCTTTTGGCTAAATGGCTTCCAGTTGTTGGAAAAATGCCCTCTGTTGCACTCATCATCTCAAAGCATGTTCAGAAGAAGTTCTGGACAGATAATACAAACTAGCTAGCATCACTACATTAGGTGTACAAACAGTGACAGACATTAAAATAGTAGCCTTTTATATAAAGATCATAGTTTACTCATGACCTGAAGACACTGCCACGTTTTCATTCATCAGCTTGTCTTGTGCTAGAACTTGAGCCAGGTATATGAACCACAATATTACAGTGAGCAAAAACATAAATGCACTCATGGAGCTACATTCTATCAGGGAAAGGGAGAGGGTGGAAGTTATACAGTCAACACATGCGCAATTTTATTTATTTATTTATTTATTTTTGATACGTGGTTTTAAACTGAGAGGCATTCTACCTCCAAGTTATGCTTCAGCCCGATTTTATTTCTTATCTGGAAACAGGCTCTCACTAAGTTGCTGAAGGCCTCGCTAAATTGCCAAGGCTGGCTACAAACCTGTGATCTTCCTGTCTCAGCCTCCCAAGTACTGGGATTACAAGCATGCACCACGATGCCTGGCTAATTTAACATATATTAATATAGTGCACATAGGTCAACACCTTGGGCTTTCAACTGTCCTGATTTATAAATGGCTTTCCGCTCCCCACCTCTGGCATAGCTTCACAGATGCTCAGGCTCCTCTCTTACCCAAAAGTCAGCAGCTTTTTCAATATCCTATCATTGGTCTCAGTAGTTAAAATTTTTTGGTTCCTTAATACCATAGCTGCCAGTTTCCTTCCATTCTATTCTACCATAGGAAAAAAAGGAAACTAACAAATCACCCCTTATTCTCCTAAGGAGAAAAAATAAACCAATAGCAAAATCCATTATGATTCTCAAGACAAGGATCCTATATACAAAAGTCTACCTTTCTGGTAGAGAATGGGAAAGGAGGTTAGGCATGGCATTCAGGTCAGTTATGTAAGGAAAAATATAAGTAACCATTAAGTACAACATATAAGGTTACATGTGTAAGTAGCACCTGAGGAAAATGCTCTTGACCAGTGTTATCCAACAAAATTGCAAAATGCAGGCTACAAATATGAGCCATTCAAGCCGGGCGTGGTGGCACACACTTGTAATCCCAGCATTTAAGAGGCTGAGACCAGAGGACTGCGGTTCGCGGACAGCCTCAGCTACTTAATGAGGCCCTTCGCAACTTAGTGAGACCCTGTTTCAAAATAAAGAATAAAAAATAGGGCAAGGGGTGTAGCTCGGAGGTCAAATGCCTCTGGGTTCCATCTCCAGACCCGCGGGGGATATATATATATATATATATATATATATATATATATATATATATATATATATCATACAATATGTATGTATGTATGTATTTATGGTTTTTTGTTTTGGTTTTTTTTTGTTGTTTTTAGTGGCACTGGGGATGGAACCCAGGGTTCTACCTCCAGGCTCCACTCCCAGACCTATTTTATATTTTGTTTGGAAACAGGGTCTCACTAAGCTGCTGAGAGCTTAGGTAGTTGAGGCTGGCTTCAAACCTGCACGATCCTCCTGTCTCAGCCTCCCAAGTACTGGGATTATAAGTATGTGCCACCACACTCAGTTATTCATATAAATGTTCTAATAGGCACATTAAAAGAAGTAAAAATAAATAGATAAAACTATTTTAAACAGCATGTTTTCTTTAACCCAATATATCTAGAGTATTATCTTCTCAAAACATAATCAATATAAAATATTACATATCCTACATTCTTTATTCTCAAACTCTTCAAAATCCAGCATATATTATATAGTTTTAACACATCTCAATTCAGACTAATATACATTTCAAGTGTTCTATAGTCCTATGTGCCCAGTGGCTACCCAACTAAAGTACTCAATAAATTCTCTTTTGCATAAAATTAAAGCTAATGGCTCCCAGTATTGAAGCTTCTGGATTGTCTGGCTCTAGAAGCTATATTCCAGCACCCCCTACTGATAGTCCTAGTGACTTAGCCCTAGGTACCATGAATCGCAAGCGAACATAATTAACTGATTAAGAACATAATTAACTAACTTGCAATTCAGGCAGGAACAAAAAGACCAGCCCTGATGGAGAAAAGGTCACATTCACCTACTGCTAACTCATCTCTTTACCTATCCTTTCAACATTTGAGAGCCTACTATGCACCCAAATTAATTCATTCTATGTGTTAGTATTTTGCCCTTAATGGGCCTGTAGTCTTTTAGGGGAGGGATTGAAAATGAACAATTTTCAAATAATTTTACAGTGAAGAAATGAAATCGGAAAATATGATTGTGAATGGAAGAGATTACTTTAGATAGGGAAGGCAGAGGAGCTGGCTTCTCTGAGGTGGCATTTAAGCTGAGAATGAAATAACAGGGAAAAGAGTGAAGAGTTTTTACGCAGAGTACAGCCAGGCAAAGGCCTAAGGCAGGAAAAAAGGCTGGCCTATTTGAGAAGCAGGGAGAATGTTAATATGGTTATAGCAGTTAACAAGGAGAATAGTAGGAGATGCCGATAGCCAGGAGCCAGGCCAGTAGGAACTGTTGAAGAGGGTACGAGGTCTGGATATTATTCAAAGAATAATCAGTGAAAGATTTTAAGCAACAAAGTAAGATATCTGATTTACATTAAAAAATATTTCTGTGTGGGGAAATTTTAGACTACTGTGGTGGGGAGGGGTAGATAAGAGTGAAAGCAGGGAGAGAAGCTGGGGGCTGCTGCAGTAGCCAAGGTGAGAGTTGCTGTGGCTGAGAATAGGTGGTAATGTTAGAAGTAATGAGGTCAGATTTAGAATATATTTTCAATTTATCACCAAGTCCTGTCAGCTCTACCTTCAAAATTAGGTTACATAAATTAGATAATATTTTGGGTCTGACAGGACTTGCTTATAAATTTGATATGGGCTTGAAAAAAAAAAAAAGGTGGCCAAGTGTTAAACTTTTGGTTTGAGTTTGTAGGTGAAATGACACAATCATTTACTGAATCTGAAACAGGAGTAAAATCTGCTTCTATATTTTTGGTGAGTTGGAAGTTATTTGAACTCTATTTGAAGATACCACCAGCTGGGCATGGTGGTACATACTTGTAATTACAGCATTTGGGAGGCTGAGACAAGAAGGATCACAGTTTGTGGACAGCCTCAGCTACTGTGTGAGGCCCTCCGCCACTGAGAACCTGTTTCAAAATAAAGTTAAAAAAAAAAATAGGGGTGGGGGTGTATGTAGCCCAGAGGTAGGATACCCCTAGGTTCCATATCTAGTACCGGGGGGGGGGGAGTTACCAAATTCCATTAATTCAACCTCTTCAAACTTTTTCATATCTATCCCACCTTTTTAGCCTCACTGACTCGGACGGGTCTTTAGACCAAATTATTTTGTGGTAATGAGGACTAAACTCAGGGGCATTCTGCTTCTGAGCTACACCTCAGCCCTTTTTATTTTGTTTTGAAACAGGGTCTCACAGGTTGCTGATTCTTGCTACCTTGCTGAGGCTGTCTTCAAACCTGCAATCTTCCTGTCTCGGCCTCCCAAGGATTAGATGTGTGACATCATGCCCACAAGACCAAATTATTTGAGATGACTAAAATGGCTTTAATAATCTCTATGTTTAAATTCTAATTATCAATAATAAAAGTTGTTCTCCTGCTTAAAATGCAAAAATCCCTTTAAAGAACAACTGGGGAGTGTCTATTAAAATTTAAAATGAACATGTCCTTTGCTATGGTTTTGATGAAGGTGGAGTTTCCTAAAGGTCCATGCACTATTAGGTTGGTCTTAGTGTCGTGGTGTTGAGGTGGTGGAACCTTTAAGAGGTGGCATATAGTGTAACGTGGTGTAGTTACTGGGCATTGCCTTGGAAGGGATCAATGCTGGTCTCATGGTATAAGTCAGTTCTTGCAAGAGAGGGTTATTATAAAGTAAGTCTACACACTGCATTTGGCCTATTTTGCACACGGCTATTTCCCTTTTACTTCTTCACCATGTTGTGGTACAGTCAAATGTGCCCTCACCTGAGGTCAAACAGATGGGCTGCCAATCTTGGATTTTTAGCTTTCAAAACTGTGAATTAAATATACCCATTTTTTACGCCGGGCATGGTGGCACATGCTTGTAATCCCCGCGCTTGGGAGGCAGATCCCGCAGGTTCGAAGCCAGCTTTGCTGGCTTAAGTGACTCTGTTTCCAGATTTAAAAAGAAATAAAAAATAGGCCTGGGAGTATAGCCTGGAGATAGAAGGATTTCCAGGAACCCCAGTACCACCAAAAAAAAAAAAAAAAAAAAAAAAAAAAAAAATACACACACACACACACACCCCTATTTTTTATAAAGTACCTAGCCTCAGAAATATCTGAGTTGTTACAATATAAAACATGTTGTAAATTTTTTGTTCTATAATAAAATATATTGGAACAACACAAAACAGACTAATACAACCTTTGTTTGGCTATTTCTCTTTTATAATTCTATCTCATAGAAATAAACAATAAAAATATAAGCATAATTCCTTAAAGCACTGTAAAAGTGAAAAACCAGATAATACCCAATTACCCACCAATAAGAGAGCTGTTACAGAAACCATCATACAACTGTATTATAAAATTCTATTTATTTTTAATAAAATACAATGTATATGATATTGTGCAAGTTTTATGTGGCTCTGAAAAAACTAAGAAAATCGAGTTAAGGAAGATTAATTTTGGCTCAGGTTCAAAGGCTCCAATTGCTTTCGGCTTTTGGTGAGGTAGAACATGATGGGAACACATGGGAGAACAAAGCTGTTCATGTCATGGTGGCCAGAAAGCAGAGAGTGATCAAGGAAGGGGCTGGAGCAAGACACACCCTTCAGGGCACATTCCAGTGACCGAATACCCCCACTAGACCCTACCTCCTAGAGTTCCTACCACCTCCCAACAGTCCATTCAATTATGAACCCACCAATGGATCAATCCACTAATGAGATCAGAACCCTCACAAGCCAATCACTTCCCCAAAGCCCCACCTCTGAACACCAAGGCACTGAGACCAAGCCTTCAACACAAAAGCCTAGGGAACATCCCAGATCTGAACTTTAACAGATGTGATTTCATTTATGCAAAAAGCAGTGTAGGCTGTGTGTGTATGTATGTATGTATGTATGTATGTATGTATGTATGTATGTGTGTGTGTGAGGGAAGGGCATAAAGGCCTAGAAAAGATCTGGAATGATGTACATTAAACTATCAATAGTGGACATCTCAGGGTAGTGAGATAGGAGTGGGCTGGGGAGTTTCAGGTTTCAATATATATACATTTCTTAGTGAATAAATTTTAAAATAATACAATAATACATTTATGTAACACCAACAACAAAACTACACTACCATCTTGTATGTCATAACATGATGCATTTTAGGACCTGGCACCAATCATCTTCCCAGATAAATTTCATATCCTTATTTACCTCAAAGAGACAGTAATGTACTTTGGTATGATGAAAACCTTGGGTTGATTGTTGAAACTGGGTCATGCTTTAGGCCTACCTTCTTTGCAACTAGAAGAGAAAAGGCTGCCTCTGGTGCTCAGGACATGAAGCTCTTTCTGAAAAGAAGCCAGGGTACTTGTTCCTGCCCTTGAGGACATGCCAAAATTGGTTCATTCCTTTACCTATCTAAAGGAAGAAGTACAGATTTCATGACTTTCCCCTTTCTAGCCCATTTTGGTTTTTTTTTTTTTTTTTTTTTTTTTTTTACAGGTTTTAAGATTATCTGCACTTACCTTATTCAGAGTTTGTTTTGCTTCTTTTACAGCAGAAAGAACCAACAGAATAGACACTAAATTTATCGTATGCCAGTTTCTTTCTAAAAATCTTTCTCATTTCCCCAAGATTTTATATTAAAAGTTATAGTAGTCCAGCTCTGCTAAAAATAACAAATATAAAATAACTTTGATGAAAACAAAATGCTAAACAAATAGAAGGTAGAATTATACCAGTTTCTAAATTCTTAAGATTTTCATATTTTCTTTTGATCGTCATTTCCTACTTTCTTTTTTTAAAACTGAGAATAAAGAGAACAAGAAATTGTCATTTCCTAGTTTCTTTTTTAAAACCTGGGAATAAAGAGAACAAAAAAGTACATATGTAAGTCTTTCTATTGTGGTCCTGGCTGGGAATCTAGCCATAAAGTCAACCAGTAGAAAATGAACTTGCGCTTACCAATCTTGTTCCCACATTTCACGTCCAATTCTTTCAAACAATACCAACAGTTAGCAAATACTTAATTATTTCTCCCTCATTCAAATGACTAAAAGTGAAGAACTTTGGCAAGATGAGAAAGGAGAAAACTAATCAGCTATTGTTCATGCCATGGCCAGCTACATCCTTAACCCTAAACCTGCTACTTACACTATTCCCTCAATTCAAATATCCTTCACTTGGTTTCAATTGCTACAGTACATCGAAAGGCTTTTTAAAAATCATTTGGCCTCATTTTAAAATTTACTATCTACCACTTAAATAGATAAAATATTAGAGCTGGAAGGAATCTTGATCATAGTGCACTTCTTTCATAAATGACAGTTGAGAAAATAGCCCAAAAGGATGACAAGAAAACAGCAGTGTCTAGTTAGCTAGACACTGGAACTCCTGAACTAGTGATTCCAGACTATGTAAAATCGAATATTTTCTTTTAATTATTTAAACTTAATTCTATCTAAGATATTTTGCAAAAAAAGAGACTTCAAAATAAGAAAAATACTTCAACCTTAAGGACAGACAGAATGAAGGCTGCCTTTTGCCAGACACAGGTATGGACCACCTAATGCCAGGGTTATTTATTCATCACTTTTGCAAGTAAGATAAATGACATTTTTAGTGCAGAGAAGAGGGGGAAAATTTTTTCCTTTTGAAGACACAGTTAAGTTCCCATGCTGACTCCTCGAGGTGGGGAATTGTGTTATGGAATAATGTTCAAGTAAAGATAAAGTATTAATAATGGTACTCATTGCAATAGTGTTTGAAATAGATTAGAGAAATACACTCATTAAGTGCATTAATCAAGAATTATATATTTTCCCTTGAAACCACATAGCTGTTAAAAAGAATGTTATTTCATAACATAATTCCATACTACTGAAAAACTAAAAAAAGAACATTCGGTTTTAAAAGTTAACCTCTAGTTATTTTATCAAAATCAACTACTTTGTAGAACTAGTAAGAGTTTAAAAGGTGAATAACCCCATGTATACAAGATACATAACTAAAGGTCATTCGTAGACAACGTATTGCCAGAAAAGTTTAATTCTATACAATTGCACCTGTTATATGAAATAATATGACTAATAAGAGAAAAAGACTTTAATATTTTTTAATGGGAAGAATACACATTTTAATTACGCTCCAAGATGTTATGGAGCTAGATACTAACAAAGTTCAGTCAGTATAAAATAGGTTTATTGTCAATATCCAGTCATTAATACAACCTAGGCAAATGAACCATCACTTTGTACCAGGCTCAGATACTCTAAAATGCTATCTTAATTTCACTCATGGACTATAAAATGATAAATACTTAAAAAAATTACAATTCAGGAAAAAATATTACAAAAAATACAATTATTGTAGACCTTTATATGAAAGTCTTTTATTTTTAAAGTTCTGCCTACAGGAATAACACCTTGCTACATTCAGAACCAAAACAAAAAAACAACAACAAAACCCACTATATTCCTTGAGGTTAGAATGCTCAATAATAAACTGGATGCATTCTGAAATACTATGAATCACAAGAATCAAAAGAGAGACAAAGAAAGCTTCCAATGATGTTTGAAAGAGAGTGTGACAGAGAATAATCAATTATTCTATGCTGATTTCTGAAGGAATGGTTTTCTTATTTTTTTTTTTTTTGGTTCCCTTAATTTGTAGCACTCATAAGAGGTTTATAGAAGAGGAAAAAATGGGACCAGTCTCAGCTTTATATAAAAAATTCTCAAATCAGAACAAATTCAGGCAGTTCTAAGGCACAGTTCCCAATACTCTACACTCTTCAATCCTTTATACAGGCTCTTTGTCCTTTGTATTTTTTAATCATTTCTTCATAAGGGTTTAACAAGCATACTTTGTTTTTAATCACCCAAAATCCAAACCAAAAGGCAATAAGTAAAATAACAGAATCTACCAGTGTAGCTGATTCTAAAGACAAAAATTTCAGTTTAGACATTAATCACAAAAGATTAGGAAATACATACCTTTCTTCTGTACATACTCTCCCTTCCCTTTACATATTTCTCCCAAATCTTAATTTGGGAGAAATAAGCTTTAGCACTTCCCCCCCCTCATCAGTGATTTGCTTTTGTTGGCAGCTAGAGAAGGAACTGTTTGGAATGCTTGGTCAGAAGAGAGAAAAAGAATGTCTTCAGTGAATTACTATAATTTATCACAGTAGGCTTCTGTATGTACATAAGACAAATTTACCTTATGCATTTCCCTCATTTCAGAAGGTAGAAAAATGTGTCTTTGCAAGGAAGAGGAAAAAATTAGGTAAGGAAATACATAAAAATATCAATACTGTAGTAACAGCAGAGAAGGGAATGCTTACAACTAGCTTTCTGGGAAGTTTCTGGCATAAAAAAATCAAACTTTCCTTCCTGTTATTCTTTGTGCAGGACTAACAGGTGTTTATATCAAGTGGGTCCTCTCCCTCAAGGGTGAGGATGTTCTCTGAAGTGAGGCTACAGACAGGGAGAGGCTCACTCGAAGAGGTCCTCAAACATGCGCTGCCCCATTGCTATGTATGTCTCCTTCTCCTCTGGAGTCATCTGGGTCACCAGCTCTGGCCGCTGGCTCACTTCACTGTAGGAGAATGGCCGGCCAGCCACTGTGACCACGGGGTCATCTGCTACTTCCTCAAATTCATCATCTTCCTCCTCGTCCTCCTCCCGATGGTGCACAGCCATAGCAGCTGAAGGCCGGGGCGGGGAGTCATCATCGGACTCACTGGTCTCGCTTTCTGAATCACTGGCATTGGCAGCATTCACAGGCGCAGCTGCCCCCACTGAGCCGGCTGCAGCAGAGGGTGTCTTCTTCTCATGAATGAGCAGTGCTCGCATGACCTCCTCATTATCATCTGGCCCTGCACGGCCTTCCTCGCGCTCCTGAAATGCATCCATATCTATGCCACCTGGGGATTAAAACCCAGAAAGTCAAGCTCCTTACATATAAAAAGCATCTGTTCTAACTAAGGAAATACATATTTAATGCATTATAGTGAAATAAATAATAATATGATAAAATACACAGGCTTCACTGGCTCCACTTCTTGAACTGCTGTCCATATTTCAAATAAACTGGAGCTTAAGTAGGATAATGGTCAAGTACATGGGTCTTACAAATAATATAGCAAAATTTGAATCCTGGTTCTTCCATATATAAACTGTAACACCTTGAGTAAGTTATTCAATCTCTAAATTTCTGTACATTTTTTATAAAATGGATGATAACAGATCTGCCTTCTAAGGCTTTGGATAAGAATATATGAAATAATGTCTACAAAGGACAAGTATAGTAGCTGGCATCATAGGAAATCAAAACATGGTTCCTCATCTTGCTAAAGTAAAAGCCAAAGGACTTACAATGGCTCTAATGTTCTACATCATCTGGATCCCCTGACCCCTGACATCTCCTTCCCCTCTCATTCTCCTCCAGTAAGGATAGCCTCAGTGGGACTCCTTGCACACATGAGGCACACCTCTGCCTCAGGGCATATGTACTGCCAGTTCCCTCTGTCTGAATTATTTTTCTTCTAGGTAGCTATACAACTAGCTATATCTTCCATGTCTTCACTCAAATATCATTTATAATGCTCTATTTTCTCCCCAAGGCACTTAGTTTCTAACATAATAACTTATGTCTATTGTCTTTGTCACTTCCTAAGGATATAAGTTCTACAACAGATATTTATCTTTTTTTTTTCCACTGATACCCCACACACCTAGACAATACCCGTGCCACTTGTTGGGCACTGAATAGCTATTTGATGAATGAGTGAGTGAAGAAATGGTGGTTTTATTTTCATTAAGCAAACTATAGTTTGAAATCTATAAAAAGGCATTTAATTTCAGCAACAAATCTCTTTATCGTACACCTGTATCATTCTTGTGTATACATACTGATTGATGTAGATGAAATACTTAAGAAAAACATTCGTATTTTGAATGCTGCTAATACTGCTATCTTAAATATAAAAAGGACTGAAAGTGTTGTTTGGAACAGCATTCCTTGATTAAAACATTAACACTTAATAACTTTGTGATTTAGAACAAGTTGTATCGATAAGAAAGAAAAATAAGTCAGAAAAAAGAGGCTTATGATAACATAAATAGCAAAATGAGAGTTAAAATTAAACTTAACTACTTCAAAACATGAAGGCAGAACTTCTTCCCCAGAGCTCTTATTGCCAATGCAGTATTTTAACAGAAAAGGAAAAAGGAAAGGAATGCATGTGAGTTTCTGAGGTAATAACTGCTAATAAAAGTGTGTTCCGATTAATTAATTAATTTTACCAATGCAGAATTTTAATTTAAGTTTAAAGTAATTATAAAATTAGAGGGAAAATTAGTTTTGAAAAATAAACTCATTTCTCATGAACCTTGAGAGGTTTGGGGAAAAGAGAACTTGTTTTCTTACAGATAAAAACAGAAAACAAAAACAAGGATACATGAGTATTTCTCTGGATGATAAAGTAGATACAGTCCTAGAATAGTCCTATTTAAAAGTTATAAATTACTAACATGTATACTATGAAACATTCAAGTTCAATGATGCTAAACAATTCTGAAGGTTAAAAGACCACATTGCAACAAAAGGAAGAGTTTAAGATTGTGTAAACTGGCAGAAAGGAAGTAGATCTATTTTATTTAGACATGTAGAAGAAAATGTGTCTATAGGAAAATAATCTAAAACTATTTAAAGATATGATCCAAGATATTAGATATAGGGCAAGGGAGGGACCTAAAAGGTCCCTGCACATGGTTCTAAAGTTATTGTTCTATTAACATGCTTCAAGAACCAAAGCAAAGCCAGGCTGGTGGTGCATGCCTATAATCTCAGTACTTAGCTGGGTGTGGTGGTGCATGCTTATAATGCCAGCACTTGGGAGGCTGAGACTGGAGGATCACAGTTCGCAGAAAGCCTCAGCTATTTAGTGAGGCCCTCAGCAACTTAGTGAGACCCGGTTTTAAAATAAAGAATAAAAAAAATAGAGCAGGGAGTATAGCTCAGAGGTAGAATGCCCCTGGGTTCCATCCCCAGACCCGCAAAAAAAAAAAAAAAAAAAAAAAAAATCTCAGTACTTGTGAGGTTGGGCGTGGTGGCACACGCTTGTAATCCCGCTTGTAATCCCTGCACTTGGGAGGCAGAGGTAGGAGGATCATGCATGTTTGAAGCCAGTCTTAATGGCTTAAGAGACCCTGTTTACAAGTAAAAATATAAAAATAGGTCTGGGAGTGTAGCCCAGAGGTAGAAGGGCTTCCAGGAACCCCAGTACCACAAAGAAAAAAAAAAAAAATTCAGCCTAAGCAACTTAATGAGGACTCTTTAATCAATTTTGCAAGATTGTGTTACAAATAAAATAAGGCTGGGGGTCTACCTCAGAGGTAGAATGCCCCTGAGTTCAAGCCCCAGTACCAAAAATTAACAAACAACAAAACAAAAAACAAACAAAAAACAAAGCAACATACAAAAATGTCAGGTAAGAAAATCAGAGAGATATTGGGGATATTGGAAATAAAACTCAAATAATTAATGATTAATCTGTATAGAAACAATAGGTACTATTTGGTCACTGTGTCTCAAGTAAACTGTATTAGCACTGATGATGGTATGAAAAAGACAAAACAAAAACTGGGCAAAGATGGCTTTGCAAAGAAAAATTACTTATAAGGAAAGCAGAATAAAAAAGAATTAGAACTTTTTAAGTAGTAATGAAGACATGATTGATATCTGTAAAATTTAAAAAGATAACAACATGACTTGAAGTTTGAAGAAAATTTAAGTGTGAGACTAAGGCTCACTTCATGCCTTCCTTGGATAAAGCCTATTCTGCATCAGGAAAATTTAACAAGGACAAACTTGACAGCATACTATCCTATTTTATATAGGAAACCAGAGTAGGTGAATTTGGGGACTTAAGGCCTATACAAAACAGACCCTAGAAAACTTACAGGAACATACGTGGTCTTCCTTAGATGGTAAGTGGGTCAAGAGACTCAATTAACTTAGATGACTTATTTAAGGCCCATAAAGATCATATTCTACTATTCTAGGAATTATAAATATTGAATGTTAAATTTAAAAGCTTAATTGTATGTAATATTGGTTAATCATAGTTTTATTTAATTTTGTTTCTAAGTCCAAAGAAAAGAAGGTTTGGTTGCTTTAAGAAAAGGCAAGAAACCAGCATGGGGAAAACAAACCTACTAAATAACTACTACTATAGTTATTAGTATAACTACTCTATAATCTAGAAAAACTTAAATCAAAATAACTAAACATAAAAAGCTAATTAGTAGGAAGAAGGAGAGTTAAGTATGGTTGTCAAGGAAAACTTTTTTTTCTAACTAGAATATCAAAGAGAATCACATTCAAGGTATCATTTGCCTTTATCATTACTACCCAAAAACTCCACACTACTTCCAGAATTCCTAGTATACACAGTATACAAAATAATAATTTTAAAATAAAAAAGGTTAGGGAAAAGGCCAAAACAAGTTGTTTCCAATACTGATAAATTACTTATCATTAAAGAATCATACCCAGGTGACATGCTGGTAATGATACTCAACCTGGGAACAGGAGCTGATGAAATCTAACCAGAGGTATAGACTCCCAGTTGCCTCAGCTTTCTCATTTCTAAGTAGTCTATGTCCTGTCAGTCTTAACCTTCCATTTCCTATATCATCATACAAAGTCTTGACTAGAACTTAAAAAGTAAAATCTTGTGGTTCTCAGACTTGTGAAGATTACTACATAATTCTCAACCCTTTTTGGCTCACGGAAATTTCCACAATCTTCTAGAATAAATCCTATCAATCTTCTTTGGCTGGGAGGATATTCAATTCTTTATGCACGTCGTTTCTTTATATATATTTCAAGTAGCACAAACTCCTTGGTATTTTGGAGAAAACAACATTAAAATTTGGACTAATACATAGTTATGGTTTTCAATTCAGAAAAATAAAATAAGTTAGGGCAATAGAAGATTAAAGGAAGGTAATTCTGTCCACCTTGAACATAATAGCATTTTTCCAAGAAATTAATACAAAGATATGGTAACTTTCAAATCTAAAAATGGAAGTTTAACAACAGTTATTTTGTCTAGCTGAAGGACAATACAAGTGTATTGGTTAGTTTTAATGCTTACTGCTTAATTTCTTACTTCCCAATACATACAATTGTTTTGTATAACAGGTACAGTGAATTATCAATAAAATTAAGAACTGCCTAGACAAGTTCTCCACTCAGCTAATTTTCTACTGAACCCAAGTCATATCCATTTTACTGACTTCTATTCCTACCTTCCTTCATTTCTTCAGAACCATATGCTCCTTGGACAGTACTCTCTCTCAACCAAATGGGTCTCTCTTTGGCAGATTTTCCTTCCAGTGAGGTGCGATAAACATCTTCTTGGTCCTCCATATTAATGACAACATTCTGAGTGTACAAGTCCTCATAGGAGGGGCCTTTGGTGGTCCATGCTTCTCGGTGGTGCCCACTTGCCACGCCAGCAGCTCCAGCAGCTGCTGCTGAGCGGTCCTTGCTATGCCGAAAGATTAGAGGAGAACAAGAAGAAGAAAAATTAAAAGTCTTGGTATTGAAAAAGGACAGCTGGGGAGATGATTATTAATGTATTATGAATAAATGTTTTCTTAGCCATTAGGCATACATGCTTTAACAATTCTGAGAACACTCTTCTATAACTTGGGGTGAAAGTTGCATGGATTAGAAAAAGACATCATACTTATTTTTAAATTCCTCAAACACTAGACCTTGCAAATAAATGACTGAGCTTTTATAGATTGATGTTTTAATAAATCTACTTAGGGAAGGGAGAAAAAATATACATGGTGACATAATCCGCTTAGAGATACGTGTCTAGCCAAAACAAATACTCCCCCCAACCAAAGACCTCTCCCAGGAACATCTTTCATGAGAATTTTGTTTTAAAAAAACAAAACAAAAAACAAAAGTTATAATTTTACCAAATAATCTCTCATAACCAGGTGTGGTGGCACATGCCTATAATCCCAGTACTGGGGTGGCTGAGATAGGAGGATCACAGGTTCAAAACCAGCCCCAGCAATTTAAAACTCTGCAACCTAGTGAGACTTTGTTTCAAAATAAACAATGGGCTGGGGGTAAAGCCATGGGATACCTCTGTACCTCTGGGTTCAATCCCCAGTAGCACAAGCAACAAAGACTGTTTCAACATTTCAGTTTACCCCACAAGAATCAAATAAACACTTTGCTCCTGCCACTCATGGAGTAAGGCATATTTCTCTGCACAGGCCAGCCTCTTCTCTACCAAGTTGTATCTTTCTATTTTCTCATCTATGTTGATTCTCTGTATGGGTCTCCAATTACTGTTTCTACCCCAGGGGTTACTTTGTTTTGCTCTTTACCTCTGCTCCCCTGGCCTTTTTTGCCTAGTAGCATGTTATAGGCCTGACTGTTTCTTATCTTTCTCTAGTTACTTATCCCCCCATTTCTGAGTGAAGTCAAGACTTCCATCTTTCTGCTGTGTGGTTTTCTTTGCTTCTGTCACTCTCAATCAATGCCAAATTCTTTTGGATATGCTCAATTCTGTGTCTGTATTATATGATGCCTTTTCTTTCTCTCCCATGTACTGATGTTTTCTGCATCAATTTCTATGCAGGACTCACCCTCTGTCTTTTCACAGCTATGAGCCATCCATAAACTGCATTCATGTTTCTTGAACTACCTGCTCACCCAATACTTTTTGCTATGTTCTTTTTGGAGTCCATTGACTTTCTTGGCCTCGTGTTTCTCCTTGAATTCTCTAAATCTTTTCCATGGATTCTGGACTATTTCCTGTATGGAGCCTGTTTCATTTTGAAGCCAACTAATTTTTTGTCTTCTCTCTTCATAAGCCATTTGTTACTTTTCCTTCATTTTAGTCCCTTGTCTGTTCTGCTTATTATATTACTCTACATTTCTTTCTGGGCCCACTTCATATCTCCTTGGGCTGTCTCATGCTTAGTTGAGGTTTCTTTGATGTATAATCTCTCTGTTAGTGTATCTGTTCCATTATATCTCCCTTCAGACCACTGTGTTTCTGACCATCTTCTAGAGGTAACATGGGGCTCATCCTATTATTCCTGTCTTACCACCTCTGATATCCACAGGCCCTCTGTTAATTCTGCAATCAAATAAACTCTTTCCTGTTGCCCAATCCACCCTGACCCAGTCATTCAATCCAAGCCTTCCAGCTACTGCCTCAGTATTTGTTTTACTGCTGCACTTTGGACTACTTTGTATAACCCTCTTTCTCACAGCATTTTCCCCTGCACCTATTCTATATGTTCCACATTCTAATAACTTCTTTTGTCTTCTCCCTCTTTGTCTCCTTGCTCCAACTCTCAATCAGTTTCTCTCCCACTCTGGGTCTTTCTAAATATATGCAATTCATCTATTTGTCTTGCTGTATTTTGCATTCACATGCTATAGTTGCAAGTAACTTGTTTCTCTCTACCTACTACCTCTTTCTGCATTCATCCATTGTTACTTTTTTAAGTTACTGTTTGTCTCAATTTAACCACTGCTCCTAGTCATTCTCCTGTTTTCTACCTGTTTTATACTGTCTTCTAAAAGGCTGTGAGGCTCCTCTCCCTATAATTTGGCTGCATACTTTGGCTTGGAAGTTGGCTTTTTTTTTTTTTTTTTTTTCTTGGTGGTGGTACTGGGGTTCCTGGAAGCCCTTCTACCTCCGGGCTACACTCCCAGACCTATTTTTACATTTTTATTTGGAAACAGGGTCTCTTAAGCCAGCACGCGCGGCTGGCTTCGAACCTGCACGATCCTCCTGTCTCTGCCTCCCAAGCGCAGGGATTACAAGCGTGAGCCACCACGCCCGGCTTTGGGAGTTGGCTTTTTGAATTTTGGTTTCCCTCAGCATTCACCTTTCTTTATCTGCTCTTGGCTTTGAAGGGCAAGAAAACTGCACTGGAGACAATCATACAGCCAAGAGATTTAATCAGGCAGCAGGTTGGAAGGAGAAGTAGTCAGAGAGAGAGAGAGTGTGTGGCCATGCTTGGGGTTAAATACAGTCGTAGGCTGAGTTGGCACTTTGCCATGGGCCAACTGGACCAGATGTTGCATCTCATTGGAGGGTCGTCTGCCCTTTAAACTTATTGGTTGACAGAAATGGTGTGTGGGCAGTTTATTCAGCCTCTGGGAAGGGGTTGGACCTTTCCAGGAAACCGAAGCTAAGTATGGGGGTAGGGAGAGTGCAAGAGAGCTCGGCCCGGGTGGGAGCTCCTTAAAGGACCATTGGCATGTCTATCAGGCTTGATCTATTTTTGTGCTTACTCTACATTCAGAGTCTCTCCTCCCTCACTTATTTGACTCCTCGACTCCTCTCAATGCCTTTTCAGTTTTCAGCCAACATCTTTGTCATATTATGTTGAGTGTGCTCTCTATACCTGTCTTCCTCAAAATGTGTCTTCTGGGCTAGTTAATTCTACTTGGGACAGATAAGAAGGGCATATTTTTTCTGGCTCTGACCTGGTTAACTATATTCCTATCTATCTTTCCTTCAACCAGACTCTTAAATGACTCACTCTGAGGCTACTGTGTTTCTCTTTATACATAATCCTGAACACTAATTTTCACATATGCTCTATCTTTAGTCTTAACTCTTAAGACTATCTCCTGAAGGTACAGGGATTATTTTGACATCCTCAGTAGATACCCACTCTAGATACATCTGCACTGACAAGGGAAGGCAGAATGATGAGATGACTCTGTTAAGCGAGTGTCTTTGCCAGTCATACCAGTAGTAGCTAATGACGGCTCAGTACTACCCTAGAGACAGAGGGAGAAAATGTGAGGAAAGCTACAAGCAAAACTGGAAGAAGAGCTTAAGAACCATCTTTTCTCTCACTTCTGCACTAGTCAAATTTCTTTCTTTAATTTTTCTCTTTTCCTTCCTTCCTTCTTTCTTTCCTTCTTCTTCTTCTTTTTTTTTTTTTTTTTTTTGTACTAGGGCATTGAACTCAGGGTCTCAGGGGCACTCTACCACTGAACTATACCCCTAGCTCTTATTTTATTTTGAGACAGGGTCTTGTTCAGTTACTGCACAATGGCTTCAAACCTGCTATCCTCCTGCCTTGGCTTCCCAAGTACTGGGATTACAGTCCTGTGCCACAGTGCCTTGCTTGCACCAGTCAAATTTCTATTAATCAACTGTATCCATTTGGGGTCACATCTGCTATAGTTTGAAGGTTTCCACCAAAACTCATGGTAAAATTTAATCCCTATTGTAAAATACTAAAAGGGTGGAAACTAAATTGGACTATGGGATTTGGAGGTGAGACCTTTAGGTAACAATTATGATTAAATGAGACCATACGGGTGAAGTTCTAACCCAATGAAACTGTGGCTTTATAAGATGAGAAGGAGAGACCTGAACTAAAATATTCTGTCTCATCATATGCCCTGTGCACCTTGGGGCTGCAGAGGTTCCCATTAGCAAGAAAGACCTCACAGAGGCACCCAATTGATCTTGAACTAACTTTGAGCCAAATAAGTGTCTATTCTTTATAAGTTAAAAATAAAAAGAATTATTTTGAGTAGAGAAAAATAAAACCAGAGAGAAAGAGTAGGATAATTAAAATGTTAATAGAAGATAACTTTTAAAGTCTTTTGTTTTCAGTATTCTATTATGGAAATTTAAGGTGGATTCTATTGGAGTTTGAGGCAAGAGAAATTTGACAAATTTCAAAAACTTTAAAAGATACTCTTACCTATAGAGTTAACTCTACAAATTTTATTTCTACCTTCACTATGGATACAAATCTAAATCACCAGCCAATGTGACACTAAAAGAAATCTAGATGACAGACAACTAGGCTTACTCCTGTACATTTAAAATTATTCAATGGAAAGAATGTGCAGAATTTAACTGAAAATGGCAATTCATGTTTAAATCTTTTTTACATTATTTAGGAAATTTTAGAATTTTCAAAATCAATCTCCCTTCCTTCTCTTGTTCCTTCCTTCCCCAGGAACGTGTGCATGCTAGGCAAACGCTCTACCACTGAGCTATACCCCCAGTCCTCATATCACTTTTGTGGTTTCTTTTCTTATACTTGGGACAGGATGAATGATTATATCCTTGGAACAGAATGGGTCATTACAGAACTTTATACTCCTATTATACAGAAAGACCAAATCAATACCACTTCCAGGATGTTATATCCAGGCAGTGGAGCTTGCCAGATGCTTGGCATAACATCTTCTAACCTAGCACCAGTAGTTATCACATGGAAACAAATGTACTTGTTTGGCTGGCTCCAGGAAACCCATCCTATCTTTCTTGCCAGTCTGCACTTCCCTCTTTCTTCATGGTGAGTAGGATATTTAGTTTCCTTTTTCTTGATCTGCTTATTTCTTCTACTTCTTGATTCTTCTTCATCCCTGGAGTCATATCATTCTTGATTAGAAGATGGCTTGATATAGCAAGCTGCTATTTGCCGTCTAGTGCTTTGTATCACTAAGACTTATCTCAGTCATGCAGTGACTGAGGGTTATTTAAAGAAAGACTTGTAGGGAGAAGGTGCATTAGAGGAAGGATGGCTGTGGTGATGGTGGTGACTGAATGTTATTATAGTGGGAAGTATCTTATAATAAACAGGATTAATAACTATAGGTAGAAGAACACAAGAATAAATAAACTGGTATTATATTGTATAAAAAACAATCAGAGTGTGTCCAAAGAGACTTCAACATGAAATAACCCATAGGCTTAAAAAATTATGTATTTGTAAAATAATTTTCACTCACAAACTTGTAGGTTAGACTAAAACTTTAGTTATATTGGAAAAGTATAATTTTTTTTTTTGTGTGTGTGTGTGTATGTGTGTGTGGTACTGGGGGTGAAACCCAGAGGCTTTCTACCTCCGGGCTATACTCCCAGACCTATTTTATATTTTTTGGAAACAGGGTCTCACTAAGTTGCTGACAGACTCACTAAGTAGCTGAGCCTGGCTTCGAACCCGTGTGATCCTCCTGTCTCAGCCTCCCAAGCACTGAGATTACAAGCGTGCATCACCACGCCCAGCGGGGTGGGGGGGATTCTTGCTAAGAGATCCCAATGACAGTAACAAAATCTTAAGGCTACCTAGGAAATGGATGACAATGGTTCCTTACCAACTGTGGCTGCTCTCTGCTTGTTTACTGATTTTATTCAAGTATCAGTAACTAGTTGTTTTAAAGAACTCTGGAAACTTCCCTAGTTATTGGATGTAAAACTTAACTGTTGACTTACTACCACGCCCTCTGCCAGATGCTGGTTTATAAACCAACACAAGTACACAAATTCTAGATAGTGAGGCATTAGGAAATAAATAGGAAGATGGCGACGGAGGAAAGCGGCACTTACAAGTCCCGCTAACAATCCAACTCTACTACCACAAAACCAGCGCCTTTCAGAGCCAGAAAACACCACCAGCAAAGAAATAAAAACGGTAAATACAAGGGACAGAGAAAAAGGGCTGGAAAAACAAGACACTGGAAAAAAAACAGCCCGAAGTGCCGCGCCCGCGCGGCACGGAGCCGCCAGAGCCGCCGGAGCAGCCGGAGCCGCAGCGCAGATTGGGGGGAGCCGCGGTTCAGAGCATCCGAGCAGAGCGGCCAGAGCAGCTGAGCGGAGCGGCCAGAGCAGCCGAGCGGAGCGGCCAGAACAGCCGGAGCAGCCAGAGCCGCAGCGCGGATTGGCTGGAGCGGCGGCACGGAGTAGCCGGAGCCGCGGAGTAGAGCGGCTGGAGCAGCCGAGCAGAGCGGCCAGAACAGCTGAGTGGAGCGGCCAGAACAGCTGAGTGGAGCGACCAGAGCAGCCGAGCAGAGCGGCCAGAGCAGCCTGAGCAGAGCGGCCAGAACAGCCGGAGCAGCCAGAGCCTTGTCGCGGAACGGCCGGAGCGGCCGGAGTGGCCAGACCCGCGGTGCAGAGCAGCCAGAGCTGAGGTGCAGAGCGGCCGGAGCAGCCGGAGCGGCCAGAGCCGTGGTGCAGAGCAGCCAGAGCGGCGCGACCTACATCTCCCCTAGCAACACCAGGCTCCAGAGAGGAGGGAGACTCAAAACGGAGCTCAAATCCAGAGAGCAGGTACTCTGGCCTCGCGGCCTAGGATGCAGAAGCAGCGTCTTACTGCTGGCGGCAGCAGCGAGTTCACCGGACGGCCCTAGACCAACCCACTCAACCAGCCACCAGGCGCCTGAGAGGAGGGGTGAACAGCGAGCCGAGGTGAGCAGGTGCTGAACAGCCGGGCGGCAGTCGGCAGTTTTGTTGGTGCAGGGAACATCTAAAGCTCCCAAGGGCCAGGCACAGCACAACTGGCAAGAACTTAGAGCGGAGTCCAAAACCAGAGAAGAAATACGCGCATCACGGCCGAGGGCGTGGCAGTAGTGTCATATTGCCAGTGGCGGCAGCAGCGAATCCACCGAGTTCACTACAGCTCCATAAGCGCACTCAACAACCGTGAGTCAAATTGTGGCCCCTAGGGGAGAAATCCCAGTACTGCACTCCCAGGGACTTGCGCACATAGTCTCCCTGGGTCGGAGATTTTAGCAGTTGCAGCCCAGTGGGGGAGTGGCAGTGGCAGAGATATCATACCATAGTCACAACTCCCCACTGGAGAACGCCCAACTTGGCACCCCCCACGGTCTAAGCAGCCTTGATTGACTCCCTGGGTTTGACACTTTGTGATACAACCCAGTAAAGGAGTAGTGGTGACTGAGATACCACAGACTCGAGATCCAGAGCATCTTAAGTGAACTCGTAGTGACTCAGGGAAGAACCCAGAGAAGGCACAAACTTCCAAAATCATGGGAAAGAGAAATAACAATGGAGCAGTGAATGCCCACAACCCCACAACATCAGAATCTGATAACACAGAAATCCAAAGATCTCTAGAAGATCAAATTAGGAAAATAACTTTAGAAATAATAGAGGACTTTCGAAAAGAATTTAGAGGGAGTCAAAGAGAGATAAAGGATGCAATTAATGAAGTAAAGGCCTCAATTCAAAGTATAAGCAACAGATTAGACCACATGGAGAATAGAATCTCGCTTCTTGAAGATGATCATTTTAAAAATGAACGCATAGTTTCTAATTTAGAAAAAAAAAAAACCCCGACAGCAGGAATCTGACATTGAAGAAATATGGGCCCATTTCAAGAGAGCTAACCTAAGAATAATTGGAATAGAGGAGGGAAAAGAAGGTGAAACCAAAGGGATCAACAATCTCTTCAAGGAAGTAATAGCAGAAAATTTTCCAAACATAGAGCAAGAGGTCGATACACAGGTCCAGGAAACTTATAGAACTCCCTTTAGACAGGATCAGAGAAGAGGATCCCCACGCCACATAATTGTCAAAATGACCAATGTGGAAGCCAAGCAGAGAATCTTAAAGGCAACAAAAACAAAGGACCAAGTGACATTCAGAGGCAAACCAATTAGAATCACTCCACACTTCCCAAACCAAGCTATGAAAGCCAGAAGGGCTTGGAGTAACATATTCCAAACTCTGAAAGAAAACAACTTCCAGCCAAAAATTTCCTACCCAGCAAAACTATCCATCAAATTAGATGGGGAAATAAGAAGCTTCCATGACAAACAGCAACTGAAGGAATTTATGTCTTCAAAACCAGCGCTAGAGAAAATACTCAAGGAGATTAACTGCAAAGAGGAAATGGGTAATACACGCCGGAACCAAAGAAACAAGAATTCCCATCCAGCAGATAACTAAGCAAAGAAGAATAAACAGTATCTCAAACAGAACTAAGACCTTAACATGTTGGGAATTAAAAATTATCTCTCTATAATCACACTGAATGTAAACGGCCTCAACTCCCCAATAAAAAGACATAAAGTGGCAAAATGGATTAAAAGCCAAAATCCATCCATCTGCTGCTTACAAGAAACACACCTTACAAGTAAAGATAGGAACAAACTCAAGGTAAAGGGCTGGAGCAAGGTAATCCATGCTAACGGTACAAGAAGACAAGCAGGAGTAGCAACTATGATATCAGACAAGTTAGACTTCAAACCCAAACTTATTAGAAGAGACAAAGAAGGTCACATTTTACTGGTAAAAGGAATAGTCCAGCAAGAGGAAATAACAATAATCAACATCTATGCCCCAAACATAGGGGCAGCTACTTTCATAAATCAAACTCTTTGTGACATGAAGTCACACATAAATCCCAACACAATAATACTGGGAGACTTCAACACACCTCTCACAATACTACACCGATCTTCCAGACAAAGGGCCAATAAAGATGTCTCAGAACTAAAGAACACCATTAACCAAATGGACCTGTTGGACACATATAGAATATTTCACCCAACTACAGCAGAGTTCACATTTTTCTCAGCTGCTCACGGAACCTTCTCCAAAATAGATCACATCCTGGGACACAAAATGAGCACTAGCAAATTTAAAAAAGGTTACATACTTCCCTGTGTCATTTCAGACCATAATGGAATGAAACTAGAAATCAACTATAAGAAGACCCAGAGAAACAACATAAACATGTGGAGACTGAACACCACACTTCTGAATGAAGAATGGGTCATAGAAGATGTAAGAGGTGAAATCAAGAAATTTCTAGAAACAAATGAAAATAAAGAAACAACTTATCAAAACCTCAGGGACACTTTGAAGGCAGTATTAAGAGGAAAATTTATAGCACTGAGTGCTCACATAAGAAAAACAGAAAATCTTCAAATAAATAGCCTTATGACACACCTCAAAGCCCTTGAAAAGCAGGAACAATTGAACCCGAAAGCCAGCAGAAGACGGGAAATTATTAAAATTAGAGCAGAAATTAACGAAATAGAGAATAAAAAAACAATACAGAAAATCAACAAAACCAAAAGCTGGTTTCTTGAAAAAATTAACAAGATTGATAAACCACTAGCCAACCTAACTAAAAAAAAGAATCAACCCAAATTATGAAGATAAGGGATGAAAAAGGAGACATTACTACTGACAGCGTAGAAATCCAGAGGATTATCAGAAACTACTTTGAAAAACTATACTCCAACAAAATGGAAAATCTGGAGGAAATCGACAACTTCCTAGATAAATACAACCTTCCTAAACTGAGTCAAGAAGATATAGAACACTTAAACCAACCAATAACAATCAAAGAGATTGAAATAGCAATAAAGAGCTTACCATCAAAGAAAAGCCCAGGACCAGATGGTTTCCCAAGTGAATTCTATAAAACCTTTATAGGAGAACTAATCCCAATACTACTCAAACTATTTCGGGAAATAGAAAAAACCGGGACTCTCCCAAATACATTCTATGAAGCCAACATCACACTAATACCCAGACCAAATAAAGAGAGTTCAAGGAAGGAAAACTACAGGCCTATATCTCTGATGAACTTGGATGCAAAACTATTAAACAAAATACTAGCAACACGCATTCAAAACCACATCAAGAAAATCATTCACCATGACCAGGTAGGGTTCATACCAGGGATGCAAGGCTGGTTCAATATACAAAAATCAATCCATGTAATTCATCATATAAACAGAATCAAAGACAAAAACCACATGATCATCTCAATAGATGCTGAAAAAGCATTTGATAAAATTCAACATCCATTTATGATAAAAACACTGCAGAGAATTGGAATAGAAGGAACATATCTCAACATTATTAAGGCAATCTACAATAAGCCCACTGCCAACATCATATTAAATGGGGAAAAACTTCAAGAATTCCCCCTAAAAACTGGAACGAGACAAGGATATCCACTATCTCCACTTCTCTTCAATATAGTACTAGAGACTCTAGCCAGAGCAATAAGGCAAGAAAAGGAAATCAAAGGAGTACAGATAGGAAAAGAAGAACTTAAGTTTCACTATTTACAGATGACATGATACTATATTTAGAAAACCAAAAGGCTTATAGAACTGATCTACAAATTCAGCAAGGTATCTGGATACAAAATCAATCTTAAAAAATCAGAAGCTTTCCTATACACCAACCATAAATCCACTGAAAAAGAAATTCAGAAAACACTTCCACTCAGGATCTCCCACAAAAAAATAAAATACCCAGGAATAAACTTGACCAAGGAGGTAAAAGATCTCTACAAAGAAAATTATAAAACACTGAAAAAAGAAATCAAAAAAGATCTTAGAAGATGGAAAGACCTTCCATGTTCATGGATTGGCAGAATAAATATCATTAAAATGGCCATCCTCCCAAAAGTGATCTACAGATTTAATGCAATGCCCATTAAACTACCAAGATCATTCCTCAAAGACATAGAAAAATCAGTCCTTAAATTTATCTGGAATAACAAAAAGCCCAGAATAGCCAAGGTAGTTCTCAGCAACAAAAACCACGCAGGAGGAATCACAATACCTGACTTTAAACTATACTACAAAGCCATTGTAATAAAAACAGCATGGTACTGGCAAAAGAACAGATATAGAGACCAATGGAGCAGAATAGAAGACCCAGAAAAAAGTCCACACACTTTCAGCCAATTGATTTTTGACAAAGAGGCCAAAAACATACACTGGAAAAAAGATAGCCTCTTTAACAAATGGTGTTGGCAAAACTGGTTAACCATATGCAGAAAATTGGATGTTAATCCCACTTTTTCACCCTGTACAAAAGTCAACTCACGATGGATCAAAGACTTGGAAATTAAACCAGAGACTTTGAAGCTCCTTGAAGAGGGCATAGGTCCAACACTACAACACATAGGCACAGACAAACATTTCCTCAATAAGACCCCAAAGGCACAACAAATTAAAAGGAGAATCAATACATGGGATTGCATGAAACTGAAGAGCTTCTGTTCAGCAAAGGAAACTATCAAGAATCTCAATCGAGAGCCAACAGAATGGGAGAAGATTTTTTCCACCTACACCACTGATAGAGGACTAATATCTAGAATATACAGAGAACTCAAGAAACTCAACACTAAGAAAAAAAAAGCATCCAATAACAAAATGGGCAAATGAACTAAATAGACACTTCACAAAAGAAGAAATTCAAATGGCCAATAAATGCATGAAAAAATGCTCAACATCACTGGCAATCAGAGAGATGCAAATCAAAACTACCCTGAGATTTCACCTAACTCCAACTAGAATGGCAATCATTCAAAACACAAATAACAACAAATGCTGGCGAGGATGTGGAGAAGTGGGAACTCTAAGACATTGTTGTTGGGATTGAAAATTAGTGCAACCAGTTTGGAAAACAGTATGGAGAATCCTCAGAAGAATGGGAACAAATCTACCATTTGATCCAGCAATACCACTGTTGGGTATCTACCCAAAAGAAAAGAAACCAAACTACCAAACTAATGCATGTGTATCTATGTTCATAGCTGCACAATTCACCATAGCCAAACTATGGAACCAGCCAAGATGTCCATCAACAGATGAATGGATTACAAAACTGTGGGATATGTACACAATGGAATTTTACTCAGCCATCAAAAAAAACTCAATTACATCATTTTCAGGGAAATGGATGGAACTGGAGGACATTATGCTAAGTGAGATTAGTCAGTCACAAAAAATAAGAAACCAGATGCTTTCCCTAATATGTGAGAGTTAGGGAGAAAAGAGGAGCAAACAAGACAACCTAAAGGAGGAGAAATGAGGGGGGAAGAGGAAAATCTCTAAAGCTCACAATGTACTTAAACATATCGAAGTCAATCATTAAGCTAAGCAAGGGAGGGAGGGACGGGGAGGGAATGGGGTGGGATTTGGGTAGGGGTTAAATCAGCGATGAGTACATGTTTGTACACACAAGTTTTTTACCCCAATAAGTTGTATGAATAAAATGCACCAATAAAAAAAAAAAAAAAAGGAAATAGATAGGATGAAGAGTAAGCTTTCTTTAGGCTTAAAATAGGACATGTGGAAGAGATGGTCCAGTTTTGGGGTTTGGGGACATTTTTATATCTATTTGGTACCCTAAGACAACCTGGACACCTTGGCTGAACTTCCCCTTATTGTCCCAAGAGGACAAGATCAGCGCAGTAAAAAGACAGAACAAATTAAGATCCTGTAGAATATAATTGAGCCGTTAAATTAATCAATTCTGAACTGTACTATCTTAGGGCTTCTGGTCATGCAAAACAAATTCTCTTATTGTTCAAATCTCCTTCTTGTTGGATTTTCTGTTATATCCTAACTGATATGTGGTGCTAGATTAAAAAATTTATAGTAATAATGCAGATACAAAACCACCCCAAAGAAACTCAAATTTTTCAGGATACTCTATTCTATAACATCAGTACCAGAAGGAATAAAAAACTAAGAATGTCCCTAAAAATACAAATACAACCAGGACTGTGCGCGCTACAGACGGGAGTAGATGGGTATAAATTTATCTTGACACTGGGAAGAGGATGAGAAGAAAAGGACAGAGTGGGAGAATATTCCCTTCTCATACTCCAGTTCTCATTTATGCTTTTCAAAAAAGAATATAGCGACTTTTTATGGCAGAACTAGCCTGCCTCTACAATTATTGTACAATGATAAAAACAGAAAGCCATCATTAGAAGTATTAGCTCATGGATAACACTTACTAGATTTTACTTTCAAGGAATTTGCGTTTAAAACTAAGGAAGGCAAGAAATATGTGGTTTAAATGTTTAAGAAACCAAAAGGAAAATGCTGTATTCCTTAAAAAATTTACAGCCTTCAAAAATTGGCCAGGAAAATTCAAATATCCCCAAGAGGCACTAATTTAGGATTAACTAATAATTAGCTGAGTTGCTACATGCCCAAGCAGAGTGAGTAGCTGAAGTCAAACCTAACTATTTAAACATTTCTGCCAAGGCCCATATAGTTCCTCATTCAGTACAAATAAATTTGAACAAGGCACAAGTTCGTAAGACAAAAGTGGCAGAGCTTAGAACCTATGTTACATTACAATTGTTACCTAACCCTCTTGTTCTCCACAGTTAAAGCAAGTTCAAGTGTAAAAGTATTCTTGGTAAGGGCACAGGGCCTCCACTCACCTCTGCTTCAGGGCTGGGATTTCTGTGGGTTCTGGCTCAAGTATTTCATGGGCCAAATTCACATCCTCAGTCTCTCGAAGCAATTCATAAATGGGCTCAATTTGTTCATTAAACCTTGCCAAAAGTGTGCGTGCATCTTTTTTAGGCATTGCTGATTCATCTTCTTCTACCTCTGTATGGCAAAAAGTACAGCGGAAAGTTCCTACAGAGAAAACAAAAGTCTCAGGTCAGGGAGGTGAAATCTTCTAGATAAGCATTTAGCAAAGTGTTTATGCCTCCACCCATTCCTGATATATTATTAAAACTTTTAAATACATAGAACAGTTGAAACAATTTTATAGTGAATATACATGTGCTTACCAACTAAATTCTTTTTTTTTTTTTTTTTTTCAGTATTGGAGATTGAACCCAGGGGCATTGTACCTCTGAACTATACCCCCAACCCTATTTTTTATTCTTTATTTGGAAACAGAGTCTCACTAAGTTGCAGCTCCTTAGAGCTGAGGCTGGCTGAAAACCTGTGATCCTCCTGTCTCAGCCTCCCAAGTACTAGGATTGTATAAGTGTGCACTTCCACACCCGACTTTATCATCTAAATTCTACAATCAACATTTTTCTATATTTATCACATTTCTATTCCTCTCTCTATGCATCTATCATTTTGATGTGTTTCAAAGAAATTCCATCCCTAAGAGCAGTTTTAAGTCACATATCTAAGATTTGCATATTTATTTCACCTTAAAACCAAATTCTTTACAGCTTATCACTGCACTTGTATCCTTTCCCAACAACTTTCTTTTTACATATTACACTTTCAGGTCTACATTATAGAAGACATCAAATAAATACCTAAAACTAAATGCTTCTGGTCATCTTGTACATCATCATAGGGCTATATCTTTAAATTTAATAAATTCATTCCCAAAATTAAAGTTAAAAAATACTTTATATTTCTTATATAGTCTTTATATCCGACTCAGAACTAAACTGCAGTAATTTCTTGTAAATGTCCCAGAATTTTCACATCTACTATCATCTTAATAATCTAAGCCACTAGAACAACGCTTTAAAAAGCTTCCTAAGTATGGCCCTTAGATCTCTAGGTTCTCCTTCTCCAGTCCCAAGTGTCCTGTGCCACCACTTTTATCATATCACCCTCCTCCTCTAAAGTCTATTTGATAGTTGGATTTCTAATACCTGCAACATAAAATCTAAATTTTCACAACATTCAAGACCCTGCATAATTTTTCCCAAAATATCATAACCCAACCACAGTTCTTTACCCCCTCAGAGTAAGATAAACATTTGAGATTAATATTTACTTTATTTGTATAGTATTCTGTTTCTAAAATGCTTCTGTATACACCTTTTAATTCTTATACCAATCCTATAAAGTGATGTCAGAACTGAAGTGCTTAAGAATTTGTGATTTTCCCAAAGTCACATAGCTAAGAGAAGAAAAAACATCAGCTACTGTATGTTAAGTGTTTATAATGTGCCAGTTATCATCAACCCTCTGAAATTGGTATTGCAATTGACTATTTAAATCTGTAAAATACAGAAGTTTTAATGAACTCATTCCCAAAATTAATTTGCTCGAAATCATAAACTACTAGCTAGGGGGGTAGGATTAATTCAAACCAAACCATTATGTTAAAACTCATGCTCATAAGTATCATCTAAGAGTCTACATCACTAGGTGCACTTGGGTTTCCAGTTTGGTTCTTGTTCCCAAGCCAGAGATATGTATACATCATCCTTCCTTTTTGACCCAATTTACTTGAGGAATTAAAAGAGACCATATAGGTAACTAGTGCCTGGCACATATTAAGTATTCAAACATTCAGCTTTAAAAGGCCCCATATATGACTGATAAATAACCCCACTCTTACCCTTTCTTCCCCAGACACAAAATAAGCAAAGTAGGCATTTCTACTTCAATGTAACACTAGATACTACTAATATATTCCCAGTAGATTATGTTTCTCTACTGCCCCTGCCACACACAGCCAATTGCATGTAAAATCTTTGCTCATATGCCTGGTCTAAAACATTCTTCTTCCATCTTACTGCTGTCCAAATGCTGCCTAATTTTCTACATCTATCCAAATAAGAAAAAGAGAGAGAGAAAAAAATAGTCCCTCACAGGTAGGAGGTGGCCTGGCACTCACTCATAGCTAGGCTGTGGTGTTTCTCTGCCAGACAGAATCTCAAAGCTTGTCAACATCAAACAAGATCCTATGTAATAATCATGGAAGTGAGGCAAAAACAAGCCACTGTGAATCACATCTGGCAGGTAAAACAGCAAAGACTCTGTACAACACACACACACACACACACACACACACACACACACACACACACCAGTGAACCCAAGTGACCGCTGCTCTTCTTTATCATTACAGTTTCAGCTCTGTCCTTTACTCTCACCTGGTAGGGTAGATTAAGACACCTAATCACAGAATTACCCCCACCCCTTCTTGACAACACCCAAATAAATAAATAAACCATATTTTAAGAAAAGGTTGACTACAACTCAAATACCTGCTGGATTTAAAAAAAAAAAACGAATACAGGATTTAAATTCCCTTACAAAGACTGTCAAAGAGAACTAAGAATACTTTAGAAGACAAGTTACCTAGTTTAATAGTTTCCACCCATTCTTTGTGTGAAAATGTACCTAATAAAAAAACATAAAAGCTACTATTATGGTAGAAGCTAAGACAGAAAGACAGCTAAGGCAAAGGGCAATGCACTAAGCCTTTTACCACAGTTTTCAAAGCATCACAAACCAACCTCTCAATGCCCCCGCCAGGCACACTTCACTGCAGAGGTTTGCATTGCCGATGCTCAGGATGCTTTTCCCTCCAGAGAGACAAATGGCTTATATCTTACTGTGCTTCAGTTCTGTACGAAAAAGTCACTTCTGAAAGGCCTTCCCTAGCCAATAGTATTTAAAATTCCAAAACTGTTTTGTCTATCCCAAAAGCCCTATCCTTTTTCTTTTTCCTCGACATTGTTCTTATCCAACATATTATATTTATTGTTATCTATTCATTTATTTAGTCATCCCAAATACACCATTTCTTTTTCTTAAAGGCAATATATATATTCTAAACTTCAGCTTTAAGTAAATACATCAACATGCTTGTCGGTGTGACTTGTCCTTATAAACAGGAATGCTTTTCTTAAGGGGGTAAAGGGAAAGAGAACACTATTTAAACACTATCATTTCATAGGACAATCTCAGAACAATAATCTTTTAACCTTAATAAATTTATTTTCATAAAAAATGGGAGAAAAAACACAGTATATAATCATAAGGAACATGTATTCTAGCCTCATCCAGATTTAACTAGAGTTACTTACAGCAAGTCCCATTTTGCAATTCTGCAAAGAATGACTTTTATATTAAAGAACTGAGAAGGGCCTGAGATTTTACTCTCCTAGCAAGCTAACAAGTTATTCTACCAGTTTCATAAATGCTGGAAGAATACAAGACTCAAAGGTCAAAGAATTTTATTACTCATGGCAATAGTACTAGCAAGTGTCAATATTTCAGCCAGGTCCCTGATCCCCAATCCTTATGACAAACAGACCAGGTGACAACTGTACCTGCACTGGGTGTGTTATAGGAACAAAACCTTAAACTTAAAAGGAGTCCACATATTTTATATATTTTATAATAGGTATAAGCATCCCTGTCCTTTTGCTCTGGTGGGTGTATCGGGTCTTCACTATATTGGACATTAAGTAAAAATGTTCTGGAGAGAGACTTTTTTGTTATAAAGGACAGTAAACAAAACTATTCTTTGTTATGGAGAGAAGCAACTGCTCTATCTTCCAAGGCTGCCTAACATCCTTGAAAAGATAGTCCAGAAAAATAGGCTTACAAGAAATGAACATATTGCCATATCTGGCAAACATTATCAGAGGAGAAGCTAGCCTAACATCCCCTAGTTCCTTATCACAAAAACACAAGTTGTAAATGAGAAGCAGCCTATCAAAATTTGACATTTTGTAGAAAATTACTTAAGACTAGTTTAACATACCAAAAACATTTTTTTAATGAATTTTACTAAGCATAATGAAAATACAAATTAGTTTTTCCCAAAACCAGAAGGGGTGACAGGCTGGAGGTGGTGGGGGTAAAGAGACAGACAGAAAGACAGGCATTGACTGACTACATACTATCTACTGGGCAGAATGATAGTGGGATAGGCAGGCACAGAACCTGTCATCAAGAAGCTTAGTAGAGAAGAAAGGTATCTAGAAATAAACATGACCAGGAAAGAGTGCAAAAATAAAGTACATAAAAGCTTTAAAGTTCAAAAAAGGAATATAACTTCCAACTAAGGGCAAAAGGGAAGGCTTATGAAGAAGGTATACATTTTGAAGTAGAATTTAGAAGATAAATGATTGTTACAAAGATCAAGAAAAGGGGAAGGGACAGGACATTCTAGATCCTAAGAGAAGCAGATGGTTAAAAAATGATGGTAAACTGCAATTTGAGTCTGGTAAGAATATATATAGTTATCAATATATATCAATATAAATCTTGAATTTATAAATCAATATATATCAATATAAATCTTCATTTCGACTTTGTTATTCTGTAATAGGGAAGACATTGAAGAGTTTGGGGAAAGAACACGAGGTAATCAAAACTAGTATTTACAAATACTGGTCTGCCTTAGTGTCTTCAAATGGAATATTTGTACAATATTAAAAATACTTTACCTGGTGGAATTAATACTTAGGCCCTGCCCCGGAAATACTGATTTAATAGGTTTGAAGTAAGGCCCAAGAATATAAATTTTAAAGCTCTACTAGGAATTCTGATACATATCCTTGATGGAGAATTGTTGCTAAGCAATCAAATGGCAAATATACTAACTCTTCTGATAACTGAACCACTCTATACTAAGTTGCATGCACAGAATTTATTACTCAAGAACAAAAGAAGAAATTGGAATTAATACAATGCTCTGTACCATCTTCCCCAAATATAGGACCAAGACAAAAGCCAGCAGCAGTGAATCCAAGCCATATAAGAGGGAATAAGCAAGCTGGATTTAATAATGTAACAGAGAATGAAGGTTACAAAAATTCTGTAGGCAAAGCTTGACAAATTATGGGATTAGAAGAAAAAAGGTGTTCAAGGATAACTTACTTATTTGGTCATCTATACTCACAAACTACAAAAGAAAGGTACTTTACAAATATCCACATGTAGTCATCAGAGCCAAATCTGTGCCACCGTACTGTCAAAATCTCACATATGAGGGAATGAAGACTTAGAGATGCTAAGTCAGATCATAGCATAAAAACAAAACCAATAAGCTTAGATTCAGACAAATTTGTCTGAATCAAAAAACTAAATTCAATGTATCATCTTGAATCATGTATCTCTTTTACCTTGCTAGGTACAAGTTAGCAAATTCTTCCCATGTATTTACATAAGCTCTCATTAAAAAAAAAAAGATGGAACAGAAACAGAAAATAAATTATTGTGATGAAGAATTTATTTAATAAACAGTAAGTGTCTATCATGCTGAGAATTTACTTAGCTGACTCTTAACCTATCAGGTTTGCTAAAGGATCAAAATAATTCAGTTGCAGATCATAGGCAATGAAAGCAGGAGAAAATGGTATTTTGTAAATAGATATTTGAAAACTATTTTAGAGGCATCTGTTCGTTATTATGGAAATGTGCTAATTCTATGACCCAGGACTCTTCAAATCAAGGTAAGTTATCATGCCAAAGGAGGAGAGACCTAACTTTGGGAAGGGAGGGAGAGAGGGTAGAAGAGAAGAATTTACACAATTTTAACTTTCTTCCCAAATAAAAAATGTAGAAACAAAAACAAACTGAGATGAAGGTGGGAAATAAAGACTCAGAGCCAAAAAGAAAAAAAAGGGTAAAGAATACAATTTAGAAAACAGAAAAAATTATAGTAGTGACTATTATGCTGGACAAGGCTTTCAACTTAACTACTTCCAACATGTCTCTCATTTTAACATATGTCACTTTAATTGTGTGAGTTTTCACTCAATTAAGAAAACAATGTAGCCGGGCGTGGTGGCGCATTCGGGAGGCTGAGACCGGAGGATCACGGTTCACAGACAGCCTCAGCTACTTAGTGAGGCCCTCTGCAACTCAGTGAGACCCGGTTTCAAAATAAAGAATAAAAAGTAGGGCAGAAGGTGTAGCTCGGAGGTCGAATGCCCCTGGGTTCCACCCCCAGTCCCGCAAAAAATAAATAAATAAAGAAAGAAAGAAAGAAAGAAAGAAAGAAAGAAAGAGAGAAAGAAAACAATGTAAGACTTCCGGGAAGATGGCAACCGAGAAAAGCAGCCTTGCTAACACTTCCAGGAAGATGGCGACTGAGAAAAGCAGTCCTGCTAACACTCGATCTCTACTGCCACAAAATCAGCGCTTTTCATAGCCAGAAAACACTATCAACAGAGAAATAAAAACTGTAAATACAAGGGACAGAGAAAAAGAAGATTAGAAGAACAACCAGAGACCAGATAAAAAACCAGCCCGCATTGCTGTGGTGGAGCCACACCGGCACCATCTTCCCTCATAGCACCGGGCTCCAGAGAAGAAAGGTAAAAAAGGAGCTGAAGTGAGCAGTTGCAGATCATTCAGGTATAATTCAGCAGTTTTTTCAGCACAAAGAACATCTAAGACTCCCAGTGGCCAAGCTCATCACGCCCTCCAAGGACTCAGAATGGAGCTCAAAACCAGAAAAGAAATACGCCAGCTTCACGGCTGAGGGTGCAGGAGTTTGAGATCAGTCTGGACAATATAGTAAGACTCTATCTCACACACACAAAAAAGAGGAAACTATAAGCTTTGAGATGTAACACTGACATATGTGATTAATTTTGCTGCATTGTAAAAATACAACCACCATATACCTTAGGAAGCATATTTGAACATTGTTTCCCCTTCCACTATTTTATTAGACTGTATATGTATGTATATATGAAAGTATAGCCTTGGAAAATAAGTGCCTAAAAGTGAAAATATTATTTTCCATTATATCACAGTGTTTCTGAATATGGCATAATTAAACAGAGTATTTTTTGCATGAATATTAATTACTCTATCTGGAGCCTTCAATTCCTAAGTAAGGCTTCCAAATTAACAAAAAAGTGACGAACATCATTTTCTAAAAGTACTAATAAAACAATGTCATTCTTCTCCATCCTTTTATATTATCTTCCAAATAAAAAAGTGGTATGAAGATAGTTAACAGAAACAAATTGATATAGAATATACTGAACTTAATTTTACACATGTTAAAAGAAGGCCTAGAGTGGTTTTCTCAAGGTAATAGTTACTAACACAGCCCAAGACTAGGAGTTAAGGCTCTGGAAACCTATATAGTATCATTTTTACTGTTTATAGCCACTGCTTAAAACAAATAAACTTCTGGAAAGACAAATCTGCTCAACACAATAATTATGTAAAAGAACTCCATGTAATAAGTGCTCTAAAAAAATACAATTCTATAAGCTGACCAAACATTACTAATCATAGGCTATTAAAACATTAAAATATTTAACTAAGAACCACTTTGCCTTGTTAGATTTCAAAAGGATTTAACAGATGGTGAGGGAGGGGCTGCAAGGTAAAAGGATAATCATAAGACAATTAAGACAGAGAAAGAGCCGGGCGTAGTGGCACATGCTTGTAATCCCAGCATTTGGGAGGCTGAGACTGGAGGATAACGGTTCCAGACAGCCTTAGCTATTTCGTGAGGCCCTCCACAACTTAGTGAGACCCTGTTTCAAAATAAAGAATTAAAAAAAAAAAAAATAGGGCAGGGGTTGTAGCTTGGAGGTCAAATGCCCCTGGGTTCCATCCCCAGGCCAGAAAAAAAAAAAAAAAAAAAAGACAAAGAAATATGGTTAAATCAAATCCTAAAGTCTCAAAATGGCGATCACCTTTTATTTTAATTTCCAAATTTTATTTTCATAAAGCAAATTTCTTCAACTTAATTGAAAAAGGGAAAGATACAGGGAAAAAAGGCTATTACCTAATAGTACACACACAACAACATACATTTCATACAGTTAAGTATAATAACAACTTTAAAATCATCAATCAGTAATTCAGAGCAGAATATATAACAGAAAAATATTCATGCACATGTAAAAGAGCAGAGCAGATTTAGTGTTCTTTTAAATCCAGAAGATCTCAAATATATTAATGATATACGCAATGCACCCACCCCCAATTCAATTATCAATGAAATTGACTTGTGTTCTCCCTCTAATGGACACTTACTTAGATTTGGTCTAACCATGCATTATTCTTAGATTCTGAAAATCATTATAAGGGAAAAAATATTCACTATACCTAGAAACAGGCAAAAATTAAAGTGGTGCTTAGATGAATACTAAGTTTGCAATAAATATTCTAAATTAGGTGTAAATCAAACTCATCTCAATATGTAGTAGGCAAAAGCCTGTAGTTTTGATATGAATATCTAAAAACAATAATCAACTAAATATTGTATTATGCCAGCACCAAAACTAAGAGAAATGACTTTGCTCTTATGTGAGCATCAAAATACAATAAATAAATAAGTAAATAAGCTATAAAAGTTTAAAAAAGAAACCTCAAATTCTCAACATCAAAAGCTACAGAATTTTAGCTGGGCGTGGTGGCACACGCTTGTAATCCCAGCATTTGGGAGGCTGAGACCGGAGGATCACGGTTCGCGGACAGCCTCAGCGACTTAGTGAGGCCTCTGCAACTCAGTGAGACCCGGTTTCAAAATAAAGAGTAAAAATAGGGCAGGGGGGTGTAGCTCAGAGTCCGAATGCCCCTGAGTTCCATCCCCAGACCCGCAAAAAAAAAAAAAAAAAAAAAAAAAAAAAAAAAGCTACAGAATTTAAAAAGAACACACCTAAGGGTTTGAGAGATACAGAAGGGTACGTGAGAGAACCATTAATTCTTTACTATATTTCCATGACTTGGTTTTTTTATATTCATTTAATTTATTCTAGTAATCACCAGTTCTACCTCCCTACCACCACCCAAGTCCACACCATTAGGCTTTGGATATAATTAACTCATCCTGGGTAAGATTTCAAAGACTAAAAATTCAGCAATTGAGCAATTGATCCTAGATTTTTCTGTTTAGCTATGCTTTTGAGTGTTTTAGTAACTGAAAAGACTGCTTACACAACATCTCTTGTCCTAAGTAGTAAGAGATGAAGACAACCCCAAACTACAAGAAACCTCTTATATAAAGATAATGTAAATGGAATTTCAATAACAAGCTAGACAACTGATCTATCTATACCAAAGTTACTTCTAGTCATGAAGCAAGAAGGAACCCATAAGAGTTAATCGTAAGCTTACATACAAATATCTCAAGTAGATACTATTTTACTTATATTCAAAGTTTTAGAACTCATCACTAGATGAAATCTCATTCTATTGTTGACTATGTTGAAGAATTACTTATTAGAGATTTAATTTAGCTTATGTAAATTGTGATGACCCTAAAATCTATCATCTCTAAGTCTTTTCCTGGAAGCCACATAAAGCAAGCTGAATCTTCATGAAGGCTACTATATTCTTCCCTAATAGTCAGTGTAAAACATTCTAGCACATCACATACACACAGATATATGTAATTGTATTATGGAAGATGCTCCAAATTCAAGAGTACAACATAAGCATGTAGACACCACATATACATCTTCGGGGTCCTAGGGATTGAACCCAAGGCATCCTATCTCTGAGCTATACTTCGAATCACAGAATTGCAGGCATGGATCACCACACTAGGCTCAGGCATACATCTTTTGATGAGTTAAACCACATTATCTCTAAATTCTAATCTTTTTTTTTTTTTTTTTTTTTTGCGATACTGGGAATGAAACCCATGGGCATTCTACCTCCGAGCTACAATGTCAGTACTATTTTTTATTCTTTATTAAAAAAAAATTTTTATTGGTGCATTGTATTCATACATCATAATGGGGTTAAAAAACTTGTGTGGACATACATGTACACATCACCCATTTAGCCCCTACCCAATTCCCACCCCATTCCCTCCCCATTCCTCCTTCCCATGCTTGGTTTAGTGGTTGACTTTGATATGTTTATGTACATTGTGTGCTTTAGAGAATGTCCTTCTTCTCCCCTCCCATCCCCTCAGTTAGGTTGCCTTGTTTGCTCCTCTATAGGACTTCCTTTTTCATCTAGAGTTCCTCCTATTCTCCAACCAGAATGGCAATCATTTAAAACACAAACAATAAATGCTTGTAAGGATGTAGAGAAGTGAAAACTCTAGGACACTGTTGGTGGGATTGAAAATTAGTGCAAACACTTTGGAAAACAATATGGGAGATCCTCAGAAGAATAGGAATAAACTTACCATATGATCCAGCAATAGCACTTCTGGGTATCTACCCAAAGAATGGAATCCAAACTACCACACTAATGCATGAGTATCTACATTCATAGCTGCACAATTCACAACTGTCAAACTATGAAACCAGACAAGTAGTCCATTAACAGATGAATAGATCACAAAACTATGGGATATATATACACAATGGAATTTTACTTAAAGAAAAACACAATTATGTCATTTATAGGGAAATGGATAGAACTGAAGAGCATTATACTGAGATTAGTCAATCACAAAAAATAAGAAATCAGATGCTCTCCTAATATGCAAAAGCTAGGGAGTAAATGGGTTATAGGAGGAATGCTAGACGAAGGAGATACTATAAATGAGCAAATAAGGAGACCTATCTGAGGGGATGGGAGTGGATGGAAGAGCAAAATTCCCTAATATACATGATGTACATTAACATACATATCAAAGTCAATCACTAAGCCAAACATGAGGAGGAGGAGGAGGATGGAGGAAATGGCAGGAATTGGGTAAGGGCTAATTTGTGATGTGTGCATGTATGCCTCTACCATCTTGTACTCCATTAAGATGTATGACTATAATACACCGATAAAAGTTTAAAAATATTGTATTATATAATTCCTTTTTAAAAAATTCAAATTAGTTTTATCTCGAAGCTTATTTAAAATAGGATTCTGTTGTCTTTATGTATATTCAACAATCAGTTTCTAATCTATTTCTAATTCAAATGCCTAACAAGTTTACTCCACCCACAATAAAATTACAGTACCATATATGCTTTTACAAAACTGTAAAACAATATTATTTTGCCCAAAATTCCTACTAGTGAGAATCCTTAAGGAGAAACTTAAATAGGAATATAATGCAGTATATACAAAAGTATTCAAAGTATTTTATTTATTCCTACAAAAAATAGATAAAATCAAGGTACCTAACAGTATAAAACAGACAGTAGGGGAAATCACACCTATTCAACATATTTTGAACAATAAATAGAAAAATTTGGTACATTAAAGAATCAAGAGATCATAAATATTCTAGGCTATGATTACAACATAGGTAATATGTAAAAGGATGGATAGGTTGTGTATGTGTGTGTGTGTGTGTGTGTGTGTGTGTGTGTGTGAATGAGGAATAAACCAAGGGATGTTCTACACCTGAACTATACCCCTAGCCCTTTTTATTTTTGTTTGAAACAGGGTCTTCCTAAGTTGATGAGAGTCTAATTGCTGAGGCTCTCCTCAAACCTGCGATCCTTCTGTCTCAGCCTCCCAAGTACTGGGATTACAAGCACACACCATCACACCTGGCCTAAGGCTGATAGTTTTGAGTGATATTTTTCCTCTTTAATATATTTTCCGACATTAGGTTTGCATAACTTTTAAATTTAAAAAATGAAAAGTATAAAGCTATTTCCATATTATCTAACCTTAACAACTAAAAAGACATGTGGCTAAACTTAAAAGTGCCATTAAGTGCAAGGCAGGATGGCATACGCCTATCATCCTAGTTCTTGGAAGGCTGAGACAGGAAGATTGCAGGTTTGACACTAGCCTCAGCAATTTAGTGAGTTGCTACCTCAAAATGAAAAATAAAAAGGGCTGAAGTGTTACTCAGAGGTAAAACCTACTAGGTTTCATTTCCAGTAATGCAAAAAAAAAAGTTTTAAAATGCCATTAACACTAAATCATCCATGGCTAAGATTTCAAGAATAAAAATAATTTATTTACATCATCAGAAAGCTTGCTAAATCTAAAACATGTACTTACAATGAACAAGATGGTATTTTGCTGATTTGAGGGATTTCGTGTTATGTTGTCTTTGTTTTGATTATATAAATCCCCCACATTTTAGAAATTACAATGGCTAATTTTTGCCTGATTAAGCTTCTGAAATCAAAACTAGTGGACAAAGGCTAAGCTATTCAGTTTTAATGAAATAAAGGTTTTATACATACCAAGCATCAAGCATTTAAGAGAGTTGAACACACGAACACCAAAGGCAAAATCTAAATGGCAAGTATCAAGAAAATCTACATTCTTTAGCAAAAGGAGAGATGGGTAGGAAAAAGCTATAAACTGAGAAAGGAAGATCACTGGCTTATATGTAAATTAATGATAGTAAGAAAATACTTTCTAGGCTCAGCCTTGAGACCAGAATTTTCTTCCTCCTCAGAGCTCAGGAAGGAGTTGCTATCCTTTATCTAGTAGCAGAAAGCTACTCAGACTTCAGATTATATATATATATATATATATATATTTATTTATTATATATACACACACATGTATATATGTATGTATGTATGTATCGGGTATTAAAACCAGGGGGATTCTACTTCTGAGCTATATCCCTACCACTTTTATTTTTTGTATTTTGAAAGAGTGTCTCACTGGGTTGCAGACTGAATCCTCTAATCCTCCTATTTCAGCCTTCCAGGCACTGAAAGGCATGTGCCACTGTTCCTGGCTAAATTAGTTACAATTTTTTTAATCAGACAAATAATAACTTCTAGAAGTCTTCAAATCTAATTCCTGAATGTTACTTAACTGTTAAGATAGAGTCCATCAGTAATTTCCATCATTTGATCAGAAATGTAGTTAGAAAAATTAACAATCTCCAATAGCAACCATGAAGTAACAGATATTTGTATAGGACTGTGGTTAGCATGAAAACTACAATCTACTTGTTTAGACTGTATAAAAATATTATAGCAGAAAAAGTTATTTCTTCCATTGCTACACACACCAAATGTTTATTTCCCATCTTCATAATGAGAGGAGTAAAAACTGAGCAAAGAAGAAAGGAGAAAAGACAAATATTTCTGAGGAGTAAGTATAAATCATGGGAAGGAATCAAATTATTAGTATATATATATATATTAAAAAAAACTGACAAGAGACTGGGGACTAATTCCAAATAATGAGCTTATTTTGTCCTCAAAGGAAAACCTGACAAAAGCCAAATTATAATCAAAAGGTATATTCTTAGAACAAGGGCCACTAGTGATTTATGTATTTTCAATCATGATAACTCAGGCTTCATGGGGGGAAAGAATGGCCAATCAAATATTAGTATCCCAGGGAAGCAGGGCTAAGATTAAGTGACTTCTTGTTCTCTTGCATCCCTTCTTTCTACCATCCTGCTGACCCTAACCCTCATATTAAAAATAGAGTCACTGCTAGGTGTGGTGGCGCACGCTTGTAATCCCAGTACTTGGGAGGTTGAGAGGGTCGCAGGTTCATGGCCAGCCTCAACTACTTAATAAGGCCCTCTGCAACTTAGTGAGTCTCTGTTTCAAAATAAAGAATAAAAATAAGGTTGGGGGTATAGCCCAAAGGTAGAATGCCCTGGGTTCAATCCCTAGTACAGCAAAAAAGAAAAAAAGAAAAAAAGAAGTCATTGTTCAGACTGGTCACAACACAGCCATCTTGGTTCTAGCTTTCTTTCATAAAATGTTGTCAGGCCCTTGCTTACCCTAATCTCAACTCACTGATTCACATAACTCTGGCTATATTTGGATACTACACTAGCTCTTCCACAGGATTACAGCTAACAATGCAGATACTAACTCTAGGTGAAATTTAAAAAGCATCATAAATCAATCTCCTCAATACTAATATGTAAGTATTGGAATCGCCTCCTCTTAGAAAGTTTCATAAATTTAAGTAAGACTCAAATGATGAAAAAATGTAGTAGAAGCATATTACTTTAGATTATCCTCTCTGAGGGACTGGATAACACCTTCCATTGCCGTCAAGAGTGATGAAGACAGGACCACTGTAACACCAACATCTGCAGAGAATCACAAAACCAAACCCAGAGCTCCTTTAAGAAATGTTAGAGTAAATGGTAAAAGTCACAAGACCTTTCTAGTCTATTTTGAAAGAGCTCCAAATATATTCTACAACCTTCCTGTATAAGTATATTGAAGGAATTATACTCAGGATGGTTAAGATTTTCTTACAATCAGGATCTTTCCTATTAAGCCCTTTCAGGCTAAACAGTTTAGGTGCAGATAGATATTTAATTTAAAAATAAAGGCAAAAATTCTTTAAATTCATCCAAATAAATGCTTCACAGAAAATAGAAAAAAGTAAAGGTAACAAGTTCTTCTTACCTCTTTTATTTATAACCTAAATTGGCATGGAGGCTATCTGCCATTTTAACATTTTCTTAAATTCTTTACAATGTACCACACATAACACACACAAAAATTAGAAAATTAAACACAAACATAAGTAATCATTAAAACAAAATGTTTTGTGTGAAAGTTTAAATTAAAATTTCCAATATTAAATTATAAAATATAAAATGCAAAACTATTAAACTATAATCTTGAACTTCATCACAGCAAAGGATAATAGTTATTAGTACAAAAAAAGAAAAGAAAAAAATCCCCCAAGAACAGAACTGACGATAGACTGGGACCTACTCTATTGATTCCTTCTATATTTTTATAATCAGCAAAACTATAGTCTCTTCTCTAATTAAAAAATACAAAATAAACTAGCATGTTGAAATTTAAAGTTTCTCATGTTAATGCTAGACATCATTTTTGGCAAATGCATGTTTTGTAAAATTTATTGCTAAAAGAAATCCTAGCCGGTGTGGTGGTGCATACTTGTAACCCCAGCGCTTGGGAGGCTGAGACAGGAGGATCGCACAGGTTCAAAGCCAGCCTCAGCTACTTAGTGAGGCTCTCAGCAACTTAGTGAGACCCTGTTTCCAAATTAAAATACAAAATAGGTCTGGCAGTATAGCCCGGAGGTAGAAAACCCCTGGGTTCTACCCCCAGTACCACACCCATACCCACACCCACACAAATCCTTAAAACTAAAGTACTTAATTAAATGAAGTGAAATAATGCTGTGGACAATTCTCTTCCATTAATTTGTGGCTAATTTGTGCTAAATACCTATCTACTGTTAACTTGGCTAACTCTTAGCTTTCTTTTAGGTCTCGGCTGTTAATTAACTTTTTGCAGAGGCCTTCCCCAAATCAAGATTAATATGCCCTAATTATGCACTCCAGATAGCACTTTATACTTCCACTAAAAAAGCATTTAAATATATTGTATAGCTATCTGCAATGACTGGCACAGGTAGATGCTCAATTATTTGCTGAAAGATATCAAAAGTAAAATCAGAATAGCCTCAAAGCAGTATGAGCAATCAATCCTTCAGAGTAGGTCACAGCTATAAATGAAGGCTGGTTATAGACACAGAGGCAGAAGCAGAGGCGCCATGGGTGGGAAAACAACATGGATGAGTATATTCCCTTGTGAAGGAAAAAACTTTGCAAAAGCTTCTCAAAGTAGTAAGACAACTAACCAGGACAACAAACCTAACTACATGCTGACTCACATCAATCCATTCACTTTTTTATTTTTTATTTTTTGGTACTAGGGATGGAACCCAGGGGCATTCTACCTCTGAGCTACACCCCCAGCCCTATTTTTTACTCTTTATTTTGAAACAGGGTCTCACTAGGTTGCAAAGGACCTCATTAAGTAACTCCTGTGTCAGCCTTCCAAATGCTGGGATTACAAGCATGCACTACCACACCCAGCTTCCATCCACTTTTATAATGAGCTATATGACTGACTTAAAAATTTGACGAATCACTTAAGAAAATGGGCACACATCTTATTTCACTTGATTCACAAAATATATTAAGTCTCACCTGTCATGGGTTCAAAGAGTTGATTAGCTTCTAAGTCTGTGAAAGTACTACTACACACAGGACATTTGAAGGAAGCCCGATTGGTGGAGTCTCTCTCATCCATTTCAATCCTCCTCCTCATGTGGTCCAATTTATATTTTACTACATTAACAAGAGTACGATAATTGATAAAGTAGTAGTTATGACGAGTGGTTTTCCCATCTGCGGCAGTCTCTACCCTCATTCTGCATTTGATGAATTTATCTCCCTTTAAATTATTCAAAACCGATCGAAGTTGTTTCCGATCAAACTTGAGCAGCTCCAGCATATCCTCCTCTTTCACACATGGGTTTCGGATTAAGATGTCCAAGGCCAAGGCGTGCTCAATGCCATAAAAGCCCCGGATCACATACTTGGCTAATCTCTTCAATGCTGCTGGAACTTCGGTGAGGACATCAGGATCTGCCATCTTTAGCAGCAAACTTCAACTTTAAATATACTGAATTCAGAAAACAAAAACAAAAAATAGATTAGCAGGCAAGAAGACATGGTAATCATTTTAACTTTATAATAATCACTGTTACTGGTAGCTATTTACTACAACTATTCCTGGAGTGCTATAAGGGCACTCAAACATGGCTTCAAAAGACTTCTAACACTTCAGCATTTAATAGGAAAGAAGAGGATTTTTCTCTAGAGTGCACAGAAGATTATACCTAAGAAGCTTGACATATTTCTTAAATGGTTACTTTTGTGATTGACAGTGTGCTTGATTCTAAAAAGTTACTTATTTATAACAATGATATATCACACCAAGTCCACCTTATTTTAGAAAGAGAAACACAAAAATGCTCAAGAGGTACTTACAATGAGGAAACCCAGCAGTTAGCTTATCCTTATAGTGTCTTTTTTTGACAATTTTCTACCATGTTTTACATAGTCACGGTTTCACAATCAAATCAATAAACCACAAATAATCACCAGTTGGGATTGTTTGATAAAAATCAACTGTTGTAAATTTGAAAGGAATTACTACTTAGATCAACAGCTTTATCAATTTTGAAAAGTTGAACTTGATAATTTTTGTTTTGTTTTGTTTTTTGGTGGTACTGGGATTCCTGGAAGCCCTACCACCTCCGGGCTACACTCCCAGACCTATTTTTACATTTTTATTTGGAAACAGGGTCTCCTAGGCCAGCGCGCCCGGCTGGCTTTGAACCTGTGCAATCCTCCTGTCTCTGCCTCCCAAGTGCAGGGATTACAAGCATGCGCCACCACGCCCGGCTTGAAAATTTGTTAACTAAACACCATCCAATCTATAAACTAATTTCAATGGCACAGCCCAGAAAGCTGTCCTCTCAAAAGCCAAGTTGGCATTCAATTTTTAGATTTACAAATGACAGTCAAAAAACATGGACTTGAGCCAGGCGTGGTAGCGCATGCTTGTAACTTCAGAAAATTCCTCAACCTCAGTTGTTTTTGTTTTTGTATATCAAAAGTGATTAGCCGGGTGTGGTGGCACACACGCTTGTAATCCTCGCGCTTGGGAGGCGGAGACAGGAGGATCGCTCTGGTTCGGAGCCAGCCTCGCTGGCTTAAGAGACCCTGTTTCCACATAAAAATGTTAAAAAATAGGTCTGGGAGTGTAGCCTGTGGGAGTGTATCCTGGAGGTAGAAGGTCTTCCAGGAACCCCAATACCACCTAAAAAAAAAAGAAAAGTGATTAACAGTACCTCTCTCATACAATTGATGTATGGACTAAGTACAGTGTTCTGCTTTGGGGGGGCTGGCATAAGAGTTCAATTAAGTACTGGCATGCATAGTAAAATACCTATTCATAAAAGTGACTCATAGTAATATGAGAAACAAACTGAGGCTAAGGTAGAGGTACTCTTGAAGTTAGGAGCTACAATAAAACTTAAACTTAATGCTGGATCTTTTTCAAGATGGCCTGTTGCAAATGAGTTGACTACCTGACCTCCAACTTAGAATGCTAACAAACGGATGGCACAAGGTAATGACAAAACCATTATGGCAAGAAATCTGGATTACTCTAACAGGTGTTTTTTTTTTTTTTTTTCATATAGATGCTCACTGAACCACCATAAAATGACTAAGCCAAGATAACCAGACTCCTTCAGCCCTACAGCTCAATGATTATGATCAACCGTGTTATATGTTACCCTCAATACCCCCATCCAAATTTCTTTTCACTCTGCCTTGCTTTGTCTGCCCTTCATGTTTCATCCCTTGTCCATATTTCCCATAACAGAGAAAATAGGACAACAATTGATAACCTGCTCTTACCCCATCATTTGGGATGTCAGAAATTTCCTGGGATGTGTGTGTGGGTTTTTTTTGTTGTTGTTGTTTTGCGGGTCTGGGGATGGAACCCAGGGGCATTCAACCTCCGAGGTACAACCCCTGCCCTATTTTTATTCTTTATTTTGAAACCAAGTCTCACTGAGTTGCCGAGGGCCTCACTAAATAGCTGAGGCTGACCGCGAACCATGATCCTCCGGTCTCAGCCTCCCGAATGCTGGGATTACAAGCGTGCACCACCACGCCCAGCTCTTGTTTTAATATTACTGAAAATTCAAAAGTACAACTAGAGCTGGGTGTGGTGGCGCACGCTTTGTAATCCCAGTACTTGGGAGGCAAGACAGGAGGATCAACTTTCTTAGCCAGCCTGAGCTACTTAGTGAGGCCCTCCATAACTTAATGAGACACTGTTTCAAATTAAAGAATACAAAATAGGGCTGGGGCTATAGCTCAGAGATACAATGCCCCTGGGTTCAACTCCCAGTACTGCAAAAAGAAAAAAATCTGATATGCAGGAACAATTGGACAATACTCGCCAATCAAGTGGAATCTTTGGGTATGGGTCCTCCTGGATAGCATGGCTCCTGCCCATTCTAACTCCTTTACTCATTTTCCTCCTCATTCTACTCTTTGGACCATAATCAACAGATTAGGTTCAAATAAAAAAAAAGCCACTAACTGCTGAGCATGGTGGCGCACACTTGTAATCCCAGTACTTGGGAAGTTGAGACAGGAGAATCTGGGTTTGTGGCCAGCCTCAACTACTAAGTGAGGCCTTTACAATTTAGTGAGACCCTATTTCAAAATAAACAATAAAAAACTGGGCTGGGGATGTATCTTGGGGGTAGAATGCCCCTGGGTTCAATTGCCAGCACCACACACACACACACACACACACACACACACACACACAAAGCCACTAACCACTCTGTTAACGAGGTTCTTCCCTTACAGACCAAAGGCCAGTACATTCTCCTCCCAAATGCACAGGACTTCTGAAGACCCTTGCAGTGCCTGCAACACAGCTCCCAGCCCTCCATCTACTTTCGTCCCACTGTCATGCAGGAAGTATTCAAAGAAAATCCAGCTGCCCATCTCCCAGTATAAATATTTTAAAAACTTCTGGAATGTGGGCACTGTGAGTTTTGGCTATGAGGCCTGGCCCGAGATGGAGAACAAAGAACTCTAGCAGTAGAAGAAAAAGTGACGCTAACCACCCCCCCTCTGTCCCCAGCCCATAAACCTACCTGTCCAGACCACCAATGGGAATACTCACAACTGTATAACTATTTCTCCCTCCTAATGCCCCATCAAAAGCCCCTCGTCTGTAAGACAGGGGCCCCTGACTCTAGTGGACTCTCTCCCAGTCAGGTGCTTCCTCCCAGATTACCCCCAAATAAATTTGTTCCTGCTGTCAAAAAAAAAAAAAAAAACACTTAAAAAGTCAAAAATTACAAGAGGAAGACAAGATGAATGTAACTTATGATAGAAATGCAATAAAAAAGACCAACAATTTGCCGGGCGTGGTGACGCACGCTTGTAATCCCCGCACTTGGGAGGCAGAGACAGGAGGATCGCGCAGGTTCGATGCCAGTCGCGCGCGCTGGTTTAGGAGACCCTGTTTCCAAAATGAAAATGTAAAAAATAGGTCTGGGAGTGTAGCCCGGAGGTAGAAGGGCTTCCAGGAACCCCAGTGCCACTAAAAAAAAAAAAAAAAAAAAAAAAAAAGAGCAACAATTTACTGGAAACCAGAAAAGAAAAAAATCTTAAAACAGCTCTTAGTTTTGAGGCATTAAAACTAGAAAAAAAAAAATACTACTATGAGAAATCAGTAATACCTGAAGAGGAGTGTTTGGAAAAAATGAGGCCTTGACTTTTAGTACTTTGTCTCTGAGGAAGTACCATAATATACTCATCTGAAGATACCCAGCAGGCAGCTCAACAAATAGAACTGGAGCTCAGGAATGAGATCAAGCTGAAAGTCTCTGCAGTTCGAAATCCTCCTTCCTGACCACTGGCTGACCGCTCAAGCTGAAATCTCATTTAATCCCTGGATTCTTAGTTAGGACAAACGTCTAAAATTAGCAGCCCATACATATTTTTTCATCCAAAGAATGTTTTGAACGTTTCTGAAGTAGCTGCCAACATTTAAATACCATGAAAATTAACATAAGTTCCAACATCCAGCTCCTCTTGCAAATTGGAAATCTTTGAGGAAAAAAGTGAGCCCATTTTTCTACTTGGAAACAAAAAGCTGAAGCTGAATGGAGTGACATTTTTAGACGAGGAAGGTGCTTGGCTGGTCTCTGGAGACTTAGGAGTGTGTGATCTCTAAGTGTCCTTTTTTTTATTTTTATTTTTATTTTTTGGTGGTACTGGGGATGGAACCCAGGGGCCTTCTACCTCCGGGCTACACTCCCAGACCTATTTTATATTTTATTTGGAAACAGGGTCTCTTAAGCCAGCTGAGGCTGGCTTTGAACCTGTGCGATCCACCTGTCTCAGCCTCCCAAGTTCAGGGATTACAAGCATGTGCCACCATGCCCAGCTGTCCTTTTTTTTTTCTTTAATTTCAGAGTCCATCAGTCATCTCTCAGCCTCACCTACCTTCCTACATAGCCCAGACCCACAAGTATTCTAATCATGCAAACATTTTAAGGACTCTAGTGCTGCAGGCATGGAGTTGTGGAAACTAAGTTGAAAAGAATACACTCTGCCCACCAAGTCTATCCTCGTGTGTCACATCCAGCACACTAGCACATTCTCAACTGCACGAGCCTCACATAATTTCCCTGCTTCCAGGCCCTCGCACAAGCCATTTCCTCTGGCCCCAAAGCCACCCCTTTCTCCTACCCATCCTTCAAGTCTCAAGTGGCATTTCCTCAGAGAGGCCTTTCCAGTGTCTACAGTAGCACAGACCTTTCGCATGTTTCCATAGCTCTTTCCCCTCCTAGTACTTTCTCCATAACCAAAGGTTTTATCTTGTTCACCGCTGAATTTCCAACACCCTCAAGTACTTACAAGAAACTTTCAGTACTAGGTACATGTTCTTTTAACATGCCCAGCTGCCATTTTGCCCCCAATTCTTTTTCCACTCCTGTTTCCAAATAGTAAGGCAGGTTCTTGGCTACCTTCTTTTTAAACTTAAAATGGTTTTAAACTGGAGGTGACTGGATCAAATTCACGACTTAGATTATACTGAACCCGGCGTGACTGTCTCATCATCTTAGCGAGACTCTCAGCAACCTAGTAAGACACTGTTTCAAAACACACAAAAGAAGAGGGTTCAATGGCCCTGGGTTCAATAGAAGGAAAGAAGGGAGGGAGGGAAGGAAAGAGAAAGAGGTAAGAAAAGGAAAGGAGGGAAGAGAAAGGAAAAAAGGAAGAGAAAAATTGCTAACTGGGTGGGAAATAAAAGGAGTGGATGCTGAGGGTCTAGGAAGATTATTTCGGCATACTCTTCCAGTTCTAGAACTTGGATTCTATGCATCTGACTGCAGTGTTCTCATTCACTGTATTTCACAGCGCGGTCCACGCCTTCACACATAAAGCGGCACACCGCCACGGAAGCTCCGGACCCGCAGCCCTCCACGAGCCGCTCAGCAGGCGCGGTCCTCCCACTGCGAGTCCCGAGACCCCGCATCCCTCGGGGTCTCCCGGGCGGGTCCAGGGCCACGCTCGGCGCCCAAGCCCGTCCTACCCGAGGTCGCACGTGGGCCGCTCCGGGGTCTATGGTTCCCGGAGGACCAAGAAAAAAGCCAAAGAAAGAGGGTGGCTAGAGAGAGGGAGGCAGTTAAGAGCGGGAGCGAAAAGGAGAAGCTATGGAATACGGCGCTGGGCCCGGGAGCTGGGAACAAGGAACAGGGAATAAGGTTTACCGAAGCGAATCTTCGAACACTCCCACTACAGCTTCCCTCAGCACCTCAACTACCGGCTTACACGGGCTCACGCCACTTGCGCGACAAGTAAAACGCCTTATTCCTGCGACCAGCTTTAGAAACCACCCGCTATCTTTAGCCAGACTCGCGAGCGGCACAGTAGAGCCGTCAATCAAGGGCGTCACACTTCTGCCGGCCAATGACATCGGAGGCTCCGCCCTCCGTGCCCCGCTCTGATTGGCCTAGAATCCCGGAACAGGCGTTAACCGGCACAGTGGCAAGATGGCGTCCCTGGATCGGGTGAAGGTTCTGGTGTTGGGAGACTCAGGTGAGCGGCTTAACCCACCTCGGGGGCTCCCGACACTCTTGAGTTACCCACCACCCCTCACTCTTCACTGATTTCCTTCAACTCCCTGGCTCTTTGGTCACTGCAGAAGTCCCTCTGAAGGACTAAAGACTACACTTCCCAGAAGACCTTGCTCCTTTTGACAAAGCGTTGACGCCCTGCGGGTCGGGGGGCCGAGCCCCGGCCCATCTCAGCGCTCTAGCTTTCCAAGTCGGTGTTCTGAAACCCGAGCTTAGACTATTTTGAAAATAGCTGTATTTTTTGAAGACATTGATATTTATTAAGTCAAACGTGCACTAAGAAGAATGACACTGGCAAGCGCTCTGCATATATTAACTCGTTTAATTCTGAGGTTAGTCCTGTCGCCCCATTTTACAGGCAAGAAAAGTGAGGCAGAGAAATGTAAATGGTAGCTTGTTAAAACCCAGAGTTCACGCACTTAAATGCTAAACTATATTGTGCACTGGAATGCTGGTAACACTGTTTGACATTTACTTATTTATCTATTTATTTATTCATGTGCTGGGGATTGAACCCAGGGGCATCCTACCCATGAACTACACCCCTGGACCTTTTTATTTTTTATTTTGAACCAGGGTCTCGCTGAATTGCTTAGAACATCGCCAATTTGCGGTGGCTGGTTTCGAACTCTTGAGATCCTCCTGACTCAGCCTCTCAAGTACTGGAATTACTGAGTGTCATCACCCCACCCCACTCTGTTTCACAGCTAATCAAAAACTTGATTTTCTTGTTTTTAATATTAACTGGGAACCCTATTACATGCTAGATGGTAGGGAATGGAGAAAGTAAGATAAGGTCCACTCTCCCAAGTAGCAGGACTTATTGCTGAGTTTATTTTAATCCTAGTGTTACAATTCTTCTTTTGACACTTTGCATGTTTGAAATGTAAGGTTGACAGCTACATTTTCCCCTCCCACCTCACTACCTTTTTCTTTCCTACCTTAATGTCCAATCTGGTTCTTCTTAAGAACATGAATGAATATTAACTGTATTTACAGGTCTGTTTTCCTGGATTTGACATTTGAGTCTGTGCTGTGAGAAAGGATATTGTCATAGATGCTTGGAGGTGGAGAGGACATACCCAAAAGAGCTAGAAAGCTAGCCTTATGGAAAGTATATAAAGTTGTGGTATCGAGAGGGACATTTTCACATTACCTGAGATTATTTGCATTACAAAATGTTTTACAGAGAGTATTGTATAATATTCCCCCAAGAAAATTGCATTAAGAAAGTCTATGAACATAATCCCAATGCATGTCAACTTCATTTTTTTTTCATTACGTAGCTTATAGTGGTGCTAATTAATTTAGTAAAATCATTCGGTTTTACAGATGAATGCAGTGGTAGCCTAAAGGGACTTGTCAAGAGTATTACTAAATACAATTTAAGAGTGGAATTCAGAGCTGACTCAGTTCTTCATGATATGTAAAGTGGGTATTGTGTCTCCTCTACAATTCCTGTTTCTATTTTACCTAGCAGTCCCTTCATGTTTCAAACTGTCGGAACTAGTTGATTTGTTATATAATAAATAGGCATTCTATTAATATCAATACCTATTATAGGTACTGAATAGGTGCTGGAGTTATAAATATAGAATCAGTACATTGCATAGCAGGTAGAACTGACAGCTGCATTAAATATGGAAAGTACAATTATTAAGCACATCCCCTCTCCTCATGTTTAGCTGTAAAACAGACACCAGGATCCATGCTGTGCCCACCAGAAAATGATTAATCTTGTCACACATTCACTTTTAAGCTATATGTGCAAATTCAGTTATTGTCTTTTTATCAATTTTCACTTCAATAGTGATTTTTGACAGGTCAGAATACATGTTTACACTTTGTCTACCTTTATATTCAAACTTCAAAGTTTACATTTGAATAAAGGCTTATTTCCCCTTGTAAAAATTTGAGAGTTCACACATACATAAAGGAATGGCTTGATATTCCAAGGCTTGTTTTGTATCCTACAGAGGTACTGCATAACTTAATAAGGAATCCTGGAAGACTCAGTAGCATACCCAATACCATTTTCTCTTTGTTCTTTCAGAGATTAGGAATGAATTTAACACCTTAATAACAGCTATATTTAGAACTGGCATTTATTTGACTGTGCCTTTTTCCCCCCAAAGCAAATCAAGTGCATTCTTTTTATTTAATTTACTTCTAAAGGTGAAAACAGAATCAGAACCTCCCAACATTCTCAAAGAAATGAATAGTAACTGACTATTCCCTAGCACTTCAACTATCTTACTGTTCAGTTGCTAATACTTATTAGCCAAAGGAGTTCATTCATACAATATTATTGCATAGAGAGGTTTGTCCTAACCTAAGCTAAACTAGGGCTCAAACCTTGCATCAAGCTGATAACTAAAAGTCTAGATATATGCTTCTAACCTAAACCTATGTGCAAACACAAAAGTTAATGTTATGCCCTAAAGATTTTAGATAACAGGTGCAATGCAGTAAAGAAAACTAAATTTGAAAATTCAGAAATCTTAAATGTAATAAATAAATAAAAATAATGAAGGGGAAACCTAGGGAAATGTTTCATTAAATTATATGAGATGATTAATGTCTTTAAGTATATAGCAGTCATACAAATTGTAAACACTAAAACCCAGTAGTAAAATGGCAGGGCTCATCAACAGAGAATTCATAAGAGGGGAAAGACGATCTGCAAAGAAAGTAAAGAAATGCAGCTGGGCGTGGTGGCGCACGCTTGTAATCCCCGCGCGTGGGCGGCAGAGACAGGAGGATTGCGCAGTTTCGAAGCCATCCTTGCTGGCTTAAGAAACCCTGTTTCCAAATAAAATATAAAATAGGTCTGGGAGTGAAACCCGGAGATAGAAGGGTTTCCAGGAACCCCAATACCACCAAAAAATAAAAAATAAAATTAAAAAAAATAATAATAATAATAAAAAGTTTTGGAGCCCGGAGGTAGAAGGGTTTCATCCCCAATACTACCAAAATAAAAATGCAGACAAAAGTCAATTTTTCTTTTTTTCTTTTATGAAATGAGTAAAGATGAAGTAAACTTCACTGTACTACTGAGGTAACAAGATATGTAGGCTGTGTATATGACTAGGGGTATGTAACTAGAAGAAAGTTGTCAGTATTTTTCAAGAACTTTAATTTTTTTTCCCTTTTATTGACCTTCTGGGAAGATATAGGAAGTAAATAATTTTTATTTTAAAAGCAGTTTTTAACAAAGCTTTTCTTAGTGTAGTTAAAATTTTAAAACACCTTACATATTTAATAATGGGAGAATAGTTAAGTAAATTATTATATCTCTGAAGTACTATTGAAATATTAAAAATGTTTATGAAGATTCTATAATATATAAACTTTCTTTTAGTATTGCATTGAACTCAAAGGGGGTTCTACCACTGAACATGTACATCTCTTTTTATTTCTTGAGACATGATCAAGCTAAGTTACCCAAGCTGACCTTGAACTTGTGATTCTCCTGCCTCAGCCTTCTGAGACTCTGGGATTACAAGCATGCAAACTTTTAGCCAATAAATAAATACTAATTAAGGCTCTCTTTTGAGTATTGAAGATTTTTTTTAAAAGCGAGTAAAACCTAGCCCCAGTCCTTAAGGAACTTAGAGTAAATAAAACCTAGAAATAATAATGTGTTTAAAGTGCTTTGGAGGGCATTGTGCAGGATACAGTGGAGGCCCAGTGTCTGGCATGCTTAGTTGTATCTGTGTGGAATCAGAAAATATTTTAGAATAATGCTAAGTCTTAAAAAGAGCACTTTACCAGGTCAATGTGAGAGGGGAGGAAATAGGTAAAATATTCCAGGGAGAATAAGCTGTGTGAGTAAAGGCTTATCTTGTTTTTATTGCTTTTAAATATACCATCTATATAATCACAATAGCCACTTGCTTATAGAAAAATTCATCCAATAGAATTAAATAAGCCTATATATTGACAGTTGTGGTCTTCAGTGATTTTCATGTGTGTGTGTGTGTGTGTGTGTGTGTGTGTTATTAGGGATTGAACCCAGGGGCATTCGATCAGTATGAACACCCCTGGGCTTTAGTCACCAGACTAAAAATGACTAAAAAACTATACCCCTAATCCTTTTTATTTTGAAACGGGCTCTGTAGGTTGCTGAAAATTTTGCTAAATTACTGAGATTGGTCTTGAATTTCATTCCTCCTCTCTCAGCCTGCCAGGTACTGGAATTACAGGCATACACCTCCACGCAGCTTTTCTTTCTTTTTTATTTTAATGCTTTCTCAATTATCTGTAAATATAACTCGTAAAAAATAAACATGATAGATTCATACATAATTTACACAAAGATGATTAATTTTTGATGTAATTAGTGATTCGTTGGTTCCCCAATTGTGCCTGTCATAGTAAAATCCCAGAATACTGTTAAATGAATGAGTGACTCCATACATGGATGTATGGGGAGAGCTCATTCCCTTTCTTCCTCATACAAATCTTCAAGTGCTACCTTAGCATTATTATCTAGGTTGTTTCCAGCCCAAAAGATAAGAAGGAAAATAAAGCGCTACCTCAAAATAAAGGACCAGGATATAGAAAAGAGTAGAGTTGCTCTTTTTATCCAAAGGGTAAGTCTGTGCCAAGTGGTTAGCTGCATTTTAAAAATCACTATATGAGAGAACTGGAGTATATGAATTATGAGATGGTATTGAGTCCTGTTATAGCGGTCAAGCTCAAGCTAACAGCGTGCCATGGAAGGGACCTCAGCATGGGGGTGGAGGATAGAGAGATTGTCTCTAAGATTCTACAGTTCTAATATAGGCTATATATATTAAACCATTCAAAAGGAAAGGGGTTAGTTTATATGAAATTGCTCTATGCCCCCAAGCTAGTAACATCAATGTCAGCTGAGAACAAGTTAGAAAAACCAAAGCTTGGACCCCATGACAGACCTAAATCAGAAAGCCGGGGGCTAAGCGCAGCACTCTGTGTTTTAATAAACTCTGATTATAGTGCTAAATTTGAGAGGACTACTGCCATTAACCATCTTCATTTTATTCAATAAAGCTTCTGTTGTTGGTAATGTATGGGCACTCTTTAAACAACTATCCTTAAAGTATAATTGTTCCTGTATGTTCTCAGTTTTACTCTGCTATAATAGATTTTAGCATATGTTTTATATGACTAGAGTTCTTGTATCTTTTCCAGGTGTTGGGAAATCTTCACTAGTCCACCTTCTATGCCAAAACCAAGTGCTGGGAAATCCATCATGGACTGTGGGTTGCTCAGTGGATGTCAGAGTATGTGTCTCTTATATTTTAATTTTTAGGTAGTCATAAAGGTAACTCCTTCAAGCTACATGATCAGACTACAGTATCATCATCAATATTAAGTAATAATAATAGCCAGAAATCAGTAAGCTCCTATTATGTGCCAGGTACTATGCCAAATGTGTACATGTCTCAGCTTATTTAATCTTTTTTAAACTGTGCCATTACAGGTGCAAAACGAAGGCATGGAGAAATAACTTATCAAATTCACTCAGCTCATATAAAACAAAGTCAAGATTTGAACCCAATTAGTCTGATTCCCAGATATCAGTTTTAGTCACAATATTCTATGTCAAGAGTTCACTTAATATGCTCTATAATTCTGCTTGAGCCGGGCGTGGTGGTGCATGCTTGTAATCCCCGTGCTTGGGCGGCAGAGACAGGAGGACCGATCAGGTTCAAAGCCAGCCTAGCTGACTTAAGAGACACTGTTTCCAAATAAAAATATAAAATAGGTCTGTGAGTGTAGCCCGGAGGTAGGTAGAAGGGTTTCCAGGAACCCCAGTACCACTAAAAAAAAAAAAAAAAAAAAAAAAAAAAATTCTGCTTGAGCCTGTGCCACAAAGACTGCCAAATTTAGACGAGAAGCACAGTGTAGATACAGAAGCTTCTGGAGCCTTTTGCCTAGGTCAGCTGTTTAATTTCACATATAGGAATCAGGTACAGTTTCCTCTGAAATAAGTATCTTCCCAGATATTAATGATCTATAGTAATCCCAGTTAGCTCTGGACAAGTCTCTTATCTGCTGACACGTCTTACCTTTGAGTTAGGAAACAAATATGGAAGGAACTGTAGGTAGGTAGTTAAACATTATTTTAATAATGTTTAAAAATTATTTTATTCCCCTTCTTTAAAGCTGTTATTTCATAACCTCTGACTTACATTTTTCTTAAATATAAATCTTTGTTCAATTAACTATTATTCCTTTTTAAATTATTTTTCCTCTTGTTGCTTCTAGAAGATTTGGCTTTTTTCTCTTTCATTCTCTGAAGTTATGCTAACCTGTATCTAGGTACAGATTAGTTTTATTCATCATCCCATTCAGAAATTGTCATGCTTCTTATAAATTATTGTGGAAAAAATTTAGCCATTACCTGTTTTGTCTCTTCTCATTCCCACTGTCTCTTCCTTTTAACTTTTTATTAGATGTTTGGCCTGTATATCTTTTAATTGAACTCACATACTGTTCTTTATTTCTCTTTGCTGCATTTTGGATGATGAACTCATATCTGCCTTTCAGTTCACTAAAAATCTCTTTAGCTGTGTCCAGTATGCTTTTTAATGTATCTGCTGAATTTTTCACTTCAAGTAACTATAATTTTTAGTTTCTAGATGTTCGTTTTGATTCGTTTTTAGTCATCAGACTATTTCAGTATGTACTCATCTTTCATTATGGTTTGTACATTTCATTGTAATCATTTTCAAAATACTTATAGTATCTTTTGGATTGAACTATATTTGGGTATAGAAGCAGATATCTTACTATATAGGCTACTCTATGAAAATGTATCTCTTTGTATAGCTTATAATTCTCCACATCTTAAGCAGAAGTTTTTTCCCTTCTCCTGTGGAAATCCTACCATGTTCCTAAATTCTTAGATGCTGCAAAAGTATCCCTATAAAGCGCCTTTTTTTTTTTTAATATTGCTTCCAGGGCCCTAGGAATTTCAGTGGTTTCATAATTTCTCACTCACAGTTTTCCTCCCATCTAGATAATGTAAATTTTCTCAGCATCTTATTGTAGCACAGGCCTGTGGGTCTTTTATCTCTTCTTTACCACCCCCACCAGAGGCCTCTGACAAAAAGAATATTCTGCTTCCTTGAGCCTGTGAAAAGTTTTCCAACTGTCTCTTTCACTGAGACATCAAGTTCATCAAGGGTCCAAATTTCAAAAAGGAATTACAGTCCAGTCTTTATCAGTCATTAACACATACTCTTGCCTTACAAGCTAGAAAACAGGTCTACTGTTCTGGATGGGCAGGAAAATTTCAGGCACCATCCCCTGAAGCTATATCTGAATTTGTGTCAGTTCCCACTTTGACTCTGATTTTAAGTTCTTCCTTTATTTCCAATGTATGACGATATCCCATTCTTTTTGTGCTTTTCTCTCTTTCCTCTCTCGTGCCTCTCTCTTTCTTCCCCTCTCTTTCTTTTCCCACTCTCTCCCTCTCTCAAAGCAATTCTATGAATTTGATTTGGGAAGGGACCTTTCTATGTCATTTGTTCGTAAATTCATAGGTATGGGGGGAAAAAAAGTTCTCTATCATGAATTCAATGGTAACTTTATCTAGGTCTGGGAAACCCAATAATGTATTCTGAACAAAATTTTCCTTTAGACTTTTTAGCTCCCTTTCTATGAAGGAGCATGGCATATTGAAAAGAAATTTGGATTTAAACCCCTATTTCCTAGGTCAATTGAATTTTCTTACTAAAGAATGACTTTAGACTAAGTTTACCTCCTGAGGCTTGGTTATATCATCCACACAATAACACAGTAAACAAAACAGCACCTGTTTTATCTAGCCAGAGGTTTTTAGGAAGGATCAGAAAGCTATAATTAGTGTTTACAGTTTGAAGTTGAAATTAAATGTACAATTTTCTGTCCATTCCTTTATACTCATTATACCCCTCTTTTCTATCCCCATACAGAGCCCAGTCTGCTTATATTATTCACCTTTTTGTTTGTTTGCCCCCCCCACTTGCCTTATTGAATCACCTAAAACACAATACAATATGGCATAAAGTATCAATAACAAGCATCTTTGTTTCATTCCCAATCTCAGGGTAAATCTTCATAATAATACCACCAAGTATGATGTTTGCTGTAGAATTTTTTTTTGTGAGTACATGTTATGAAATAATTTACTTTTCTATTTTGATGAGTTTGTATCATGAATGGGCATTTAATTTTATCTGTTGATTTTCATGATAATTAAGAATTTTCTGCTTTATTCTATTACTGTGACAAATTATGTGGATTGATTTTTTATTTTTTGCTATTTATTTATTTTTGTGGGTTTGGGAATGTAACGCAGGGGCATTCGACCTCTGAGCTACACCCCCTGCCCTATTTTTCTTTATTTTGAAACAGTGTCTCACTAAGTTGAAGAGGTCCTCACTAAGTAACTAAGGCTGGCTGAAAATTTGCAATCCACCTGTCTCAGCCTCCCAAGTACTGGGATTACAAGCATGCGCCACCATGCCTAGCTTGGATTGATTTTTTTTAATGTTAAAAAAAACTGAGCCGGGTGTGGTGGTGCATGCTTGTAATCCCAACATTCTGGAGGCTGAGACTGGAGGATCGCAGTTCACAGACAGCCTCAGCTACAACTTAGTGAGGCTCTCTGCAATTTAGTGAGACCCTGTTTCCATATAAAGAATAAAAAATAGGGTAGGGGGTGTAGTTCGGTGGTTGAATGCCCCTGGCTTCCATCCCCAGACCCGGAAAAAAAAAAAAAAACTGGAATAAATCCAACTTCATTTCTTCATTTAATGTACTAGTCTTTTTTTTTTTCTTGGTGGTACTGGGGATGGAACCCTTCTTCCTCCAGGCTACACTCCAAGACCTATTTTATATTTTATTTGGAAACAGGGTATCTTAAGCCAGCAAGGCTGGCTTCCAACCTGGGTTATCCTCCTGTCTCCGCCTCCCAAGCACTGAGATTATAAGCGTGCGCCACCACGCCCGGCTACTAGCTATACATATATATATATATATATATATATATATATATATATATATCACTAGATTGTATATATATATATCACTAGATTGTGTTTGGTAATATTTTTTAGATATTTGCATCTAAATTTATGAGAAAGTTTGGCCAATTATTTCCTTTTTTTTTAATTTTATTTTTTATTGGTGCAATGTATTCATACATCATAATGGTATAAAGAAAATACTTTTGTAGACATACATGCACACATCACCCAGTTAGCCCCTACCCGATCCCCACCCCGTTCCCTCCCCATCCCTCCTTCCCATGCTTGGCTTAGTGGTTGACATCTAGTTTTATAGCAATTTATCCAATATTAACGATGATAATCTCACAAAACAGTTTCATTTGTCTGATACCAAGATTTTGATGACTAAAAGATAACAGTTCAATATTTCTTTTTGCTTTCTTTCTTACCAGAGAATATTTTTTCTTTTCTTTCTTTTTTTTTAGGTGAAGCTATCATACATTTATTTATTTTTCAGAAAAAATCTATCCTGATATGGAATATGGACTCTAGATACCCAAAACAATCTCAAAGAAGAACAAAGCTAGAAGATGTATATTTTCTGATTTCAAACCATATAAAGCTACAATAATTGAAACACTGTAGTACTGTTCTAAAGGCAGATATACAAACCACTGGAGTTAAATAAAAGCTTAGAGATAAATTCTTCCATATACTGTCAAATTATTTTTGACAAGTTTTCCACGAATATTTGGTAGAGGAAATACTAATCTTTTAACCAAATATTGTTGAAAAATAATAATTACATGAAAAAGAATAAAATTGGACCCTTACCTAATCCCATATACAAATATTAACTCAAAATAGATAAAAGACCTAAATATAAATCTTAAGACTATAAACTTTTAGGAGAAAATCTGGGTCATAAAACCTCACAACATTGAAATTGGCAGTGATTTCTTGGATATGATTTCAATGGCACAGGCAACAGAAGAGTATACAAACTCCCTAAAAAATAAAAAAAATATTGTATATCCAAAGACAATGTAAACAGAATTAAAAGTTACTGATAGAATGGGATAAAATATTTCCAAATGCTATATCTGAAGGTATATTAATATCCCAAGTAGAAATCCTAAAAGTTAGCAACAATAAAAGCAAACAATACAATTTAGAGATAGGTAAAAGACTAACATAAATAATGAATCTCCACAGATAACCAATCTTAGTTGTCTGTTGGATGGAAAAACTTGTTTCTCTGGTTCTGATGTGTGTTACCTATTTCTTCTTTGTAGTTAATCTCTTTGAGTATTTTCTCTAGCGCTGGTTTTGAAGACATAAATTCCTTCAGTTTCTGTTTATCGTGGAAGCTTCTTATTTCCCCATCTAATTTGATAGAAAGTTTTGCTGGGTAGGAAATTTTTGGCTGGAAGTTGTTTTCTTTCAGAGTTTGGAATATGTTACTCCAAGCCCTTCTGGCTCTCATGACTTGGTTTGGGAAGTCTGGAGTGATTCTAATTGGTTTGCCTCTGAATGTCACTTGGCCCTTTGTTTTTGTTGCCTTTAAGATTCTCTGCTTGGCTTCCACATTGGTCATTTTGACGATTATGTGGCGTGGGGATCCTCTTCTCTGATCCTCTCTAACAGGGGTTCTATAAGTTTCCTGGACCTGTATATCAACCTCTTGCTCTATGTTTGGAAAATTTTCTGCTATTACTTCCTTGAAAAGATTGTTAATCCCTTTGGTTTCATCTTCTTTTCTCTCCTCTATTCCAATTATTCTTAGGTTAGCTCTCTTAAAATGGGCCCATATTTCTTCAATGTCAGATTCCTGCTGTCGGATATTTTTTTCTAAATTAGAAACTATGCGTTAATTTTTGGAATGATCATCTTCTAGGAGCGAGATTCTATTCTCCATGTGGTCTAATCGGTTGTTTGTACTTTGAATTGAGGCCTTTACTTCATTAATTGCATCCTTTATCTCTCTTTGGCTCTCTCTGAATTCTTTTCAAAACACCTCTATTATTTCTACAGTTATTTTCCTGATTTGATCTTCTATAAATCTCTGAATTTCTGTTTTATCAGGTTCTGATGTTGTGGGGTTGTGGGCATTCATTGCTCCATTGTTATTCCTCTTTCCCATGATTTCAGAAGTTCGTGCCTTCTCTGGGTTCTTCCCTAGGTCACTACGACTTCACTTAAGGTGCTGTGGATCTCGAGTCTGTGGTATCTCAGTCCCCACTACTCCTTTACTGGGTTGTATCGCAGTCTCAGACCCAGGGAGTCAATCGAGGCTGCTTTAGACCATGGGGGGGTGCCTGGTTGGGCGTTCTCCTATGGTGTGATATCTCTGCCACCACCACTCCCCCAGTGGGTCAAGTCCCTGGGAGTACAGTACTGGGATTTCTCCTCTATGGGCCGCAATTTGACTCACTGTTGAGTGCGCAGATGGAGCTGTCGTGGACTCGGTAAATTCGCTGCTGCTGCCGTCGGTAGCAATATGGCGCCACTGCTACGCCCTCGGCCGTGAGGCTGGCGTATTTCTTTTCTGTTTTTGAATTCCACTCTGAGTCCCTGCAGGGTGCGCTGAGCCCAGCCCCTGGGAGCTTTAGCTGCACCCTGCGCCGAGAAATCTGCTGAATCCCGCCCGGCTGTTCCGCAGCGGCTCACCTCGGCTCGCTGTCCGCTGCTCCTCTCTGGAGCTTGCTGGGCTGTTGAGTGAGTTGGTCTGGTGCTGTCAGGTGAACTCGCCGCTGCCGCCAGCAGTAAGGCGCTGCTGCTGCGTTCTCGGGCGTGAGGCCGGCGTATCTCCTCTCTGGTTTCTGAGCTCTGTTATGAGTTACCTTCCTCTCTGGAGCCTGGTGCTACAAGGCAAAATGGCGTCCGCCGCTTCACGCTGCGGCTCCGGCTGCAGCACTGCGGTCTGGTTTCTGGTGTCTCGTTTTTTCAGCCCTCTTTTTCTCTGTCCCTTAAAATTACATTTTTTGTTTCTCTGCTGATGGTGTTTTCTGGCTATGAAAGGCACTGATTTTGTGGTAATAGAGATTGGTTGTTAGCAGGGCTGTAAGCCCTGTTTTGTTCCATCGCCATCTTTCCGGAAGTCTCCTATTTCCTTTCTTAAATTTTTTTTTTTGTAATAGGCTTCTGTTAGCTTTATAAAATGAGTTGACAGGTATTATCTCTGTGTGTATTCTCTGGAAGAGCTTGTAAAAACCATGGTCATTTTCTTCCTTGGATACTTAATTCACAGATATAATCATCTGGATCCAAGATTGTTTTGTGTGTGAGTTTTTAAATAACATTTAAAAATATGAAAATAACTATTACTTTGTGTCAGTTGTGATTTATGTTTTTGGAAAAATATCTTTTTCAGGTAAATTGTAAAAAAAAAATTGCTTTTCTGTCTTTCTACTGTCTTTTTAGCAGGCAATAGAACAATAAGACTATTACCACAAATCCTACAGAGGACTTTTTGTTTTTATTTCTGGTATGCAGAATTTGTGGCTTTCTTTTATTTTCTTGATCAGTCTTGCCAGAAAGTCTATAAATACCATTCTCTGGCTTTGTTGATTTCCTGTATTATTATCATTGCTTTGTATTTCATTAATTTCTGCTTTTGTCTTTAGAATGTACATACTTTGTTTAGGTTTAATTTGCTGTCTTCCCAATTCTTGAAATGAGTAATTGACTCATTGATTTTCTTTTTCAGGCTTCCCTTCATAGTATTGAGACCTTAAAATGTCTAACTAATCACAGCTTTAGCTACATTTCTGAAATTTTATTATCATTCAGTTCAAAATATTGTCTAATTTTCATTGTGATTTCTTCTTTGACTTGTGTGTTATTTTAAAATGTGCTTCTTAATTTCCAAACATTTGACAGTGTCAATTATCTCTTAATTATTTATTTCTAGTTTACTTTCATTGTGGTCAAAGAATAGATGCTGTATGATTTCACCCTTTAAAATTTGTTGAGATTTGCTTTATGTTCCATTTTATGGCCAACTTTGGTAAATATTTTATGTGCACTTGAAAATAATGCATATTGTATAATTGTTGGGTACAGTGTTCTAAGTACGTGAGTTACATAAAGGTTGTTAATCATTTTGTTCAGTTCTATTGAATTCTGATTTTTGTTTTGTTTTGCCTGTGTGTTTCATCAGTTACTAAAGAATGAGTCCTATAAATCTCCTATATAATTGTAGATTTGTCCACTTATCATTTGAATTCTGCCCGGTTTGCATTTATGTAGTTTGCTGTTATTATTAGTGGGTACATACTAATTTAAGATTATTTAAACTTCCTAAAGGACTTACTATTTTATCATTGTGATATGTCCTGCTCTATATTTAGTAACTTAGTATTCCCTGAAACCTTCTTCTTTGATATTAAAATAGTAAGACCAACTTAGTTTTAGTTAGTATTTGTGTTGCATATCTTATTTGCATCTTTTCACTTTCATACTGCTTGCGGTTGTATTTATGGTGTGTCTGTTGTAAGTAGGGTATAGGCCTATTTTGTTACAGTGACCAGTATGGCAGTTTTCATCTTTTAATCTGTTTGTTGGACCTTGCCCCAGGTTTTAGAGTTATCCACTGCACAGAATGTGGAATCAGTTTTCCAGGTAGATATGAAAGTAGATGATGCAAGAACTAAAAGCAGAGGTGGAAACTAAAATCAGATGCAGATAGGAAGCTACTAGGTATTAACAGTAAAGCAAGGCAGGACAGTATACTTGATGGTTTAGAGCCTCTAAAGAGCACTGGTTTCCTATACAAGGTTAGAAGAATAATGTACTAGAAGTAGCTCTGGAGAATAACCTAAGTGTTGTTGTTGTTGTTGTTGTTGTTTTTCTCTACCCAAAGGTAGAGTGTTGAAGAGTGAACAATATTTGTCTGAGAGACATAAGGAGAAATTGTGTATTAAGGGAGGAGACAGGCATTTCTAATACAAGTGTGGTTGAGGATACAATGGAAATGAAATTTTATAACCATAAAGTTCCAGGAGAAAATATTTGGAGAAAGGAAACAAGTGTTAAATGATGGGTAAAGAAAGCAGAAAGCAGTTTGGGTACAAAAATATGAGAGACCAATTAAGGATTCAACATGTATACTGAGGCCAACTGGTATGCAAAACATGTTTTAAGTATGACTGATAGCAAAGTTTTCAAAAGAAACGTTGTCTCAACAGTACCCTGTATATGAGAATGGGGACTTGATTATGCTTGCAGTTAGTGCTTTTGAGCAAGTCCCAGAGAGCAGACCAAAGTGAAATTAGTTGTTGAGAGTCATACCAAGTTTTAGACGTAACAATAGCAGTTCCCTTTGGAAACTCCTGCATTTAGAGAATGTAAAGGTAGAGTTCCCATGCTATTAGTTTATGCTATACTGCATCTTTTTAACTCTTTACATAGTTCCAAGAATTCTGGCAAGGATATAAAACTTTCTAAGAGGAAACTGAAGTAAAAGCTATAGTAGTTAGTCAAAGACAAATATCATATAATAATGTGACTCATTTTACTGGAATAAGTATGGTTCTAATTGATTCCTTTAAAGCCAGTCTGATTTGAATTGTGTTACTGTAGAAGAATGGGTTATGTGAGGCTAAAATGACCATGCTTTTATTATTGTTCACTGAATCTCGGGTTGGTTGATCTCTGTCTTGCATCTATGAGAAAAATGCATGTCTTGAGTAACGACACAAATAAGAGGCATTTTTAAATTATAATCTTAAAGTTGTCATAGACATGTAAATCATTTTGACTGTTGTTATAAGTGAATAGTTTTTCCCTCTAGAAAAAGACGATTAAAGCTTATAAAGACTTTACTTAAATAGCTTGGAAACTATCTTCTAGAGGAATTTTTAAACTGCAGTTGCAGCTTTTGTGTTATTGAGAAGGGATCTCCAGAATTAATGTCGATCCAATCTATTCTTCAAAACTCTGTGCTTGGGAGGTAGAGACAGGAGGATCGTGCAGGTTCGAAGCCAGCCTCGCTGGCTTAAGAGACCCTGTTTCCAAATAAAATATATATATAAAAAATAGGTCTGGGAGTGTAGCCCAGAAATAGAAGGGTTCCATCTCCAGTACCACCAAAAACAAACAACAACAAAAAACCTCATAGAAACAGTTGCCCCATTTAGTTCACTTCAGATCTTTTAAGAGCCAACTAAAAATAGAGACGATAAAAGTGATCATTTAATTGTTTAATTTCAAGTACTGGTGAAGCTAATAAGTTTAATGTATATATTCAGTAATTATTAACATTTTGAATTCAGTATTCAGTGTAGAGGTGTTCATAACTGAATTGAAGGGAAAAGGAAGAAAAATTTTTATTTTGTGGTATTTATTCCTCTTTTATAATTTTGTTACCTCAAGTCTAATGGACTAATATAAATGCATGGCTACTCCAAATTATGACAAAAGACTTTCAGAGGTTAATCTTTTCACAAATTACAAATAAAGAAATGTATTTGTCTTTTCTAGTTCACCTTAATGGAGTTTAACTCTCTAATTTATACATTATGGATAATCAATATTTATTGAAGTCCTTTGGACAGTATAAATAGTGTGCAAGCACTGGGGAGAAATAGAAAAGGCATAGTTGCTATTCTTATTAAGAATATGAGGTAAAGCCAGGTGTGGTGGTACATGCCTATATACCCAGTACTTGGGAGGCTGAGGCAGGAGAATCACAAGTTTGAGGACAGCCTCATCAAGTAGTGATATTCTCATCAACCTAGTGAGATTCTATTTCAACATAAATAATAAAATAGGGCTAAGGGGTGTAGCTTGGAGGTAGAATGCCTCTGGATTCAATCCCCAGTATACCCACACACACAAACACACACACACACACACACACACACACACACACACACACACACAAAGAACATAAGGTAGAACTAGTAGATGGAACAAAATTCATGGATATTAATTATCTAAAGTAACATTAACACCGATAGCTAACATTTTTAGTGCTTACTTTAGACATCCATTTACATACAAATTCGTTTAATTTCTATAACTCTACAACGAAGGGACTATTAGCGTACCCATTTAACACATGAAGCAGTTGAGGCACAGAGGTATTATATGACTGTCCAAGGTTGTACTGCTAGTAAATAATTAAATTGGGATTCAAACCCAGGTAGTCTGTTTCAAGATCTTGTGTTTTTTACTACTACTCTATACTACCTCTTGTCCCAGAACAGTATTAACAAATAAGTATTCTGGTGGTGTTAAATACAGTAAGCCACTAGCCTTATGTGACAATTTAAATTTAAATTAGATAAAATCAAATTTTTAGTTTTTCAGTTGAAGGAGGTACATTTCAACTGCTCAATAATCACACGTTGCGCCGGGCGTGATGGCGCACGCTTGTAATCCTTGTGCTTGGGAGGCGGAGACAGGAGGATCGCACAGGTTCGAAGCCAGCCGCGCGCGCTGGCTTAGGAGACCCTGTTTCCAAATAAAAATGTAAAAATAGATCTGGGAGTGTAGCCCGGAGGTAGAAGGGCTTCCAGGAACCCCAGTACCACCAAAAAATAAAAATAAAAAAGATAATATAAAGCCGGGCGTGGTGGCACATGCTTGTAATCCCAGCATTCGGGAGGCTGAGACCGGAGGATTGCGGTTCGCGGACAGCCTCAGCTACTTAGTGAGGCCCTCTGCAACTCATTGAGACCCTGTTTCAAAATAAAGAATAAAAAATTGGGCAGGGGATGTAGCTTGGAGGTCAAATGCCTCTGAGTTCCATCCCCAGACCCGCAAAAAATAAAAATAAAAAAAAAAAATAAATAAATAAATAAATAAATAAATAAATAAAATAAAAAAGATAATTTAGAAAGAGAAGAACCACCTTGGGGTATATCTACAGAGTTGAGGGGGAAAAGGGGCCAGAAAAAGATTAATCAGCTGGGCATGGTGGCGCACGCTTGTAATCTAGCTTTTGGAGGATCGCAGTTCGTAGACAGCCTCAGCTACTTAGGCCCTTCGCAACTCAGACTGTTTCAAAAATAAGAATATTAAAACCTAGGGCAGGCGTGGGTGTGGTGGCACACACTTATAATCTCAGCGCTTGGGAGGCTGAGACAGGAGGATCACACAGATTCGAAGCCAGCCTCAGCTACTTAGTGAGGCTCTCAGCAACTTAGTGAGACCCTGTTTTCAAATAAAATATAAAATAGGGTTGGGAGTATAGCCCAGAGGTAGAAACGCCTCTAGGGTCCACCCCCAGTACCACACACACACACACACACACACACACACACACACACACAAAACTAGGGCTAGGGGTGTAGCTTGGAGGTACAATGCCCTTGGGTTCCATCCCTGGTACCACACACACACACACACACACACACACACACACACACACACACACAAGATTAATCAGAGGTAAGAGGAAAGCCAAGATAATAAACTTATTCCACGAGCAAACAGGTGATAATTTCATGAAGGAGGGATTGATTTTTAGTTGAAATGCTATAGAGATACAAGGATTGAGAGAGAAAAGCAAGCAAAAATTGGATTTGGGATGATGAAGTTAGTACTGACCTTTGCGAGTAGCAAGTACAATTGCATGTTAGTGACAGAAACCAAGTAATGTTACCAAAGTCCTAGGCCAGAAGCCAGACTTTGGGGTTCCAATAAATCAGGCCTGGGCACTTGCCCCCAAAACCAAGTGGGAAAACATTAACAATAAAAAAGCAGAAAAGGAACTTGAATTTATATGATCCTAATAGGAAGATGAGTGAGGTCAGAAGCTCAGCCCAGTTTTCTGAGATACTAAAATGAGCTTTAAGTTTGAGTAGAGGAACGACTGGTGCAGGGAGCAAGGGGAATGTACAATTAAGCAATCTTGGTCAAGCTGGCCTGGCTGATCATTAACTCAGTTCTGGTCAGAGTCTTATCATTGTCAAGGAAGTTGCCTCCGCTCAGGGGGCAGTCTCCATTTGCTGGGTGGGTATGGAGCATGAAATCTCTGTTTGCACTGGCTGTTTATCTCTAAGACCTCTGATCCTGAAATGGGGCGGTTTGGTTTCCAAAAACAGTTGCTATTGCTGGTGGTGGGAGCAGTTTCATCAGTGGGTGATCTGGCTGCAAGGCTTGTGTTCTGGATGGTACAGGGCTGTAGGCACCACGCCAGTGGTCTAGAACAGGACATCGTCAAAGCTGACAGTTGGCAATCTTAGTTACTTTTGATGTCTTTAGCCTTGCAGGGGGCTGATTACCCACCTTAGATGAGTATACCTTAAATGATTAACTAGCCTACGTGCAGCGCTGAGCAGGAATATGACCCAAAGTTTAAGAGAATAAAGGAGACAGATGCAAAATGAAGGCAGAGATTCCAAGCTTTCATCCTGTTTTTAGTTACCTTTTGAGCACCGGCACCCTAAGTCAGTTCTTCTTAGCAAAGGTGGCCCAAGTCCCTGTTATAATGTGACTGGGCAGAAAATAAAGAGAGACAAAAAGAAATGAATAAGTACAGAATAAAGGGGACAGTTTAAAAAATAGAGTACATGAGCTTTATTGAAAGCAAAGGAGAAGTTACTGGAAAGGAAGAGGCAATTAGTAAACCTTTATACTATTCATTCATTTCTTTGTTCATTCAATACATATGTTGTATATGTACTAGGTACTAAACCCTGTGCAGAGAACTGGAAGTATATCAGGGAATGAGACAAAGTAATTGCTGCTTCCCTGGTATATTTTTCTAGTTGCTTCTTATACCCTTCTCTCTTTCCTCTGAACTCTTTCCTAAGACTTCCTGTCTTCCTTTCTGGAATCTCTCTAACAATATTACTATTCTGCAGATATAGCTATTAAACCAAACTTATTATCAGGTACAACACCCAGTGTTGTTTCTTGATGTGTGTCATTTTTCCTTCCTAAATTTGTTTCTACTTTTTAGTTATAGTGAGCTCTTTAAATGAAATTAAAAAACATTTGTATAGTGTAGTCTTGATTTGGTTTCCAACAAAAGCTCAAACAGTGAGTAAACAGCAAAGAGGCAGCAAAATTGAGGAGTGTGTTGCCGTCTCCCATTTGGTGATCAGCATATACTATTGTTTCCTGTTGAGAAAATCTTTCCTTAGAAAGCTGTAAGATATCTTATGATTTAAAGTATCATACCCTTGATGACCTGATTAAAATATAAAACACACTTCTTTTTTTTCTTTGCAGTACTAGGGATGGAACCCAGGGGCATTCTACCTCCGAGCTCCATCCCCCAGCCCTATTTTTTATTCTTTATTTTGAAACAGGGTCTCACTGAGTTGCATAGGGCTTCACCAAGTAGCTGAGGCTGTTCGCGAACTGCAATCCTCCTGTCTCAGCCTCCCAAATGTTGGTATTATAAGCGTGCACCACCACAGCTGGCTAAAATACACTTCTTTTTTTTGTTACTGCTTTTTTGTGTGTGTGTGGTACTGGGATTCCTGGAAACCCTTCTACCTCCAGGCTACACTCCCAGAGCTATTTTTATATTTTTATTTGGAAACAGGGTCTCCTAAGCCAGCGCGGCTGGCTTCAAACCTGCACTATCCTCCTGTCTCTGCCTCCCAAGTGTGGAGATTACAAGCGTGCGCCATCACGACTGGCTAAAACACACTTCTTATAGTTTGGTATTATCTCATGGTGTTGGGCTCTTAGTATAGCACCACGGTGCCACTTCACATATCATGAGCAATACTTGTTATAATGTCATGCTTTCCATTAGGGATTACTCACCCATGAAAAAGATGTGTCATAGCTACAAGGTATTAGCTACTGGTTTTTAGTTCTTAGGACTCATTTCATGTGAATCAAGTTAAATTTATCCAGTATTTATTGAGAAAGATGGAAAGAAAGCACCTTCTCCTACAATTCTAGAAGTAAATATGAAAAGATTTGATTAGGGAAGATATTATATGATAGAGAGGAGTAGAGACCAGTGGGTCAATCTATCCACAAATAGTACTAGCCTACAGACTTGGTATATTACAAGACTAAAGGGGCATGCTCCCAGGAAATTATATTACATAATAAGGATTCTAAGCAGAGTAAAGCCTTTTAGAAGAGGCAACATTGGACATTTAAAATAATTATAGAGGAAAAGTAGTATACTTCCATGGTTTCCAAACTTAATTATATATTAAAGTCATGTAGGGAGCTTTTTAAAAAATACATAAACTTTTTAGGCCTATCCCAGAAGCTTCAGGGATAGCCCAGGAATCCATAATTTTTACTAAAATTTCTAGTAGTCCTAATTTAGTTCATTCTCAGAACTGTACTTAAGAAGAACCAGAATACAGTAAACTAATAAACTGAATATAATAAAACCTTGGAGGGTGAGATATCCAAAATTGATTCATCTACTTAATAAACATGCCCAAGCATATAATATGTGCTAGAAATTATGCTATTTTCTAAAGCTACAAAGATAAATAGTAAATAATCTGCTCTCAAGCTCAGTCTAATAGAAGAACTATAAGAAGATAAATAAGACAGTGTGGTCAGTGGAAAGAGAAATGTACAGATGTTAAGAAAACAAACAGAAGGAGGAACTCACCTACCCTGATTGGTGTGTAGAGGGAGGACAGGATCAGGAAAGCTTCACAGAAGTGGCTGAGTTTTCTGCAACAGAAAACTTTCTCCTTATAGCGTCATTTATTGTTTCAACCATTTTGTTTAGAAATATATTTCCCTGTTTTCTTAAATATAACTCATGTAATATAACCTTTTTAGATGGTTTGGCATGATAACATCATTTATGCCATGTTGTGAAAGTGGTACTTTTTATTATAACATACAGGATTGATTTTTATTATCCAATATGGCCTTCAACTACAATGACTTTGCTATTCTCATTTTTCTGTCATATTTTTCTTATCAATCTGATCTTTATATTCTTAATATCAGTGTGGCTATATATACAGTACCACATTTAAACTTTTTCTTGGCTAAAAGGATTTGAACAAAAAAAAATGTGAATAAAGTAAAAGTGTAAAGCATCCTGTTGAATATAGTGAGTTTTTGTGTATTTTAGCTCCTGAACTGTTTCTTGTTATTATTTCAAGGACTATAAATACTTTAGAAAGCACATAACAGCTAGATGTAGTAGCGTAGGCCTGTAATCACAGTGCTTGGGAGGCAGAAAGAAGAGAATAGCAAGTTCCAAGCCAGTCTTGACAACTCAGCAAGGCCCTCGGCAACTTAGGGAGAATTTGTTTCAAAAGGGCTATAGTTCTAGGTCAGAGGTTAAACATCCCTGAGTTCAATCCTCAGTACTAAAGAGAGAGAGAGAGAGAGAGAGAGAGACAGACAGACAGACAGACAGACAGACAGACAGACACCACATAACACAACTTCTTCATTTTATAGACAAAGAAACTGAGGCTCAAAGAGACTATGGATGATCCATGGCAATAAAAACTATAGGCCTCTTGATATCAGAATAGTGCCATTCTATTAAATCAGCAGTTCTTAACTAGAAGATTATGGCAGAATGACTTAAAGAACTGTTTAAAATATGCATGCCTACAACTTACCCCAAAGATCCTGATTTGGTAAGTCTGGCATGTATATTTCTAAAAACAAAACACAAATTTTAGAAGGTTCTGATATATGCCCCTAAACCACCACACATTAATCTGGTTGCCATATGTCAGAGTTTGTTTCTGAGTCATTAAAATAGGCAGTAAAGTCTAGACCATGAAAATGAATATTTTGGAGTTACTATGAGTGAGAAAGGCATTGGGGGTTTTGAGCAGAATGGTGGTATGATCTAACTTGGAATTTAAAAAGAGACTTCTACCTACCTTATACAAGACAAATGGGGAATGGAGTGGGATGTCTGTACTAGAAAGACAGGTCAGGAGACCATACGTTAATTCAGGCAAAGAGATAAAGGCTTCAACCTAGGTTGTAATAGTGGAGGTAGTGAGAAATGAACAGATTTTGGATATATTTTTAGGATCAAAGCAACAGGATTTACTGACAGGTCAGATGTGCTGTATGAAAGGAATCAAAGATCACTCTTAAGTTTTTATTCCAAGTTGCCTTTTTCTGAAGCAGAAAATCAAAAGGAATAGGTTTGAGAGGAAGATTGGAGACTTATTTTGGGATATGTTAAATTTGAGGTGCCAGTTAGACATCCAGATTCTAGTCTGGTGGAAGCGGTAGTCTGGAGGTCCCGAGATGTATATAAATTTAGAAAATATCAACATAAAGATAACATTTAAAATCATAAGAGTATGTAGCACAATTCATAATAGGCAAAATATGGAACCAACCTAGGTCTCCATCCACAGATGAGTGGATTGCAAAATTATGGGAAATACACACAGTGGACAATAAAGAACAATAAAGAAGAACAAAATCATGCCACTTGCAAGAAGATGGAAAGACCTGGAGAACATTATGTTAAGTAAGATCAGCCAAGTGCAGAAAGAGAAGGGACATATGTTTTCTCTAATATGCCCAAACTAGGGAGTATTAGGGATACCAGAGGAACTCCAGATAATGGAAGGGAAACCTCAGCAAAGCTAGAAAGGAAAAGTAGGAGAGGAAGAAGGCTGGGGTTATTATTTAATGGAGGAACTGGATTCAAATAAGTGTAAATGTAGCATGGTCAACCCGGCCACTCATTGTTGGGAGGGGAGAAAAGGGACATGGTGGGGGGCACCAAGCACAGTTTGAATGTATGCCATTTTCAATATGATTCACATAAAAATAAAAAATATAGCTGGGCGTGGTGGCACACACTTGTAATCCCTGAGCTTGGGAGGCAGAGACAGGAGGATCGCTCAGGTTCGAAGCCAGCCTAGCTGGCTTAAGGGACCCTGTTTCCAAGTAAAAGTAAAAAATAGGTCTAGGAGTATAGCCCGGAGGTAGAAGGGTTTCCAGGATCCCCAGTACCACCTAAATAAATAAATAAATAATATAATAAAATCATGAGTAGGTGAAATTACCAAAAGAGTAAGTGTTGATAGAAAAGATAAGAAACTAAAGAACTAAACCTTGGGCACTTTAATAGTTAGAGGTCATGGAGAATCCAAGTAGAGACTGAAAAGAATTAGCCAGTGAGGTGGGAAGAAAACCAGAAGGGTATGAAATTTTGGAAGCTAAGTGAAGAAAGTATTGCAACGCATAAGAAGTGATTAGTTGTGTCAAATGGTAGAGTGAAATGAAAACTGTTACTTAACCTTTGGAATTAGCAATGTATAAATAACTGGTGACCTTGGCCAGGAATGATCAGTGGGATAAGGAAGAAAGTTTCATAGAAATGAGGTCAAAAGAGAATGTCAGAAAAAGATGAGTTAGAGCTTAAAATAGATAACTCTCTGGAGAGCTATTCTATGAAAAGGAACAGAGAAGTTGTACGGTAGCTGGAGGAAGATGTGAAGTTACGAGAAGGTTATACTTTTTAAGATGGGAAAAATTGCCAGGCATGGTAGCTCACGCCTGTAATCCTAGTACTCAGGAAGCTGAGGGAGGAAAACTACAAGTTCTAGGCCAGCCTAGGCAAATTAGTGAGACCCTGTTGCTGGATGCATGGATGGATGGATGGATGGATGGATGGATGGATGGATGGATGGGATTAGCTCAGTAGTAGAGTACCCTAGGGTTCAGTCCCATTACAAGGGTGGGACATTATGGCATGTTATATGAGGGTGAGAATTATCTAACAGAGAAAGAAAAAAATGATAATAGAGAGAAAGGGGAGAATTGGTGTAACTACAGCTTTGAGTAAAAAATGGAATAAGACTTTATGTACAGAGGAATATTTAGCCATAGTGGCACAGGCAGCGTAGGTGATAGCAGGAAGAAAAGTAGATGATGTGACTATATATGTGGAGAGGTAAGTAGATATGGAAAGATCAGGTTGTAGAAGTTTTATATTGATTCTGTCCTAGGAAACAAAGTTAGTAGCTTTTATTGCATGTGGAAGAGATATCGGAAGCTTGAAAAAGAAGAGAAAGTATGAAATAATTATCTGGATGAAGAAAGAGGTAGATGGACTACAGAATTGATAGAAGAATGGCTCCAAAGTATACTTGAATTTAAAATGAATTCAGTCAGCATGAATATGGGTTTTTCTGAACTCCACATTCAGTTAGCTGGCTCAGACATGGAATAAGGAGAGAGGTGGCTATAGCCAGGATTGGAGTTTTGTCAGATGAATACAGTGTGAGAGAGGGACAGAGAAGCTATCATAAGGTTAGATCATGGTATGTATGCTTAAGGAAGAAATTAAAGCTTTGAAAGTGGAAGAGAGAACTGCAAAAAAATGTTAGTGTCAGTTAACTCTAGGGTCCTCTAGGGTCAATGGTAACTAGAGTTGGAATAATTGAAAGATAGGAGGTAGCCGGGCGTGGTGGCGCACACTTGTAATCCCCGCGCTTGGGAGGCTGAGACAGGAGGATCGCGCAGGTTCGAAACCAGCCTCAGCTGGCTTAAGAGACCCTGTTTCCAAATAAAATATAAAATAGGTCTGGGAGTGTAGCCCGGAGGTAGAAGGCCCCTGGGTTCCATCCCCAGTACCACAAAAAAAAAAAAAAAAAAAAAAAAGAAAGGAGGTAGTGATTAGAGTCAGAGAATAATGCTGATATGGAAAGTCCAGTGCTATAAACTGAATGAGATGCTTACTGTTTTGTTTAGTGGCTATAATAATTATTTTAATTGATTGATTTGTTAGGTTCATGACTATAAAGAAGGAACCCCAGAAGAAAAGACTTACTATATAGAATTATGGGATATTGGAGGATCTGTGGGCAGTGCCAGCAGTGTGAAAAGCACAAGAGCAGTATTCTACAACTCTGTAAATGGTAAAGCATTTTTTTATTTCTACCATATTTTAGCAGTCTAAGAGTATAGATAATCTGATATGAAACGTTGTGCCATGCCAGACTCATTCTAATTTGAAAAATATTTAAAATATTCACAGCTCTTAGTTTAAATACACATGGTATGTTCCAATTTATATTTCTAGATTCTAACCATGTGATTCAGAACAGTAAACATCTGCTTTGTCAAAGTCTATTTATATTATATTATCATAAACTAAATATTGAGAAATAAAATTGTATTTTAGTACTTGATATAAAGCATGGAACTTTCGAAACACTGTCCCTACAACGCTATTTCTCTAGACAGCTGAATAAGGAGGAGTTCCAAAGCCTTAAGTCAGATATCCAGAGATAGAGAGATTTCTTTCATCTACCAGTTAAAGAGAGTCCTATGTAATTATAAAGAACTGCCCAAGGGTGTTTTTAGGAACTGAGAAATTTCATCCAGTTATAAATATTTAAGTATGTGAAGCAGACATCCAGATGGAGGCATGTAATAGAGGTGTGTAATAGCTGATATAATTGTAGTTCATGGAGTGCTGTGTAAGCCATTTATCATCTGATTTGCCTGTAGCTTTGTCTTTCTTTTTATTTTTTAATTTTTATTTTGAAATAAAATTTTAACTTGTCTTTGATATACCAAAAGTTTTGGCATCTCACCTCTTCCTTCTGGCAAATGTGTAGTCACTGATAAAACTTTATTTATACTGTGTTTAGATTTCATTTGATTTTAGGTAAATATATTTATTCAATACCTACCTTCTTTATATTCCTCTTTCATTATCTTCGTATATCATTAAGGTGTTGTGGATACTACAAAACAGAGAAGGTTCTTGGGTCCATTCTGTAGGATACTAACAACTTGTGTTTATTCAGACTAATGTCTCATTTAGCTCAGAATTCTATCTAAAAGCATCACAATATAATTAAAGAAACAAAACATAAATGAAATAAAACATAGTTAAAAGATGACACTGATATATGCCACTGTCATGCAAGAAAGTACAAGATAATGGCAAAATTAATAGAATATATATAAATGAGAAAATCAGGAAAATTAAACTGTTATAATATGAGGTGGCTTCTTAGAGAAAAGGAGAAAAGGAAATGAAACCTGGTTAAGACTTAAAATTAGATGATAAACTTATATTAGTCAAGTCATTTGTCCAAGTAGCTATCAATCTAATCTGAGACAGAGGGAGGATAAAAATGATAAATAAGTAATACAGGTAAAGACTATTTATAGTAGCCATGGAATCTGAAGCTACAGATTTTTAAGTGCTGAAGGAGACATTATCATTTATCTCTTCTGTACCTACTATTCATTAGTAAATTGTTTCCTCCTTTAATATCATTGAAAAAAGTTTCATGTATCCTATGTTGATTTTACTGATAAGACTGAAATATATTTCTCTTTTCTAAAGTTAAAAAAAAATCTTGTTTATTAAAAAACCTGAAATTTATTTTCATGTTCTTCACCTCAACTCTTGGAACATCTCTCAGGGTAGAAGCACTGAAGCTTCTTTATCTACAACCCTATGTAACAGAGCACAAGGATCACTCCATTCAGATGCAGCCTTTATTCTAATCAGTAGCTTCCTTCCCTCAGTATTCTACCTTCTCACTCTGATGAGCGGGGTAGTAAAATCAGCAGGAAACCTATGAAGTGACTCTACTTCTTTCTCTTAAAATTAGTGCATGTTCTTATCATTTGTCATTCTGACTACTTTTATCTGGGCCTCATTTTGACTCTTCTAGGTCATATTCTACAAAGCAAAAACTCTCATCCCAAATCCAAGAGAAAGAATTAGGAAAACGGGTATCCAAAGGCCCTTAAAGTTCAAAAGACTTATGCAGAGATATTCAAAAAGTAGACTTGTCCTTGTCTACCTAATAGCCAACCTGGGCCTTTATAATCCTTTTACTTTCTCAACTCAAAGTCTCACCCATACATTTTGTATTTTTTTTTTTTAGCTGGGAAATAGGAAAGGGAGAAAATATGCCATTTCTTTGCCCTAAAATGAGATTTTATTCTTCTTTACCCTGGTCTTTTATAGTCAAACTACTTGAGTGCAGATTCCAATTACCCTACTTACCAAATGTTACTGAGGGCAAGTTAGCTTCTCTGAGCTTCATTTCCTCATGTGTAGAAAGGAGATAATAGTAATCTTACCTCATAGGACTGTTCTGAAAATTAAATTAGACAGCACATATAAAGCACGACATCTAGCATATACATCCCAATAAATATTAACTATGTTTATGCTCTTGATGCCAATGAGAATCCCTCATTGAGGAAGGTACAGTGAGTACAGAGGGATATGGGGAAAGTTTCAGATATTTGTTCAAGAGACCAGAAGAGATACAGGTTTATCTGAGCCATGGGAACAAGTCAAGATATACGTAATTCAGGCACCTTAGTTACACCGATGGCTGAAAAACTAGAGAAGCAAATTAATACTCTTTTGCTCTTCTTTTTCAAATTGATGAGTCCTCTATTTGAGAATGAAGGAATTATCAGTTTCATACCTCTTTCCTAAAGTTAATACGGGTAATATAGCAAAGGGTTGGGAGTTTGAAAACCTATACTCTCTTGACTGTACAGCGATACTCTAAATTCTAGTAGGCATTAAAGTCTTTCTTCTGTTGTCTCTATCGTATTGTAATGATTACCTGTCTTACCTTTTTGTGTGGGATTTTAACTGATTCTCCTTAATTGTATTTTTATTTTTGAAGCTCATACATTTTATTTGTTCTTAATCTCTTAAAAGTTCATGTATTTTCTAATATCTATACTTGATTATTTCTTCCTACTCTCTCATTGGATGTATTTCTTTCACCACTCTGTTTACCAAAGCTCTTACATATAGCAAGCTTACATAGCTAACCATTTATTACAAAACAAAATAGCCGGGCGTGGTGGCGCACGCTTGTAATCCCAGCATTTTGGGAGGCTGAGACTGGAGGATCGTGGTTCATGGACAGCCTCAGTTGCTTAGTGAGGCTCTCTGCAACTCAGTGACACCCTGTTTCAAAATAAAGAATAAAAAAATAGCTGGGCGTGGTGGCGCACACTTGTAATCCCCGCACTTGGGAGGCTGAGATAGGAGGATCGTACAGGTTCAAAGTCAGCCTCAGCTACTTAGTAAGGCTCTCAGCAACTTAGTGAGAACCTGTTTCCAAATAAAATATAAAATAGGTCTGGGAGTATAGAAAATTAAACTTTCAAGCAGATCAGGCCCAGGTAATCTACAGAATGGTATTTTATCTGCCAAGGAAAAAGTTATACAAAGTAAATCAGTACCATTTTATAATATATTTTTATTACTTCTTATTATTTTTAGTGACTATAAGTAACATATCATTATATCTTTCTACTGACATCTGTGGCAGACCCATGTACAGTTCAGAAAAAATATAACTTTTTAAAATTAATATAATTTATACTTAAGTAGTTTCAACTGATGGGTTCTGTAAGTAGGAACAAGCAGAGAGTAGGCACTATGGAAGAATTGAATGAAGAATAAGAAAAGACATTATAAATGTTCAATGATATTTTGTCAGCCTATCTAGAATTTTTAAAGTTATATAACTGACAAAGTTTTATAGTTAATTATTTATAAAGGAAATATTAAAATAGTTGTCTTTGTTGGTTATACTAGTTAGAATGCCAGATTGATTAAGCCACATAATACTTGTACCTAGTAAGCTTCATTTTGCCATTGTGAAATGGAGAGAAGTTATTACAATACCGAGATTATTTCCTCTGATTATTTTAGGTATTATTTTAGTACATGACTTAACAAATAAGAAGTCATCGCAAAACTTGAATCGTTGGTTATCAGAAGCTCTCAACAGGGATTTGGTACCAACTGGCGTTTTGGTGACAAATGGGTAAGCGCAGAATTACTTTACAGTTGATTTGAAATGTTATAACAATCACAAGAATGTACTTGGCAAAAATAACATTTGGTAACATGTTTGATTTGAAAATATCTTCTCCCAGACTATAGATTATCTTTCCATTCTCTTAACATTGTCTTTCACAAAGCAATCATTTTATATCAAGTCTAAAAACTGCCTAATTCAAGATCGTGTAGGTTTCGAGTTTTAGGTTTATATTTAGTTCTATGATCTGCTTTAAGTTAGTTTTATATAAGAAATGTGGTTTTGGCCGAGATTAACTTTGCATTTGAATGTGCAATTGTTACAACATCATTTGTTGAAAAGATTATCTTCTTTAAGTTGCTTCTGTTCCTTTGCCAAAAGTCAGTTGACCATATTTATACGGGTCTACATCATTCCTTCCACTTCATTCTTTATCAGAATTATTTTTCTTTTTTTTGTACTGGGAATGGAACCCAAGGGCATGGTACCTCCGAGCTACACCCCCAGCCCTAGTTTATAGTTTTTTTTTTTATTTTTGAAACAAGGTCTCACTAAGTTGTGGAGAGCCTCGCTAAGTAGCTGAGGCTGTCCGCGAACCGTGATCCTCCTGCCTCAGCCTCCCAAATGCTGGGATTACAAGCATGCGCCACCATGCTCAGCTCTTTTTCAGAATTTTTTTTTTTTTTTTTTTTTTTTTTTTTTGGTGGTACTGGGGTTCCTGGAAACCCTTCTACCTCCGGGCTACACTCCTAGACCTATTTTATACTTTTTTATTTGGAAACAGGGTCTCTTAAACCAGAGTGGCTGGCTTCGAACCTGCGCGATACTCCTGTCTCTGCCTCCCAAGCACAGGAATTACAAGCATGTGCCGCCATGCCTGGCTCTTTTTCAGAATTTTTAAGTATTCTAGTTAATTTGTCTTTCCACATAAATTTGAGAAGCAGCTTGGATTTTGACTGCAATTAATTAAACCTATAGATTAAATTGGGGAAATTGACATCTTTATTTTGTTGTATCTCCTTATTCATGAATACAATGTCTCTCCATTTATTTGGATCTTCTGTGGCTTTTTTTATTAGCATTTTGTGCTTTTGGGCACATCAATTCTGTGCATTTTTTTATATTTATACCAAAGTATTTTGAAGCTATTATAAATGATATTTTTTGGGGGGGTTGGTACTGGGGGTGGAAACCAGAGGCTTTCTATCTCCAGGCTATGCTCCCAGACCTATTTTATGTTTTATTTGGAAACAGGGTCTCACTCAGTTGCTTAGAGCCTCACTAAGTAGCTGAGGCTGACTTCGAACCTGTACGATCCTCCTGTCTCATCCTCCCAAGCGTGGGTATTACAAGTGTGTGCCACCATGCCTGGCTAAATGGTATATTTTTTTAAACTTTATTTTCAAATTGTCCATAGCTAGAATGAAGAAATGCAATTTATTTTGATTGCTGGCTTTATATCCTGTGACCAGAGTTTTATAGCAGGATCTCTATGGTGTTCTTTTTTTTTTAATATTTATTTATTTTTTTAATTTTTTATTGGTGCACTGTATTCATGCATCATAGTGGGATACAAGCTTTTGTAGACATACATGCACACATCGCCCAGTCAGCCCCCACCCGATCCCCACCCCATTCTCTCCCCATCCCTCCCTCCCATGCTTGGCTTAGTGGTTGACATCTGGTATTATAGCAATTTATCCAAACTTAAAAATGATAATCTCACATAAGAGTTTCATTTGTCTGATACCAAACTTTTTTTGTTGTTGTTGTTGTAAATATATTTTATTTTTTTTATTTTTTTATAACAATTTTTTATTGAACATAAATAGTATACATTTATACTATATTTGGTGCCCTCTCCCCCCCCGCCCCCATTTTCCCTTCCCCCCTCCCACCAATGGTTGTCCAGGTTAACCATCAACAGATGAATGGATAGCAAAACTGTGGGAAATACACACAATGGAATTCTATTCAGCCATAAAGAAGAACAAAATTATATCATTTGAAAGAAGATGGAAAGCCCTGGAGAACATTATGTTAAGTGAGATCAGCCAAGCACAGAAGAAGAAGATACATATGTTTCCTCTAATATGCCCAAACTAGGAAACACATAGAACATCAGTGGGACTCCAGATATTGAAGGGGAAATACTAGCTAAGTTTGGATGGTAAGATAGGAGAGGAGGAAGGCCGGTCTTGATTAATAAGGGTCTACACTTGAACATGTGTAAAATTATGAATAAGATACCAAACTTTTGATGACTTAAAGATAACATTTCAATATTTCTTTTTACTTTCTTTCTTACCAGAGAATATTTTTTTTCTATTTTTTTTTTGGTGAAACTATCATATATTTATATATTTATTTTTCAGAAAAAAAAAATCTATCCTAATATGGAATATGGACTCTAGATACACACAACGATCTTGGAAAAGAACAAAGCTAGAAGATATATATTTTCTGATTTCAAACCATATAAAGCTACAATAATTGAAACAGTGTAGTACTGTTCTAAAGGCAGATATATAAACCATTGGAGTTAAATACAAGCCTAGAGCTAAACTCTTCCCTATATTGTCAAGTTATTTTTGACAAGGTTTCTACGAACATTTGGTGGTGGAAATAATTATCTTTTAACTAAATATTGTTGAAAAATAATAATTACATGGAAAAGAATAAAATTGGACCCTTACCTAATCCCATATACAAATATTAACTCAAAATAGATAAAAGACCTACATATAAATCTTAAGACTATAAACTTTTAGGAGAAAATCTGGGTCATAAAACCTTACAACATTGAAATTGGCAGTGATTTCTTGGATATGATTTCAATGGCACAGGCAACAGAAGAGTATACAAACTCCCTAAAAAATAAAAAAATATATATATTGTATATCCAAAGACAATGTAAACAGAGTTAACAGTTACTAATAGAATGGGATAAAATATTTCCAAATGCTATATCTGAAGGTATATTAATATTCCAACTAGAAATCCTTAAAATTAACAATAAAGGCAAACAATACAATTAAGAGATAGGTAAAAGACTAACATAAATAATGAATCTCCACAGATAACCAATCTTAGTTGTCTGTCGGATGGAAAATCTTATTTCTCTGGTTCTGGTGTGTGTTACCTATTTCTTCTTTTAGTTAATCTCTTTGAGTATTTTCTCTAGTGCTGGTTTTGAAGACATAAATTCCTTCAGTTTCTGTTTGTCATGGAAGCTTCTTATTTCTCCATCTAATTTGATAGAAAGTTTTGCTGGGTAGGAAATTTTTGGCTGGAAGTTGTTTTCTTTCAGAGTTTGGAATATGTTACTCCAAGCCCTTCTGGCTCTCATGACTTGGTTTGGGAAGTCTGGAGTGATTCTAATTGGTTTGCCTCTGAATGTCACTTGGCCCTTTGTTTTTGTTGCCTTTAAGATTCTCTGCTTGGCTTCTACATTGGTCATTTTGACAATTATGTGGTGTGGGGATCCTCTTCTCCAATCCTGTCTAAAGGGAGTTCTATAAGTTTCCTGGACCTGTGTATCAACCTCTTGCTCTATGTTTGGAAAATTTTCTGCTATTACTTCCTTGAAGAGATTGTTGATCCCTTTGGTTTCACTTTCTTTTCCCTCCCCTATTCCAATTATTCTTAGGTTAGCTCTCTTAAAATGGGCCCATATTTCTTCATTGTCAGATTCCTGCTGTTGGATATTTTTTCCTAGATTAGAAACTATGCGTTCATTTTTGGAATGATCATCTTCTAAGAGCGAGATTCTGTTCTCCATGTGGTCTAATCGGTTGTTTGTGCTTTGAATTGAGGCCTTTACTTCATTAATTGCATCCTTTATCTCTTTTTGGCTCTCTCTGAGTTCTTTTTGAAGCACCTCTATTATTTCTACAGTTATTTTCCTGATTTGATCTTCTAGAAATCTCTGATTTTCTGTTTTATCGGGTTCTGATGTTGTGGGGTTGTGGGCATTCATTGCTCTAGTATTATTCCTCTTTCCCATGATTTTGGAAGTTTGTACCTTCTCTGGGTTCTTCCCTTGTGTCACTATGACTTCACTTAAGGTGTTCTGGATCTCGAGTCAGTAGTATCTTAGACCCCACTACTCCTTTTCTGGGTTGTATCACAGAGTCTCCGACCCAGAGAGTCGATAGAGGCTGCTTTAGACTGTGGGGGGTGCCAGGTTGCACGTTCTCCTATGGTGTGATATCTCTGCCACCGCCACTCCCCCACTGGGTCAAGTCCCAGGGAGTACAGTACTGGGATTTCTCCTCTGTGGCCCGCAATTTGACTCACTGTTCTTGAGTACGCAGATGTAGCTGTACTGGACTTGGTGAATTCGCTGCTGCTGCCGCCGCCGGTGGCAATATGGCGCCGCTGCCACGTCCTCAGCCGTGAGGCTGGCGTATTTCCTCTTGGTTTTGATTTCCACTCTGAATCCTTGCAGCGTGTGCTGAGCTCAGCCACTGGGAGCTTTAGATGTTCCTTCGCCGAGAAATCCCGCCTGGCTGTTCCGCAGCGGCTCACCTCGGCTTGCTATAGCCGTCCGGTGAAATCGCCGCTGCCGCCGGCAATATGGCGCTTGCTGCTGCGTCCTCGGGCGCGTGTATCTCCTGTGTGGCTCTGAGCTCTGTTCTCAGTCGCTTTCTCTCTGGAGCCTGGTGATTTTTTTGTTTCTCTGGTGATGGTGCTGTGAAAGGCGCTGATTTTGTGGTAATGGAGATTGGTTGTTAGCAGGGCTCTTAAGCCCCGCTTTTCTCGGTCGCCATCTTCCCGGAAGTCTCTATGGTGTTCTTAACACGTTCATTTCTTCCTTTTCAGTCTCTTTGTCTTATTGACTTCTTTGTCTTACTGCGCTAGCTATAACTCCTAGTGTGGTACTAAATAGAAGTGATAGAGTGAACATCTCTACTTTCTTCCTGATCTGAGAAGAAAAGCTAGCAGTCTTTACAGTAGTATGATGTAAACTGTAGATTTTTTTATGTTGTTGATATCATTTATTAAGATTGAGAAAATATCCTTCTATCCCTAATTTGATGTGAATTTTACTGTGAAATTCTCTTTTTTTCCAAGTTTTTTATTGGTACACTGTATTCACACATCATAGTGGGATAAAAACTTGTGTAGACATACATGCACACATCGCCCAATTAGCCCCTACCCAACCACCACACAATTCCCTCCCCATCCCTCCTTCCCATGCTTGGCTTAGTGGTAGACATCTAATATTATAGCAATTAATCCAAAATTAACAATGATAATCTCACATAACAGATTCATTTGTCTGATATCAAACTTTTGATCACTTAGAGATAACATTTCAGTATTTCTTTTTGCTTTCTTTCTTACCAGAGGGTATTTTTTCTTTTTTTTTTTTAAGGTAAAACTATCATACTTTTTTTTTTCAGAAAAAAATCTATCCTAACATGAAATATGAATTCTAAATACCCAAAATAATCTAGAAAAAGAACAAAGGTAGAAGATACACATTTTCTGATTTCAAACCTTATAGAGCTACAATAATTGAAACAGTGTAGTACTGCTATAAAGGCAAATATATAAACCAGTGGAGTAAAATAAAAAGCCTAGAAATAATTTCTTCCATATATGGTCAAGTTATTTTTGACAAAGTTTCCAAGAACTTTTGGTGAAGGAAATAATAATTTTTTCACTAAATATTGTTGAAAAATAATAATTACATGAAAAAGAATAAAACTGTACCCTTACCTAACACCATATACAAATAGATAAAAGACCTAAATGTAAATCTTAAGCCTATAAACTTTTAGAAGAAAACCTGGGTCATAAAACTTCACAACACTGAAATTGGCAGTGATTTCTTGGATATGATTTCAAAGGCACAGGCAACAAAAGAATAAACAAACTTCCTAAAAAATAAAAAAAATTATACATCCAAAGACAATGTAAACAGAGTTAAAAGTTACTGATAGAATGGGATAAAATATTTCCAATTGCTATATCTGAAGGTATATTAATATTCCAAATAGAGATCCTAAAAATTAACAACAATAAAAGCAAACAATACAATTTAGAAATACGATTTAGAAATAGGTAAAAGACTGATATAACTAATGAATCTCCAAAGATTTTACCTATAAACACATGAATATATTCTTTGCTTAGTTGTCTGCTGGATGAAAAATCTTGTTTTTCTGGTTCTGGTGTGTATTACTTATTTCTTTTTTGTAGTTAATCTCTTTGAGTATTTTCTATAGCGCTGGTTTTGAAGATATAAATTTCTTGAGTTTCTGTTTGTCATGGAAGCTTCTTATTTCCCTATCTAATTTAATAGATAGTTTTGCTGGGTATGAAATTTTTGGCTGGAAGTTGTTTTCTTTCAGAGTTTGGAATATGTTACTCCATGCCCTTCTGGCTTTCATGACTTGGTTTGGGAAGTCTGAGTGATTCTAATTGGTTTGCCTCTGAATGTCACTTGGCCTTTTGTTTTTGTTGCCTTTTAGATTCTCTCCTTGGCTTCCACATTGGTCATTTTGACAATTATGTGGCATGGGGATCCTCTTCTCTGATCCTGTCTAAAGGGAGTTCTATAACTTTCCTGGACCTGTGTATTGACCTCTTGCTCTATGTTTGGAAAATTTTCTGCTATTACTTCCTTGAAGTGATTATTGATCCCTTTGGTTTCACCTTCTTTTCCCTCTTCTATTTCAATTATTCTTAGGTTAGCTCTCTTAAAATGGGCCCATATTTCTTCAATGTCAAATTCCTGCTGTCGGATTTTTTTTTCTAAATTAGAAACTATGCGTTCATTTTTGGAGTGATCATCTTCTAGGAGTATGATTCTATTCTCCATGTGGTCTAATTGATTGTTTATACTTTGAATTGAGGCCTTTACCTCAATGATTGCTTCATTTATTTCTTTTAGACTCTCTCTAAATTCTTTTCGAAAGTCCTGTATTATTTCTACAGTTATATTCCTGATTTGATCTTCTGGAGATCTCTGAATTTCTTTGTTATCAGGTTCTGATAATTTGGGGTTGTGGACATTCATTGCTCTACTGTTGTTCCTCTTTCCCATGATTTCAGAATTTTGTGCCTTCCCTGGGTCATGAAGACTTTACTTAGGGTGCTCTGTATCTCGAGTCTGTTGTAATCTCAGCCGCCACTACTCCTTTACTGGGTTGTATCGCAAAGTCTCATACCCAGGAAGTTAATGTGGCTGCACGAGACCGTGTGGGTGCCGGGCTGGGCATTTTCCCATGGGGAGCTGCGATTAGGGTGTGGTATCTCTGCCACTGCTACTCCTTCACTGGGTTAGACTGCAAAATATCCAACCCAAGGAGATTATCAAAGCTGTGCAAGTCCCTGGGAGTGCAGTATAGAGATTTCACCTTTAGGGGGCCGCAGTTTCACTCATGGTTATTGTGCACGCATATCTGGAGTTGTGGCGGGGCACAGTGAACTCGCTGTTGCTGCTGGCAATATGGTGCCACTGCCACGGCCTCAGCCGTGAGGCTGGCGTATTTCTTTTCCGGTTTTGAGCTCCGTTCTGAGCCCTGGAAGGCGTGATGAGCTTGGCCACTGGAAGTTTTAGACGTTCATTGCACTGAAAGAACTGCTGAATTACACCCGAATAATCCACAGCTGCTCGCTTCAGCTCCTTGTTTACCTTTCCTCTCTGGAGCCTGGTGCTGTGAGAGAAGATGGCGCCGGCCCGGCTCCACCGCCAAATTGCAGGCTTGATTTCTGGTCTCTGGTTGTTCTTCTAGTCTTGTTTTTTTCTCTGTCTCTTGTGTTTACATTTTTTATTTCTCTGCTGGTGGTTTTTTCTGGCTATGAAAAGCGTTGATTTTGTGGCAAGAGAGATTGAGCTTTAGCAGGACTCGTAAATGCTGCTTTTCTTGGTTGCCATCTTCCCGGAAGTCCCGTGAAATTCTTTTTTTTTTTTTTTTTGGTGGAACTGGGGTTCCTGGAAGCCCTTCTACTTCCAGACTACACTCCCAGACCTTTTTTTTTTTTTTTTTTTTAATTTGGAAACAGGGTCTCTTAAGCACTGGCTTCGTCCGCCTCCCAAGCATGGGGATTACAAGCGTGCACCACCACGCCCGGCCACCATGAAATTCTTAAAGAGATTAAATCTTATCAAAACCTTTTTCTATATAAATTCATATGGGCATGTGGATTTCATCTTCAGACTTAGTATGATAGATTACATTGACCAATTTTCTTTTTCTTTATTTCATCTCTTCTTTTTGTGATGCTGGGGATTGAACCCAGGGTACTCTACTGCTGAGCTTTGCCCTCAGCCCTATTTTGCTTTTTCATTTTGAAACAAAGTTTCACTAAGGTGCTGAGGACCTCACTGAGTTGCTAAAGCTATATAGCCTCTAACCTGCAATCCTCCTGTCTAAATCTCCTAAATACTGGGATTACAGACCTGCACCATGATGCCCCACTTAACCAGTTTTCAAGTACCGTGTCTGCCTTGCATTCCGTGGTCATGGTGTATTATTCATTTTATCTGTTGCTGAATTGGATTTAATAATATTTTCCTGGGGATTTTTTTGTGTTCATGCAGGATATTGGTTGTTATCTTTTATTCTTATAACTTTGACCTGTTGGGGTTTGGGGATAATGTTGGCCTCATAGAGTAAATTGAAAATGTCCCTTCATCTTCTATTTTCTAGAAGAGATTATATATTTGCTGCTATTTCTTCTCTGTATGCTTGGTAGGATTTATCAGTGGTATCATTTAGGCCTGGAGATTTCTTATTTGAAAGAGTTTAAACTCCAAATTCAGTTTCTTTAATAATTATGGGTTGATTCAATTTATCTACTTCATCTTGGGTGAGTTTGGGCAATATTGGGGTTTTGAGGAATTCATCTATTTTCTTTAAGTTGTAAAATTTATGTGGATAGAGTCATTTGTTTATTTATTTATTATCATTTTGGTATCTTCACAGTCTATAATATACCCTTTTTCACTTCTGAATTTGGCACTTTGTTTCTTGTTGTCTAGTTGTCTTATTTTTTTCAAACAAGGATTTTTTTATTTTATTATTTTTTATTAGGTACATTCTTAAATTTAGGGTTAGGAGAAAGTATATTTATATAAAAAATTTGCATTAGTACCGAGAAATTCAAGGCAGCAGTAAAAAGTATAGATATATTTGTATTTTGACCCTATAGATGAATCTACAAACATATAAAACATAAGACACTGGTGCTTTATTGGTGCATTATTTATAACAGCAAAAATTTTGGAAGCAACTCAAGCCCACCAACATAAGATTCATTAAGTAATGGTATATGACCTTCTGGATAATCAGGAAGCTCCCTATGTATTAAAAGAGAGAGACCTACAGAAGATACAGTGTTAGGCTTAAAAGATAAAGGTGTAAATGTGTGTGTGTGTGTGTGTGTGTGTGTGTGTGTGTGTGTGTGTGTGTATAATTATACCTCTTAATGTGTAAGAAAAGGAGAAAGAAGAACATGTACTTATATCTGTATAAGGCAACAGTGAAAGAGCTGGGTGCAGTGGCACACGCCTGTAATCCCATCTACTTTGGAGGCTGAAGCAAGAGAATCACAAGTTCATAGCCAGGCTGGGCAACTTAGCAAGACCTTTTCTCAAAATAAAAAATAAAAAAGGCTGGGCTGTAGTTCAGTGGTAGAGCATCCCTGGGTTCAATCAGTACTCCCACGCACACAAAGTGAAAGGATAAATACAGTTTACCTACCTACTAGTGTCCCCAGGAAGTAAGTACATAAAGACAAAGGTGGAAAAAAGACTGCTTAGCCTATATCTTTTATATCAGCATAAGTTTGTGTGTGTGTTTTTTTTGAGGGGGTGGGGGCTTGCTTGTTTGTGTTTTGCAGTACTGGGAATGGAACCCAGGGGCATTGTACCTCCGAGCTACACCCCCAGCCCTATTTTTTAGTCGTTTTTATTTTTGAAACAGGGTCTTGCTCATTTGCAAGAGGCCTCACTAAGTAGCTGAGGCTGTCCATGAACCCGGATCCTCCAGTTTTTGCCTTCCAAATGCTGGGATTACAAGCACAGGCCACTACGCCCAGCTTTCAGCATAAGTTTTGAACTATATAAAAGATCAGTAAATTTTCTGTTTTTTTATCATAGAAAATTTCAAGTATACCATATATATATAAATAATAGAAAATGAACCCCCATATGCTTGTTGCCCCATTTTAATAGTTATCACCATATGGCCAGTCTCATTTCTTCCAGACCTCTACCTACTCCCTACCTTCTCCCACCCCCAAATAGATTACTTTGAAATAAATGTTAGGTGACATATCATTTATCACTTAATCAACATATACTTCAGTACATAACTTCAAAGGATAAGGACTTTTTAACACAACATATGTATAATTATCACACTTAAAATTTTAACAATGTTTTGAATAATCAAATATTATTTAATTTCCCCACTTACCTCAGATGTTATGGTTGATTTGTTCAAAACAGTTCCTAAATAAGGTCCATCTATTATACTTGGTGCCTTAAGTTTCTTGTAAGCTTAGGTTCTTCTTGTTACCGTTTTTAAACTACTTAGCAATTTATTTGTAGAAGATGGCTCACTTGTTCTATATGGTTTCCTATATCCTGAATATCACTGATTATATCCCTATCGGTTGTTTTTGTTTTCCCAAAGTGTTATTTTGCATATAGCTCACTACCTAATTTTCTCTTTGTAATTTCGAGCAGTTATCATCCTTACTGATTCATGGTAAAATTCTGCATCAGTGTTTTACTAAATAGCTTAAAAAATATTTCAAGATCAAATTTTATATTGATAAGATTTCATAAAAGAAAGTAAAAAAAGGAAAGCTCAAAAGAAACATAAGAGAATAAATTCTGTGTTTTACATATGTTAATATGCAAGAGATTCCACAAGACTTTAAATGGCAGAGATGTGTGTGTATCAAAGTTGATATTTGGCTGGGGATGTAGCTCAATGGTAGAGCTCTTGCTTGGCATGCATTCAAGACCCTGGCTTCAATCCCAAGCACCACAAAATTTTAAAAAGAAAAAGAAGATATGAAGTTTGATAGAATATATTTTAAAAAAAACTTTATGAGAAAGAATTAGTGACTATCTGGTGATGGCGGCACCACATCCCCTGTGATGACTGGAGATAAATCAGCTGGACTTGCAGGAGGACCATGTCCTTTATCCTGTATTTGTGACTGTAGTGGCCCTACATCAACGCCACTGCCTTGCTATACACAAGGAGTGCTTCCTCAAAAGCATTGTCTGGGGAACAGCCTAGGGAATTGGCAGATTCAGAGAGGAGCCAGGAATTAAATATCAGCTAAGGAACCTTACTGGGTCTGTAGGAATTGTGATGACAGTGCCATTGATAATAGTCAACTCTATTGCTGTTGTATTACTTTTATTATTTGGGTGAACATCAAAGGGAGAAATGGAAACTCAGAAGAAGAGATACCAGCTGAAACTGTTACTTTGGTCATTACTGGAATAATCATTTTTTAGCAGGCCGACCTTGTACTTGGCAAAAATATAGTTGATAATAAAACCAGAGTTTATTTTTATCTATTTTTTTTTACATTGCACTTGTAGTTTCAATACAAAAATATCAGCTCATCAGAAGCAATGGCTCTCCAGGATTGAAATACATTTGACTGCTGACTGTTAATTATAATTCATGCAATGGTAAAAATTGCTAAAAGGGTATAGGACTGTTGCTTCTGTTTTTTTAGAATTTTTCTATCTTTCTCCTCCTCAGGGATGAATTTTTTTCCAAAGGTTTGAAGTTCTTTGTGACTTAGCAGAGATGTAAGATAAAATTTAAATGACTTTAAAGTAATTATTCCATATAAATTATAAGTAATTTGGATAATTTTATTTTGAACTTTTTGGTTAAATATTTAGCCTATATATTATCTCTGCTGTGGCAAATTCAAATTTATAGATATTATAAAGGGCAATACTTTGATTTCAGGGAAAATTCTAATTTTGTAAGTCAGTCATATGAGTATGGTTTCATTTCTTTTATACATTTGTTATTTTGTTAATTGGCCTGGAACAATAAGACCAATCCAGTATCTACATATTTTCATTGGTAGAAAAGTCTGTGCCTTTTTACAATGATGACTTTTATTTTATAAAAGCAACATAAATAATAACATGCAAGAACAACCCTAAACAAACACAATTAAACTGTACTGTGTAAGAAGACTGTTTATTGTGAAACTTTCACCTTCCCCAAATTATGTTTTTAGTGGAGCAGCATATTAAAGGATGTGATTCTTAATTGTTCATTCTATCAGTAGAACATTCATACTAGACAAGTTGCTTTTTATTTTCTCCTGTTTTTATGTCTTAGACCATTGTGTTTGTTTGCTCATCCCATAATATAGTTTTATATAAGAAGATTAAAACTATGTAAATGATTCTTCTGAAATTTTTCAGTTATAATATTTTAAAGAAGTGGAATGGCATCTTTGTTGATAGAACTTTTGTAAATTTGAATTTCCAAGTCAAGCATTTGGAAATGTTAATTGTATTAATCCCTGTTATGTGTTTAATATCTCTGGTAGGTGTTCTTTGCCATAAAATTGCTAAGTATAGATTTATGACAGTAAACATTCACAATAAAAAAATAATTTGTGAATATAAGAGAAGGAAACACTGCAATAGGATAATACTCTGAAAACTATTCTCTAATAAATCAAATTTCATTTTCAGAACATGTCTCCTGAATCAGGGTTGATGCTGATAAGATTAAAAAACCTGGAACTTAGCCGGGCATGGTGGCACACACTTGTAATCCCCGCGCTTCTGAGGTGGAGACAGGAGGATCGCTCTGGTTAGAAGCCAGCTGCCACTGGATTAAGAGACCCTGTTTCCAAATAAAAATATAAAAATAGGTCTGGGACTGTAGCCCAGAGGTAGAAGGGTTTCCATGAACCCAGTACCACAAAAAAAAAAAAAACTGAAACTTGAGCCACTATTGGCTTTAATGCAATAAATGATAATATTATTGTGAAATAGACCAAAACATTTGTGTTCAGCCGGGCGTGGTGGCGCATGCTTGTAATCCCTGCGCTTGGGAGGCTGAGACAGGAGGATCGCACAGGTTCGAAGCCAGCCTCAGCTACTTAGTGAGGCTCTCAGCAACTTAGTGAGACCCTGTTTCCAAATAAAATAGAAAATCGGTCTGGGAGTATAGCCCGGAGGTAGAAAGCCTCTGGGTTCCACCCCCAGTACCACACACACAAAAAAAAATTGTGTTCAAAGGCTGAACGGTAACTGAGGCACTGTAAGATTATTTTAAATGGTATAAATACTTGGTAAACTTGCCTTATACCCCAGTTTAGATTACTCAAAAAAGACAGAAAAGTAATATTGAAAAAAGAAGAAAAGTTAGGCTCAGCAAGGTTGTATTGATTAGTTATGTAATATTGATTTACTGTCATAAATTGTTGAAAAGCAGATTCTGCTGACTGTAATAAATTGAGTTTATAACATATCAGAACTGCAAATCTATTCCAATATATTAACAGAATTTCAATTAGTTCACCAACAGTGGGCTTTATGTTCCTTTCAGTAATGAGATATACCATTTGTATTGCCACTCTTTCCTTTAGACAAATATGAGAAAAAATGATTGTCATAGCTAGTGACTTAAAGCCACTAACCCAGAGTGATTCTGATTCCCCACTCTGTCTGCCATGACTCTCATATCAGGACAAACAATTATTGGTACTAAAGTCTTTGCTTTTACTATTTTTTATTTCAGCTTTTTCCTTCCATTTCCATTTGTTTAATCCACCTTTCGCAGACTATGATGACACCTATGTTCAATTTATTCCAGCCTTCAGCTTCCCTATTTCTTCTTTTCCTAAAATGATCTATTTTTATTCATAGAAATATAAATGATAGATATAGAGCTTATACATATCCCAAAAGATACCCAGAAGCTTGCCATTTTTCTCTCTGGCACAGGGCCTGGGTACCATGCTTATCTCCTGGGATTTTTCTGCACTGAGGTTTAAATCCACTCTCTGCTTCTACGTTGAAAATTTTCTGAGCCATTAGCCTTAGAAAACAGACCTTAGGAGGAATTCAAATCACATGACTGCACTGTTCTCGTTAGGCACTCAGTTGTTCAAATAGTCTTTTATAAAGACACAAATTTTGGGTAGTTAGATGAATAGTTGGAGCTTGGACTAGTTCATGATGATGGACTGATAAAGAAGCAGAAGAAACTTGGAGAAAAATAGATTTATAGAAGATGAGTGAGCAGGAATCAGTTAATTATCAGAACTGCTTACATTTGAATGTTACACATCTGCATTGGAAAGGTAAATTCTATTAATCTCTTCATTATTGTTTATTGCAGGGATTATGATCGGGAACAGTTCGCTGATAACCAAATCCCACTGTTGGTAATAGGGACTAAATTGGACCAGATTCATGAAAACAAGCGTCATGAAGTTTTAACTAGGACTGCTTTTCTGGCTGAAGATTTCAATGCAGAAGAAATTAATTTGGTATGTATTTTCACTAATGTATGTTTGTATCAGGTAGTCAAATAGTCAAGCAAAAGAAGCTTTATACTTGAAGTCAGGCTATTGGGATTCTAGTACAAAATGTAATCAAGATTGGAGTCAACAGATCTAGACTGTGAGGTGGGCACAGTCACTCCAGTCTTGTATACTGATATGTTGAAATGTTCAAATTTTATTCTGTGCATAATGTAAAACATTATTGAGACTTTTTAAACATTATTCAATAATGTAAGACATTATTGAAAACTTTTTCTTGAGATGATTTCTTTAAATCACACCAAAATAAAAATAAATTGATTAAGGTGATACTATACCTTGATCATTCTTACTTTAGAAAAGCATCCTAGCTGCTTAAATAACAAAAATTGTCTTAAACAGCAACCAAACAGACATATGAGAAAATTATAAATTGTAAACTAGGAATGCATCATAAGGACCAACTTATGTAAACATACATATATAGAGGACTGACTTGCTCATTACATGGCTAGCTTAATTAGAACTGAGGACTAAAAAAGCCTAAGAAACTGTTCTCATATAAGCCAGTTAGCATGACTCAGAGAAGGATCTTGGCCGGCAGCTTCAGGCATGGTTATCTGTCATTGTTCACAATTAGGATTTCTATACCATACTCAGTGCACTGCATTCCAGATGTACTGAAATGGTGGTTTAATAACACTAATGGCCAACATATGTTGAGCATTGACTATGTGTCAAACACTATTCTAATGCTTTATGTACAGTATCTTACATCATCTTCCCACCAACTCTATAATGTAGGAACTCTTTATTATCCCTATTTTAAATGAAAACAAGAAGCAGAGCGGTAACTAGGCCAAAATTACACAGTCTAACTCCAGAGCCTGTGCTGTACAATCAAAGCCATTTCCCACTTAATTATTCACCTCACATTAACAATTTTGGATCTGAAAGAATTCTTGCTGTAGATTTCCAAAGTGGGGGTGCTAGAACAAGTACAGATACATGAAAGAATGCAAATCTATCTCTACATCTTTCTGTTTATTTGTTTAAAGAAGGTAGATTTCCAGGGAGTGCTAAGTATATATATATATATATATATATTTTTTTTTTTTTTTTCTGAAAAGGGACAGTAAACCAAATAAGCTTGGGAAACTCTTAGTGTAGGGCAACAATTACTAAGACCTGACTGCATATTTGAATATTTATATTTATATGGGTTTCTGTGACACCAGCTAGATATATGTTATTCCTACTTACCTCACAAAGGCAGGGCCACCTTTATTTGTTAGTGGACGTAAAGGTACTTAGTGATGAGACTTCAAAATATGAAGTCTCCAATGAGTTTAAAAACAACATGCTTTTGGCTTTAATTAGTGTATAGCTCCAAGAATATAGCAGAGTCGAGTGTGGTGGTGCACACTTGTAATCCCATATTCGGGAGGCTGAGACAGGAGGATCTGGGTTCACGGACAGCCTCAGCTATTTAGTGAGGCCCTTTGGAGGTCAGTGAGACCCTGTTTCAAAATAAAGAATAAAATATAGGGCTGGGGATATAGCTTGGAGGTAGAATGCCCCTGAGTCCCATTAAAAAAAAGAATACAGCAGAAACATTGATAGTAGAGTGCCGTAAGGAAGCAGGGAAGAAAATTGAGGAAAATTTCATACAATGAAAGAGTTTCAGAAAGATAATAGTCAATAAAGACCCAGCAAATAAATATAAAACCTCAAAATCTCATGTAACAGTACTAGTACTGGCTCATCGATTATTGTATGAATGTACTTCAAAGTATAGAAAAATAAGGCTGAAGAAAGATATACATCAAAAATAAAATCAAAGTTATCTTCTGCCTGAGTAAATGCAAATTTTAAAATTATAAATATGTAGATTGCTTATTTTAAAATCCTGTTAGACTTCTATGTCTGGTAAGTAAATTTTTGTATTATGTGTCTATTTCAAAGTGATCACATTGAAGCATCTTCCCTAGTTAATGGTCCTTTCGCAAGCTCAGACAAGCTATTTAGAGCTATTAATTTCTAGGCTTTGCCCGCAGCCATGATCAATGGCAGCTGGCTCTTTCAGCTCTAAATTTTTATCGTAGAAATTATAGAGTTTTAGATTCCATAGTCAACCTGAAATTGTGGAGCCATAGAATTAAGCTTCTTGGAGGATAGGGACTTGTTTACTGTTTGGTTTAGTTTTTGCATAGGTAATTTAATTCCATTTAGAATCATCTCTGAAATATTTAGACATCTGATGACTAGGTGATCAATATCCATTTTGTAAAACATATCTAATGCAGGTCTACAAGTTTATGTTTGTATACCCCAATTGCTTTAGAAATGTGTTTAAACATTTTTTAAAATATAATAGTGTGAACAAGGATGTTTCAGTATATTGAATCCATATATGATATTAAGTGCTTTGTGCCTTTAGTCTGCCTTTCTTAGAATGAAGAAGGGTACTAATATTCTAGTACCTGCTAAGTACATGGCATGCAGTATCTCACTTAAATTTCACAAAAATTCTATGAATAAAGTAGTATTATCTCCGTTTCACAAATGAGTAAGCCCAACTTTAAAGGCTCAGTCACCTAAGCAGTGTTACACAATGCAAAAATGTTGGCATAGATACTCATTTACAGAGCTTGCTGGCTTTAAAGACCCCTAATTTTTTTACTGCTTTGTGATTCTTGAATTTTTTATTGTAATCTCTTTGTTCGTGTGGTTTTAGAGACTATATTATAATTTCCGCCCAACATTTAAAATGTGATCCTTGAAATGTCATATGTGGATAAAATAATTGCTTACTTAATTTATTACAAAGGAATCATGTAGGCTTAGAGACTGTAGAACACAATAAATGCAAAAACAATTTCAGTCATTTCTTTAGGGGCAACCGAATGTCTGTAGATAAAAGACAAATATCCTTGCAAAGGAGCCAACATATTATCCTCATAGTTTGGTCTTAGATGGCATTTGAGGTAGACATCAAAGTACACTCAGTCTCTTGATGTGGCAAGTCAATGGTGACAAGCAAAGACAATGCAGCGCTGGAATTCCAGAAGGACAGTAAGCATCGCGAGGTCTTTACAAGTTACTGTAATGATTTAATATTCCAAATTGCTTTGTTTCTTCTGGAGCCCATTTTTTCCCCTATTTTAAAGAAGCCTTATAAGTAATAGTAATACATCTGTTACTTATTATGAACCTACAAAGAGATGAAGGAATCCTTGGCAACTGTTCTACTTATTCTCTGCTTTTCTAAATCCTTATTTTTATGTTTCCTACTATTATATAAACTGCATAGTAATTAGTTGAGCACTGGTCAGTAATTGGTCCTGAAGTGTTTGAAATGGTTCCTGTTTTTAATAGCTCTATTTCTGGCTTTCAGAGTAAATATAGGTAGGTTACCTGATAAATATCTTGGGTATATTGTTAAAAGCTATTAACAATTTGTCTTTCATCATGAATAATTTGATGATGAATACCTTGATTTAATAGACTCTAAAATAGCTTAAATTACAAAGAGTAAGAGGCCTTTCTTTGATATTTTCCTGTTTGTGTGTAAATCATAACTTGAAATTTATTTGAATGTTTTATGAAAGTATCCTAATTGTTTAGTATAAGGATGATCATTAGTTATAACTAACAAAAAGTTTTGCTTCCTAGGTTTCATTTGTAGATCTTATGTTTTCTAGGATTGCACAAATCCACGGTACCTAGCTGCAGGTTCTTCCAATGCTGTCAAGATCAGTAGGTTTTTTGATAAGGTAATGGCTTCAATTAAGTTATTTTTAAACTGAAGTTATATGAGAGTTTAAACTCTTTGTAGAATACTGTGTCCTTTATTCCTTCGTCCAAAACTTCACAGCCTGTTTTGATGTTTCTTATCTGTTGAAATAATTGCTCAAGGCCTGCTGACGTATTTATTTCATCACCAGTGTTCTCTACGCAAAGGTTGAAAACTACTGGATTTAAATGGAGTTTTTCAAATGATACATACTTTCTCACCTTAGAACAATTTATGTTTACCCATAAATTTCTAGCTCTTTGTATACTTATTCATGCCCTTCATCCATAAAAGCCCTGAACTAAGGAGATTCTGCTTAATTAAAGCTTTGAGTTCCTTTTGCTCTCTCAGCTATTAATATTCTCCACACCAACGTTACTGTTACTTTGTGAGGTTATGTCCCTAATGCTTCTCATCAGAAACCTTTGCATTCACATTGACTCTTTGCTATCATCATCTTACAGTCTCTGAACTCTAATGAAAATATAGAGTGACTCAGCATACTGATACAGTAGCACACTGTTTGTCTTTCCCTTCAATGCCATAGAGCTGTACTGCACATGGTACTAACCAAGACAAAGTTGTTTTGTCCAGTGTTGACATTGTAAAGCAAAAGAGATGTTTAGCTGTATGTATCATTGAAAAAGATTAATTTCTGTATTTTATATATATATATATATATATATATATATATTTTTTTTTTTTTTTTTTTTTTTTTTTTTTGCGGGTCTGGGGATGGAATTCAGGGGCATTTGACCTCCAAGCTATACCCCCTGCCCTATTTTTTATTCTTTATTTTGAAATAGGGTCTCACTAAGTTGTAGAGGGCCTCACTAAGTCTCAGCTTCCCGAATGCTGGGATTACAAGTGTGAGCCACCACACCTGGCTGAATTATATTTTTAAGTATAATATCCTAAGAAAAACATCCTCTCCATATAGATCTTATTATGAAATATTTTTCTTTTAACTATTTAAGAATCTAATATTTGGCCCTTTTTTTCAATATGTCACCATAAACTAAGCCCCACTCCCTCTGTGTTTAATATTAGTACACTAAGAAAATTTTGTCTCACTCAGAACATCTTACTGGTATGTGGCAAGATACAGATGTGCCCAGATACTGATTCCCATGGCTTTCAAAGCAGCCAGAGCCCCCGGCCTGGGCCTGGGTGGTAAGCAGCCTCTTCATCTACCCAGTGTGCTATATAAATATTAGCATTTTCTAAATGTGCCACATTGTAGTGCACTGCACCAAGCCAGATTTTCTTTCCACATACCTTTTAAACTTAAGATGTAAGAACTTCCTTTTGGTTTAGATATACCATCCCCATCTAATGCATAATTTTGTCCCCTAAAAACAACCTCATATGCATCTGTGTCTGACCCACAAAGGTTCCACAGGATAATGTTTGGCTAATTTTGAAGTTAGAAAATAAGATGTAACAAGTTATATCCTAGAGACATGATGGGTTATAGACTAGAGTAAGCCAAGTTGTCAGGCAAGGTTTCTTTATTCTTTTGTAGTTTTCTCCTCATTGGTATACTATGATGATTATACATTATGGTGGGATTTGTTGTTACATATTAGTATAGGCACATAACACAGTTTGATCAGTTTCATTTCCCAGTACCTCCCTTTCCTTCCACCACCCACCCCCGTCCTCTTCCTCTACTCTACTGATCTCACTTCTATTTTCATGAGATCCTCTTCCCTTTTTTCTTTTTCTTTTTTTCTCTTTAGCTTGAACATATGAGAGAAAACATACAACCCTAGGCAAGGCTTATTTTACAGAATCAGAAGCAATTTGATTAGTCCTAGGAAGGAAACAAAAGTAGTAAGAAAAGAACATTGCAGGTTGGTGGTAAAGAATTATCAACAAAAGCAAAAAGGGTTTTTTTTTTTTAATCTTTGTTGTCTAAATATCAACAAAATTTAGGTGGATTAGGAAATTGGCCAGACATAAATATTTCTTGTCCTAGAGGTAGTCTGTTTTCTTCTCCAAACTCCATTGGCTAGTAGGCTAGAATGCCAAGAGTTTTCTGTCCCGCCATGGAAAAAGGAAAGGGAATTAGTCCTTTGTTAGTTTTTGTGGGATCAGATATTTTGAGATGTACACCAGTCAGGAACCAGCTTTTCTACCTCTGAGACTAGTAAATGCAACTTTGCCCTGGGTTTATTGTGGCTTATTAACTGAGCCTTACTCTCCAGTTTAGAAATAATATGGATAATTTAGCTCTCAGGCCAGTGAGAACAACTGGTACAATGGAATTTTTTCTTCATTCCAGATTTGAATATCTTAGAGCTCATCTCCAACTAATCTGTATTTTTTTTTACTCTGTGTGTGTGGGGGGGAGGGGTACTGGAGGTAGAATCGAGGGGCTTTTCTACCTCCAGGCTATACTCCCAGGCCTATTTTATACTTTATTTTGAAACAGGGTTTCACTAAGTTGCTGAGAGCCTCGCTAAGTAGCTGAGGCTGGCTTTGAACCTGTGCGATCCTCCTGTCTCAGCCTCCCAAGCACTGGGATTACAAGCGTTTGCCACCACGCCCATCTAAACTAATCTGTATTTTTACCTAATTCCCTTTTTTCCTTTTTGTACTGGGCACTGAACCTAGGGGAATTCTGCCTCAAAGTTTCACCCCTAGCTCCATTTTATTATTTTGTGACAGGGTCTCTCTAAATTATTGATGATCTCACTAAGTTTCTGAGGCTGGCCTTGAACTTGCAGTCCTCCTGTTCTAGCCTTTTAAGTACTGGGATTAAAGGCTTGTGCCACCATGCCTGGCTCCTGATGAACTGTTCTTATCACCACAGTTCTCTGTAAAGAAAATAACACTGCCTCTGCAACCATTGCAGTTTCTCAAGTATCCGAACAGAATTTGTTATGCTTTAAAATAGTCTTCATCCTCTGAAAACATGGTGCTCTTAAACCCATTACATTTCAGTATATAGCCTGAAGGCTTCTTTTCAGTCACAGTGATGGACTTGTGCACATGCACCCACTGCTTTAACTCATTTCTCCTACTGACCAAATACAGACAGTTCTGGAACTCCTGAATAAAGGGTTCAGATAAAGCCTCAGGAGGAGGCTAATTGACTGTTTTTGATGTGGTGTCATCTGTCTGCATTAAGGAGGTGCAGAATCCATCATCATTTACTATAGGGATGTGGCAATTCACACAGACCCTTCTATACAGAGTAGCAGCAGTATTATGGATTCTGTTTGGTACCTGTGGGGGCTGACTGCCAGGAAGCTTAGAACCAAATTTGCTGCCATACTCTAGGAATTGCATGGGACCTTATGTCATTGTCATTAGGTTGTTTTTTTTTTAATCTATCATGCTTATTAAATAAAGCAGGACTTTATATAAATGCTCCCACAATCCTGATCTTACTGGTACCAGATTTTACTCACTATACTAAATGTCTCTAGCTATTGAAAATATTTCTAATTTGGGTATTCCTTTTAGTCTTCTTAGTGACCATTAAAATTAGCTGTTTTTTTCTAGGTAAGTATGCTAAGCTCTTAAAATCTTTGTTTCTCACAGGTCATAGAGAAGAGATACTTTTTAAGAGAAGGTAACCAGGTTAGTGTCTGTCTTTTCTTGATAAAATGAGTTCTTAAATTTGGAGAATTTAAGAAATGGTTTCCAAATTTATTTCCAGAGGTAGTTAAAAAGAAGTTGGGGGGAAAGCCTTTGTAGGCACAGGCAGCTTGTTTTCTTCTATCCTGTTAAGTACAAAAGGAGAAGATCAGAGCAAAGGGAAAATAAGGATCTAAGAAACAAGAATTACAGGATAAGGTTATACTATTAAATAATAGAGGAAATCATCTGCTTAAGACTCCAAAGGCATATTCCACAGTCTATCACAATATATATATAATTCATAGAAAAGTCCAGTAGGTGAGTATTAGGAGATTTACCTTTATCCTTTCTAATTTAATTGACATTATCACCAATTCGTTGGCAATTATTTTCCATTTTGGTAGAATTACTTTTTAATCATTTAATCTTCTATGGTTTTCTGAGTAAAACTTCAGGAATCTGGCTCTATAATGAACAACAGGCTGATATACAGAAAACAAAAGAAAAAAATGAATATGAGCATTTGAGTTTTTTCTGCTTGAAACTTAATGTGATTGTCCTTCTTGCCTTCAGATTCCTGGCTTTCCTGATCGAAAAAGGTTTGGGGGAGGAACACTAAAGAGCTTTCATTATGACTGAATTACACTCACCCTGTGGAAGAGTGAGCCAGCAGTGGCAGTGTTCACAGCGCTCCCGGAGCTGTGTCCGTTATTACCATCCCCGCCTTTTGACGAAATCATCTCAAAATGCTGCTCTTCAGCCTCACCCGTTAATGGAAAAATGAAAGGAAGTAACCATGTGGGAGGTCCAGGCTGTGTTCCCATTCTCTCTGTTCCTCACCTTTCTGTCCCTTTTTAGAGATTATGTAAAAGCCCTGTGGAAATATGAGATTTTCGTCAAGATGATGCCGTAAATGAGCAGTGACAGAACACTGCAGAGAAAATTTACTCTTGCCCGGAACTGGAGGAATTTTATGGGCCTGTAATTTTCCCACACTCGTTGCTGAAAGCTTAATTAAGTACTTCAAAAATGAATCTTTGTTGTTTTACCTTCTTGAGGGGAAAGGTTATGTTAACCAGCCCTGAGTTGTCCACCCAAAACAATCTCTGTCATTTTCAGAGAAGCCAAATGGTGTTATTTAATTGTCTGCATCCTCTTCGCACACAGGGATGCCTAAGAATAGCAACCCTTGTCTCCCTCTCCTTTCCTTTGCAAATGGCTTAGTGGCTGTGTGAGAGGCAGACTAATAGCTGGAGTTAAATATAAATACGGATTAATAATACATAGAGAACAGCAGTACCAGAAAAGAAGAATTCTGCAAGAAATCGACAGCCCCTTCACTCTTTAGGTTGCAGCTGTTGGCATTCTCTCAGTGTTTTCTGTTTGGAAATAGGCAGGGTGAAATTTAAGATCTACACAAAGACAGTAGGAGAGATTAACAACCTTTTCTGTATTAAGAAAACTTAACTCCTAAAATATCCCTTAACTATAGTCAGTAAACTAAGAATTTTATTCTTGTGTCAACATGTATTTATGGAGAAAAGTAAAAATAAGTTCCATTGCAACCATTTACATGAGTTATGAACTAGAATTCTTGGATTTCATAATCACTCCGAAGTTTTTGGTGGGTGTTGTGTGTATGTGTCTGTATATATGTATAATTGTTCATCATTATCTTTCTTACTCACCTTTTTTGCTTGTTTAATTCTCTCTGCCCCAGTTCTTTCTTAGTATATAAAATTGACTTCAAAAAATTGTAATTTGTTGCCTTATTCAGCACCTTATCCTTCGTATTCTCTATCTCTGCTACAGATCTCTATTGTCTGATTTTGTTCCATATTTAAAAATAATAATTATCAATGCAGTTGCAGTTCTTATGTTAAAACTAGGGAAAACATTAAATTCATTTTCTATTCCATTTTAATTAAATTTCAGAAATACTTTGGAAATCGAGGTATACAGAAAGAGGATATTAAAAGAACATTAGCAAGTACCTTTAGAAAGGCAGTCTTGGGAATTTGAAAAGGCATTTTTTTAAAGCACTTTTCATCAGCTAGATTATTCTTTAGTCCCTTTTACTTCCTCACTGACAAGAGCTAGCCCTGGTTTCTTTTTTGACATAAAGGAGAGTTATGCAAATCATGATCAGTGTGTAGAATTTGGCACCGGTGTGTTGTGCCCTAGGCTGTGCAATGGGAAGTAAAAGCCAAATGCTCCACAAGGACCTAAACCAACTAAAACTCTTTGTACTTTCCATTTTAAAAATAAATCAAGAGGCTAGGTATGTAGCCCAGTGTTTGAGTGCCTGCCTAGCATGGACAAGGCCCTCAGTTTTATCCCAAGCATTGCAAAATTTTTCATTTAAATTTTTAAAAATGAATCAAAGTTCCTTCTTTCACTGAGCATGGTGATGTGTGCCTATAATTACAGTAGTTGGGAGATTGAGACAGGAGGATTGCAACTTAGTAAAACCCTGTTTCAAAATATATATATATTGCCGGGCGTGGTGGCACACGATTGTAATCCCCGCACTTGGGAGGCAGAGACAGGAGGATCGCGCTGGTTCGGAGCCAGCCTTGCTGGCTTAAGAGACCCTGTTTCCAAAAATAAAAAAGTATAAAATAGGTCTGGGAGTGTAGCCTGGAGGTGGAAGGGCTTCCAGGAACCCCAGTACCACCATATATATATATATATATATATATATATATATATATATATGTATGTATTAAAGTGGTTAAGGTATAACTCAGAGGTAGACCCCCTCTCTCCAGAGTTCAATCCAGTACCACTCCTGCACAAAACTCCATCCCAATGTCTCTACTTTCTCTCTTATTAAGAAATGAAAGTCAAAGGGAAGAAGATTGTGAGTTTGAGGCTAATGTGGGCCAACATAGTAAGACCGTCTCAAAAAGTATGTACATACAAACATACATATATGCATATGAAAATATTTTCACATAAAAATAACCCATCACTAATGGCCGTAGGGTCAGCCTTGAAAAATTAACAGTGTTCTTCAGCTCTGTTTCTTCCTGCTACCATCTTGATTCCTTGAATTATAGCTAAGAAAAAATAATTTTTAATAATTTAAGGTAAATTTGTTACAGGTATTAGTAGGCAGCAAAATAAGGTTGTTTGCCAAAATATTATTAGGCATACTTAGTCAAAGGAATGTTTTTAAAGCATAATTTTTTGCTAAGAATTAGTCATAAAAATTGCTTATAGATAATAAATATAAATACCAATATAGTTTTCTTAGGTATTAACTAAATCTTAATTTTATTAGCTTCTTGATGGAGCAGACTGCTAGCAGTAGAGAGAGCTCTGTGTGTTTTTCCTCTCTGTGTAATTTATAATTCTAAACCAATAGTCTCATCACAGAGGCAACCAGACGTGAAGGCATAGAGTCATTCATCTGTGCCTCAGGTGGGCAAGACGCTTATTTGGAATCTAATTAAGGACTTAGGCTGGTCTCTCCACCTTAATGCTAATGGGGTTTAGAACATACCACCACAAAATATATCACCTTGGCATTTGAGAAAATAATAGGAACAGGAGGGTCACTCAGCTCCTCTTCAACCCTCAAGCAAGCCATAAAACCTAGCTGACCTGAAGTAGATCATAAAACCTTTATTCTAGAGGTACCCTCCCTTTATCCAGAGAACATCCTTTTGCCCAAAGATAGAGATACCAAGAAAAATCAGAACATACAGGCCTTGCTAAGTTTCTTGCCATTAGACCATATCCTTTTATCCTCCAACCATATATCCATAGAACTGTCCATAAAAAATAAAAGGTATCCCCATTACTCTGAGTCTTCAAACTTATGTAAAATAAATGTGTATTCTTTTCTCCTGTTAGTCTGCCTTTTGTTACAGGTGCCTCAGCCATGAGCCTAGCTGTGAATGAGAAAAGAAATCTCTTTCCCTACATTGCTCTTAAGAAGAACTACCCCCAAAGGGATTGATATGGATTAGGTTTATCTCAGGTTCTCAGAGTCCCCCTTACTTGAGGCATTCATAATATCTAAGGGCCCCCACACACACTACTGTTTTCTTGTTCATTCTGAAAACGGGCTTCACGGAATTGAGATGAGCTGGGCCATTGAACTTAGATGAAGAGCTCCTGTTCACTGCCATTATGGTTTTGAGCCTTCATTTCATAGTGTGTGGTATAGCACCCAACACAGGTGTAGCTTTTTATGGGTACTTAATAGATGGTGGTTTAATTGAATTTTTTAAAGCCCAAGTATCATCCTGTTTTAAGAAGTTTGAAGGTCTAAGAGAATGTCTGCATTGATTTAATATCTGTTAAAATTCAACGGAGGATACTGTTTGGGGGAAGAGAAGAAGGAAATTAAAAATTAATTTCTCCATAGTGAGACTGAGCTAAATCACTCTGGTGGGAGATGAAATGTTCCAGGAAATCTAGCCCTGGGCCTCAAATATTAACATTATATTTGCCTGTGCAAAATACGTGGAGCTAGAGTTTACCAGAGCTGCTTCATGGGGTAGCAAAAGGCTCTGACTTCTAGTTACTGTTCATCTGCATTGTCACTTAAGGATTTAAATCAATGGCTTTTAAACTCAAAAGAATATAAAAATCCCCCAAGTGCTCATTTAAAATGCAAATTCAAGGATTTCTGCCTCTCCTCTGCCAATTCTATGTGGCATATGGCAAGGATTTTGTACTTTGGTGTAGATTGTTGTTACTGTGGTGGTGGTGGTGGTGTTGGTGGTGGTGGTGGTGGTATTGGGGACCCAGGGGAATTGACCTAGGGGCATTTAACCTCCAAGCTATGCCCCCAATTCTTTTCTTTTCTTTCTTTCTTTCTTTTTTTTTTTTTTTTTTTTTTTTTGTGGTACTGGGGTTCCTGGAAGCCCTTCTACCTCCGGGCTACACTCCCAGACCCTTTTTTTTTATTTTTGGAAACAGTCTCTTAAGCTGGCTTCGAACCTGTGTGATCCTCCTGCCTCTGCCTCCCAAGTGCGAGGATTACAAGTGTGCGCCACCACGCCCAGCAAAGTTCTATTTTATTTTTGAAACAGGATCTTGCTAAGTTGCTGAAGCTAGAATCTTCATGAGCTTGCAGTCTTCCTTTCTCAGCTTCCCAAGTATTAGGATTATAGGCATGTACCACCACACCCAGCTAAAATTTTTATTTTTTTAATAGACAAACCAGGTGATTCTGATTCAGGTAATCGGGATCTAGCCTTTTAGAACAAATAATAAATTTATCAAAAAGTCGAGAATATATACACTGTAAACTTTGTGAGCACCATCACAGTAGAGCTCGTCAAAGTTCATCTCTGGCTGCCTCTGTGTGACCTCACCTTAAAGAACTGGCCTGTTTCTCTCTTCTCTAGGCTACACATGCCCAGGTGAACATGAGGTCACATACTGGCAAACATGAAGTGTTTGTCTTTGATGTATTGCTGTCATTTTTGTTGCTGTCACTTTCTTCTTCCCAGGTCTCTGTCAGTCTCTAATCTAATCAGTGCCTTGCCATCTTGCATCCACCCTTCTCTTGCACCATCTTTGTTTTCTCAGCTGGCTAGCCACTAAATTTTACCGAGGTTATGACTAAGCAATGGTGAAGAACAGAGTCCCCAGTCTCCAAGATGGAAAACCTTGCTCAGGCCGGGCGTGGTGGCGCACACTTGTAATCCCTGCTCTTGGGAGGCTGAGACTGGAAGATCGGCAGGGTCAAAGCCAGCCTCAGCTACTTAGTGAGGCTCTCAGCAACTTAGTGAGACCCTGTTTCCAAATAAAATATAAAATAGGTCTGGGAGTGTAGCCCAGAGGTAGAAGGTCCCTGGGTTCCATCCCCAGTACCACCAAACAACAAAATACCATTGCTCAGACCCGTCTTTTGTTGGAGCTATTCATCCTGCAGTTCTCTATCCTCTAACACCATCGTGGAGTGATTGCTCTGTGGTCCTGTGACATTTAATTTATATCCTATAACAGTCCCCAGGTTCCTGAATATAATGTTTTCTGTTTTCTTGGTGTGGGTCAGAAGTATTTAAATTGGGAGTATCCCAAAAGGTTTATAAGCACAGAGAGTTTTTAAGTGAAACAATTTCCATATGCATGCATCTCTGTCAAAATTGAATAAACAGCTTTTTGAATGCAGCTCTCCCCACCTCTACTTTTATGAGCACCCTTTTCTACTACAAGGAAGGAACAATTCACTTGTAGTACCAGTACTACAGTATGTTGCTACATGGTGTACATGTCTTCAAAATACCAACAAAAGGTCAATCCTAAGTATTTGTTTTATTTGAGGGCTTTGCCTGTCCTATGCCCCATAATTATTTAAACCAAACAAAAAGTTCCTAAAAGCAAAGAGGAGAACTTTGGCAAGAAATATCCAAAGCTGTGGCACATTTTTCATGGCAAACTTGTCTGGCCTATCATAGTATTAATATTTTTATTATATATTATTTATTTATTTATTTACTTTGGTGGTACTGGGTATGGAACCCTTCTACCTCTGGGCTACACTCCCAGACCTATTTTATATTTTATTTGGAAACAGGGTCTCTTAAGCCAGCAAGGCTGGCTTCGAACCTGCACAATCCTCCTGTCTCTGCCTCCCAAGTGCGGGGATTACAAGCGTGCACCACCATGCCTGGCTTATTATATTTTTATACAGGCTAGACATGGTGGTATATGTGTGTAATCACAGCACTTAGGAAACTGAGACAGAAGGACCGCAGGTTCAAGGCCAGCCTCAGCAGTTTAGTGAGCCTCTCAGCAGCCTAGCAAGACCCTGTTTCAGAATAACAAGGGTTAGGGGTGTAGCTTAGAGCTAGAATTCCTCTGACTTCAACCCCCAGTACCACAAAAGAATAATGACTATACAAGCCAAGTTATATCAAATTAACATTTTTGTTTCCTCAGCCCTTTCTGAGTAAATGAGTTAGACAAAGCACCTCTAAATTCAAGTATAACATTTAATTAAAGTAAGTGATTCCAGTAGCTGGGTAATGAAGCCTTTTTCAATCAGGTTTTCAATTATTTGCTTCAACACAATTAAAAAGTAACTTAATTGAATTGTTGACTGGTAGATCATTAAAAATAATATTTACTGATAAATCACTGTGATTTTCATGTTTAGTTCAGAAAAAATGGAGAGAAACCATAAGAAAATGTCTTGCATTCATATCTACTTTTTTATATATACAAATTTTCTCAGCACTTTTATCTATAAAGCCTGAAAATAGGATGAAATGATACTGAGTCTTAAATGATACTGAATTCCTATTTCATCTTAGAAATAAGAATTATTCATTCATGGATATGAGAAATAAAGGAGGAGAAGTAGTCACTTGATTTAAAAAAAGCATTTTCAGAAAAAAATAATTTTCGTACTTAATTTATTCATATGTACAGGCCATTGACCTAGAAAATCCTCCAGACTCAAATCTGGAGGGAAGACACTTGCCCATGACATTCTGAAAGTGCAATGGGAAAAGGAGACTGGGGGTCTTTCTGGTTTTTCTTTTGAGACTGGGCCTCACTATGTTGCTCATGTTGACCTCCAAGTCCTGAGCTCCAGCGCTCCTCCTGCCCCAGCCTTCTGTGTCATGGGCTGCAGGAGTGTGCCACAGCCCTCAGCAGGGTGGAGGGCTCCTCGCCACTTACCACACTTGTTTTAGGACCTCCCCCTACTCCCTGGAGCTTCCGCAAGAGAGTATGCCTCCTACCTTGTGCTGGAATCTGGAGAGGCAGACACCTGTCTCCAGTGCCTTTTCAGGTTCTCTGCATCACATCTTCCCCACACTAGTTCACCCAATTGTCCTCCTCTGTCTGGGTTTCAGCAACTTTGTTTCTGTTGCTCACAGCTTTGATATTGTGACTCTGTTCTGGTCCAGTGTGCCTTTGGTTACCCCTGTCCAACCTACTCCTTCCACTCGGGGTCTTTTGAAGCTGGTCTTGTCCAGAAGTTCACCTCTTTCACCTGCTTCCAACTCCACCAAGACTCTCCTTTTCTCAGAACCCTTCCCTGACTAGGTTCCTCCACTCTGCTCATTTTAGTCACGCTGTCCTCAACACAGGTCACTGAATGCACTGTACTTTCATTTTTCTATCTGTACTGACTGTTCACTCTGTCTAATGCCCTTTCTATCCAACTCTCATTCTGTAAGACCTGGGTCCGTCATCATCATCTCGGGGAAGCCTTCCTTGGCCCCACTAGTCTGGACGCGGTGCCCCTCGATCCTTCCATGACACCTGAGCTCTTTACAATTACAGCACTTATCACACACTGTTGTAACGATTCTCAAAGATTATTAAATAAAGGCTGGGGATATAGCTTAGTGGCAGAGCACTTGCTTGACATGTATGAGGCTCTGGGTTCTATCCCCAGCACCACACACACACACACACACACACACACACACACACACAAAAATAAGTGAATGTGTGATCTCATTAATTAAAATGAAAGCCATTAGAGAATCAGAACTATCTGTACCAATATTTTACTTATTCTCCTATCCCTTGAATGTATATAGCATGGTACTTGGCATATGGTAGTTAGAAAGCAAATACTCTTTAAACTGAATCATTGTTACAAAAAATAGAAAAGGATGGAAAATAAAGTTAACCTACCTAGGAGGGATTTCTAAAGTCTAGTGATAGGTGATTTCTATTTTAAATATTTTCAGGCCCATCAAAGTAATTTTCATCCAGTCAAGGATCTATTATTGTTTTCTTATCTCTTCAGAAGTCTCTCAGACCTTAGGAAAGAACTAAAACACCTCTTAAGCTGCCATCAAAGCTGGTTAAATAAAAAGAGCACAGAAAGATATGGAAAAGTAGTCAGGTGCAGTGGTACATTTGCAATCCTGGTATTTGGGAGGCTGAGAAAGGAGAATCGTTGAGGCCAGCAACTTAGGGAGACCTTGTTTCAAAATGAAAATGGGACTGGGGGTATAGCTCGGAGGTAGACTGCTCCTGGTGGTTCAAGCCCCAGTACCACCACCACCAAAAAATAAAAGTAAGTAAAGCTTTTCCTTTGTCTTTCACTGGCTTTGTTCATTTGGTTTGTAACTACCAAATTCTAACTTCCAAGATCAACAGAAATTCAAGACCCAAGGTACTCATAAACTCAGATGTGCAAGAGATATCTTTTTTGAATATATTTTCTGTCTTGAGTCTGCGTCTTACATAAATAGTGAAAACAGCCCCAATAAAGCACAGGTCTCCACCTCCCTTTCCCCTGGGTTTGCACATAAATTCCAGAGATGCTTACATAATACCATAGTGTCATCTGTTTATGCTGACATATGCTGAGATGTGCTGTAAGCTGCCTGGTCCACACACATCCGTCCACAGTTGGCCACCCACACATCACTTGTTTCCCTTTCATCTGGCCCTTTCTGTGTGAGCACCTCACGCACAGACAAGTTATTGTGCTGCTGCTACGATAAGCTGCAGCCCAAGGACCTCTGGAGCTTGCTTCTAAAAGAGAAGGTCTCAAGCTGGCAGCCTATAGTCATTTCAAACCTGCACATGTGTTTTCTGACTGCATGACTGAACCATTTATCTAATACTGCTTAACAAACCACCCCAAAACTTACTAGTGCAAAGTACGCCATTCTATTTGCTCAAACAATTCTGTGGGTCAGCAGTCGGGGCTGGGTTTAGCTGATAGATCATCTGCTGGTCTCACTAGGGATTGCTCATGTATCTGCAGCCAATCTGCCTCCTTCACATGCCTGGCAGTTAGTGTGGGGCTGTTGGCTGGATCTCTGGAGGCTAGCCAGGCATGTTGGTCTCGGGCTAAAGGAAATGGCTAAGTCCTAAGGCACAAACACTTTTTATGCCTCTGTATCATATATTCTAGTGTCATGCTTACTAAGATTCAGAGAAAACTCCTTGATGGGAGGAGCATCAAAGTCATAGTCAAAGGAGCACACATAACAATGAAGAATTTGGGCTTTTTTTTTTATAACTTAACATAATGGTTTCCTGCCTTCCTCCCTCCCTCCCTTCTTTTCTTCTTTTCTTCTTCCTTCCTTTTGTTCTTTCAGAAGAATTCTCAGATGTCCTAAATTAAGTTATAGGCCAGAGAATGAAGAGAGGAAAGAGATAAGGGAAGGTCATTTGAACTTAGTTTCGACTTTAAATAAAAAAGAAAAAATGCTTTACATTCTTTTCCTTTATGCTGAAAACTGTCCATCAAGGTACATCACATTCTGATTTTGAAACCAACCAAGAAGTAGCAAAAAGTTCTCTTTATGGAATAACCTCCTTTCCCAGGACTCTGCCCGCTTCACATTTCCCTGTCCCTCTTCTCTATAACCATTGTAGGGTCAATGTAAATTATTTCTGTTTCTTTGCCCCAAAAGAGTTATTATAAAATATCACAAACCCTTAGGTCCACTGGATATTTTTCTACTATCCAACCATGCTGCTGGTGGCTTAGGAAATTTGTCCCAGGACCTTTTAGCTGACATCTGTAGTGCTCAATGAACCCTTTATATTCAGAGACCACTTACTCTCAGAAGTTTACATCCTCTCTTTCGTCAATGTTAAAAGCCTGCAACTGCATCATACCTCAAAAAAAATCACCTAATATGCTTTACTCATTTACTCATTTACATTTCCTTTCTGTTCTGTTGCCCACATTATAAAAACTTGTTTTTGTGAAATTAAATGAGGTAATGTCTGTGGGGGAAACCTGGCACAAGCAAGCACTCAATATGTTTGCTTCCTTCCGATGACTGAGGAGGGTCACCACAATGAAGGACTAGTGTTGAGAATAATCCCTTTGTCCATTATTAGAAGGAAAAGAGTAGTAGGAAACAAAATTTCTAATGAATTTATAAGAACACTATATTTTAAGAAATCAGGAGAAACAATAGTAAATATCTCAATTTGTTTTCCATGAAGTGCTTCAGGCTCTGAACAGTTCACCAAAAAACCTGAGCTCATCCCTGGGAGATAGCTGCAGACAGCTGCCTGGGCCCAGTCCCTGGCTTCAGGCAGCTCTGTGGGAACAGCTGGGGTGGAGAGCACTTCATGTTCTCACTGATTTCCAGGGCAATTCCCTGTTCCTTCCTGGACTGAGTTAGGACTGAGTGGAGAATTCGTTGCTATAGCTGGCAGGCACTAACCCAGAACTTCTTTCCCAGATAGCTTTAAATTCTCAGCCTTTAAAGTGGAATAAATCATTGGCCAATATTTACCTCCAGTGAAGAGGAACCAGGCCTCTGCAAACTTTCAAAAACAGCTTGTGTTTAATAAAAAACCAAGAGTATATACTGGGTGGGGATGTAGCTTAGGGGCAGAGCACTTGCCTAACATGCACAAGGCCCTGGGTATCACCCATAGCACTGCAAAACAAAAATGTTACATAAGTTTAGTTAAAAGCTTGCCAGACTTTCTCCCTAATATATGAGTGAGGCAATTCTTCTGGCTAACTTGAAAGACCTGCCTACCAGTGAAATCGTGGAAACAAGAACATCCAGAGGACAATTTGAAGGAGAAACAAGTATTTGGCTTCATATTCTCTCTGGCCTGGGCTTCCTGAAATTATCACACTTGCAGCAGAAAGACAATGGCTGAGTTGAAGGTAAGTAATCACGCAGCTGGGGCTGGGACAGTAGCTTAGTGGTAGAGCTTGTGTTCGGCATCCTGGAAGCCCAGAGTTTGATCCCTAGCACCAAAAGAATATAAACCACCTGACAAATTTTCTGTGGCTGCTTTGGCCAGAATTTATGGAAGCTTTTGAAAACTCCAGGGGTCAAAGTTGAAAATGATTTGGTGGGGAGGGGGTTCTGTTATAACCTCTTGTGTACAGAGGCTTCACAATAGTCTCTATGGGCATGGCTGGAGAGACAAGGAAAGGGATATTGGCTATCTCTCGACTTTATTCATTTCAAATATTGTCTTGGGGATCTGTGGACATCCAAAGGGGTCTTCTCCACCATGGACACACATATTTTTCACTTTATCTGTTTTCTGTCCCCTGGCTCTCTAACCCCTTGTAGCTCCAGCTTCCTGGCCTGCTTCCAGCCAACCAATTAAATAGGTCTACTTTATTCAGTTATTTGAGATTCAGAATCAGCTTTAGCCAGTACAGACCTAGCACCTTCTCTGGGAAATAATTCCTTCTTTTCATTTAATGTGCAATTGCACATCATGAGTAGGTTATGTGCTATTGGGTGCTAGGTATTTTAACTGTGCATTAGCGCATATTGTAATCCTCAAAATAATCCTGGGATATAGATCCTCTTTACTCTTTCTACTTAACAAGTAACAAAAGCAAAGCTCAGAGAGATTAAATGGCTGTTGATAGGTGATGGAAACTGGATTAGAATTTGGGCTTATCTAAATCCAAATCCCACTCAGAAAGGAGAGTTGGTGGCTCCTATTAGACTTGTGTCATAAGGCTGGGGAGTGTGTCTCCACTGTTGAAAATCTGCCCTAAACTTTGGCTCAAGCTAGGTGGGCCAGACTCCTCCGCCCCCGCTTCTTCCCAGAATATAGTGTTCACAGCATTGCCCTAATGGCTTCCAACTAATGCTGAGTTTGAACAGTTAGGCACCTCCCTAATTCACAGGGATCCTAAATGCTCTCAGCATCAGTTCGTATCTGTCTGTCTGTCTGTCTGCCTTTCTTTCTTTCTTTCTCTTTCTATTTTGTGGTACTAGGGATGGAACCCAGGGGCATTCTACCTCCGAGCTACATCTCCAGCCCTATTTTTTATTCTTTATTTTGAAACAGGATCTCACTGAGCTGCAAAGGGCCTCATTAAGTAGCTAAGGCTGTCCACGAACCATGATCCTCCTGTCTCAGCCTCCCAAGTGCTGGAATTACAAGCGTGCACCACCACGCCCAGCTTGTGTCTTTATTTTTATACCTGGCTGAGAATTAACTCTATTGTTTCCTTCAGTAAATATTATATACTAATGTATGATGCTGCAGATTAGGATAGGAACTAAGTGTGGGCTAGGCAGAGTCAAGAGAAACTTCCTGAAGGAGGCTGTTCCTAGGCTGAATCTTGAGAGAAGTAGGCATTGGTGAAGTGACAAGAATGGGCCAGAGGAAATAGCATGTGTAAAATCACAAAATATGCTGAAAGCCCTGTGTTTTGTGGGATCCCAGTGATCCATCCAAGTTGGAATTGCTGGAGGGACAGCCAAATGGAGACACCCAGGAGGGGACAGAATATATATGGGCCTGGATCTCAGGGCAGGGGGCAGGGGTAGGGGAATAGATATAGGGATCATTGCATCCACGGTAGTACTTGAAGTCTTAGAAAAGGGAGAACATATAGAAACTGTTTTATGATGAAAGTCTTAAGAGGAACTTCAGCAGGGGTCGGTAACATTCTTAACCATTTGTCAATAAATTATAGCTAAAATCCCACCCTGCTATAATTTTTAAGCAACTTGTTATGCATAACATCAGCACACCAATGTAAATTGCACACTGGTCTTTGTTCTCGATTTCAAAGGCATCTACAGCCTGCTGTCTGCTCTCTGGAAGGAAAGGTTAGCTCCAGAAGTCAGAAATCCAAACACAGAAAGGCAGATTGCCTCATATCCATTCTAATCAATAAACATTATGCAACCTTAAAAAATGTTTCTCATCTTTTATTTCTTCATGTTAATGGATCTATCAGCACAAAACCTCAAATGAAATCACATGTCCATAAAAACACAACTGGGGTAAGAGAATTCAAAAGATAAAATAATAAAATCCAATGTAAACAAACTTTCCTGCTTTTTTGTTGTTGTTTGAACCTAGAAGCATTCTACCTCTGAGCTATACTCCCAGTCTTATTTTTTATTTTTATTTTAAAACAGAATCTCACTAGATTGGTGAGAGTCTCACTACTTGCTGAGGCTGTCCTCAAACCTGTGATCCTCCTGCCCCAGCCTCCCAAGTACTGGGATTACAAGCGTGCATCACCACGCCTGGCTTCCCTACATTCTTGACTAAGTTACTTCACTTCCCCAAGCCTTGGTTTCATCATTTTTAAAGAGAAGAGCTGGTTATACACATAGCTCTTTACATGGGCACCACCAATGGGATCATCATTCACTTGCTTTGAGTCAAGTTTCTGAAATGATTCTAATGATTAGCTAGAGATGGAACCCTCTGGCTTACAAAGTTTCCTGTTGCTTCTATGACAAATTACCAGAAATTCATTGGCTTGGAACAACCCAAATTTATTTTCTTACATTTCTGGAGACTGAAAAGTTGTCACCAACTTTCTTTTGCAGTCAAATCTCTGCTTCTGTCTTAAAGGGACATTTGTGATTACAGTTAGGTTGTTACATCCCAGTGATCAGGAATCTCCCAATCCTGAGACTCTTTTCCTTAATCACATCTGCAAAATTCTCTTTCACTATATAAGGTAACACGCCCAGGTTCCAGGGATTAATAACAGATAGATACCTTTCAGGGCCATTATTCAGCCTACAACAATAATCTGAACATTTCCCTAACAATCTATATTCTCTGCTCCTGTCAAGTTTTAACAGAAATATTAGACTCTTTGCAGAGAGGGGAATAAAAAAAACCCAAATAGCAATAATTCCTCCTCTACTCTGACTTCTCTCTCTTTACTTAATGACCAGTAAAAAGAAGTAAGGTATACTATCTGCCAGTCCCATTGGTGTTACTGAGAAAGCACCTCATAAAACTCCTTTGAGGAGTAAGTCATATCCCAAGGACCAGGTGAGAGTTAAAAAGCTGGATACAGTGAGCTGCCAAAGACCTGAAGGTCCCAAAGTCATATGGAGCTCAGTAATTTGCTCTTTCATTTAGAAAGGGTGCATAAAACTCTCTTGGAAAAAAAAATCTTTTTATGTCGGATCAAAGTATTCACAACTCTGAAATGAAGAAAACATACAAACACACTTGCTTACTGTCAGATTTTATGCTATGTCATTTTCCTATAAGGTATATTTTTACATAATCACCGAACCAGCTGGAGTTGAATGCTGGGATTTTTCACAGCGGATCAAAGCAGAGTTCAGCTTCTGTCCTTGAGCTCAAAAGCCTCGAGAAAGCAGCTGCAAAATACAGCTTCCTCGATTCAGATGCCTTCAGCAGGGAGGAACGTGGCATTTTAAAGCTCTTAATAAACTCATCTGTAACTTTGCTCCCAGAGGATCAAGAAAAACAACTGAGTCGATAGTGACTCAGCAGTTTCCACCTCCTCTTTAGCCAATGCACTGCAGTGAAGCAGGAGAAAGGGATTCAGAAATCACACCTCTCTCAGCCTTGGGTGGCTCCCTTCCAAACCACCAGCTGTTCTTTCCGCTTTCTTTTTTGTTTTCTAAGGCACAGCCTGAATCAAATGCTTCAGAATCACTAACTCTCTTTTTCCTTGTTCTGAACACATATGACCGCTGTTCTCAGGTCACCTCCGTTCTGAGGCCCACAGTTGGAAAGAATGGGAAAGGTTAATAAGTAAACCCACCCAGGCCTGCCTGAAGGCTCAGCGGTACCTGGCAGCTCTCGAGCCTTCCTTCTTCCTCACAGAGAGCAATGCCATGGCAGTACAGCTGAGGGAAGGCACTGTAATGCCCAGTGGCTTCCGTCACAGGCGCGTTGAAAATTCCATCTCCCAGAATTGAAGATAATTTGGGGTCATTACCGAACCTCAGCAGCTCAGATTCAATCCTGCAGATGGTGAGCCTGAGGTCCATTTTGAGAAAGAAAAATTGTACTCTGTGACAAATCAAGATACTGAATGGTCTCTGCCATTTTCCCCCAAAGATAGCATTCCAAACTGCATGCTGCTGTTGCTGCTGCTGGGAACAAATCTCGTTTTATTATAAGTGTGTGTGTGTGTGTGTGTGTGTGTGTGTGTGTGATGAAAAATTTTCAAATGTACCAAAAAATGTGGGGGCTGGGGGTGTCCTCAGCAGTAGAGTACATGTTTCGCATTTGTGAAGCTGGGGCTCAATCCTTAGCACGCCCCCCTTCCCCAGAAAACTGTGTCTGAAGGCAAAAGAGTAATCTCACTTCCATTGCTTTCTAGGTCATAACATTTCACATTCAATATCCCTTCTAAATATAGACGCTGTTGGCCTGATCATCGCTCACACACCCAGGCGTGTTACATCTAGCTCATCTTCCACACGCTGCCAAGCACTCTGGAGGGCCTACCCTCCACCCACGGCCATCCTTCTCATATCTCTTAAAGAAATTTGTTCAGATGGTGGCATTTCACTCGCTCTCATCCTTGGTAAAATCAGGCAGTGGTTGAGGTAGAGCTAAGGGAATTCTAACCCCACTTAGCACACCAGACGTGCACTCACAGGAGAGCTGCCTTTCAGTGAGGAACAAAATCAGTCAACAAACATCTGTTGAGTACCTTCTATGGGCCAAGGCACAGGGTACACAGAGGCAAATGACTGCCCTAGTCCTGGGCTTCACGGGACTGATAGAAGAGCAGAGTCAGATGGTGACAGACCTGTGACAAAACTTGCAGGCCTGCTAAGCCTCACGAGGGCAAACCTCGGGTCAGGGTTGATGGGTAGTCATTGAGCCCAGATCTGCTGGCTTTTCATCAGATTGCTCAGAGGACCCTAAGCACTGCTTCACACAGGCATTTTAAAGATAAATTTCCAGGGAAACAAAAGCTGTTTCAGGAGGATAGTGGAATTCCAGTGCATAAAGGATGGGGTAGCCTGGCATAGTGCGATTACTAGTTGGAGGCCAACCTTAGCAATTTAGTGATACCATGTTTCAAAATAACATATAAAAAGGGCTGGGATGTAGCTCAGAGGTAGAAGGCCGTAGGTTCAGTCTCTAGCACAAATGATGATGATGATGATGATGATGGTGGTGGTGGTGGTGGTGGTGGTGGTTAAGGGTGGAGTAGCTCATGCTGTGCTGCATAGAGCCCCCATGGCTCTTATAGCTGATGGAACAGCATATGCCATATGTCATCTGGCTGTGGACTCATTTCCCAAGAATCAGGATTAACTTCAGTCATCCCAGAAATCATTCGGTTCAATTTCACTAGCTCTCTATGGGCCAGTAACTTGATGAATAACCGAGCTCTTCTTTGGGGATCGATACATATTGACTTGTACTAACTACCACTAATAAAGCAGTCTTTGCTATGAAAGAGTAAATTTCAGTGGATCTCCATAATGTGCTTCAGAGGACCCTCACTGTCCAGGTTCCCTGCCAGAACGACAGGTACATTTGAATAAAATGCTTAGTTGGTGATTACCTATGGCAAAGCGCAACCCAAATTATTACCATTAACTGTAGGACTTCTGGGAGAAGCTCCAAAGTCTTTATTGAGAAACCTAGTTTTCTTTCTGGTTGTAAAGTTAAGAGATGGCAACCATAGTAGGCTCCATTGTAAAAATATTCTGGGCTGACACATCTCCTGAAAACCACTCCTATCTTTCAACTTCATTTTCATGTATACATACATAATACATACATGTGCTCCACAGATGACCCAGAGAACATAGCTGCATCAAGACTAGTTTGGAGAGAGCTTTCTGGCAAGGATTTTGCCAGATCCACATACTTCTTCCCAGTTGCTTTTTTCTGTGGTATAGAGGGGCAATAGAGCCTCAAATTTAGGGAGGTTACAATCTGGGCCAGGTCAGATCCTACTAATCTGGAGTTGAGGTGTTGCCTGAACCATCTCCCCTTTCAGGAACTCCTAGAATACACTAGACTTCATGATCTGGTTCTTATTTCCAGTACTTGGGAGGCTAAGACTGGAGGATGGCGGGTTTACAGCCAGCCTCAGCAACTTAGCAAAGCCATCCACAACTTAGTGAGACTCTTGTTTCAAAATAAAAAATAAAATAAAATAGAGCTGAGGGTGTAGCTCAGATGTAGAATTTCCTTGGGTTCAATCCTCAGTAACACATATACACACACACACATCTTGTTCTTGAGATGGGATAATGAAAAATAAGCCATAAATAAACCAAATAGAACTAACTGTAGAAAAGCCTATGCAATATCCAGCACTTCTTCTTAATTGGAGGTCTTTAAAATTCACACAAAGTCTGTCTTCTTTCCTACCTGGTTCATGCATCCAGACATAGCAAAGAAAGATACTTCATATGGAACATCATGCACAAACACTTTACCCTGTTCACATGTTCACCTTCCTGGACCACCAATGTTGAGGAGTATTCTTTACGTCCTACTAATGGTAACATTTGTGTCTTTGTCTCATACAGTACATTTCTGGATTTGGGAATGAATGTGCTTCAGAGGACCCTCGCTGTCCAGGTTCCCTGCCAGAAGGACAGGTACATGTGAATAAAATGCTTAGTTGGTGGTTAACTACGGCAAAGTGCAACCCAAATTAGTACCGTTAACGGTAGGACTTCCGGGAGAAGCTCCAAAGTCCAGCACTGAGGGGACTTCCTGGTAGTTCTCTTGAACAACCTGAGATATGACAATTATGAGAAGAAAAGTTACTTTAGAAATGTGCACACAAAGATGTTCACAGCAGTGTTATTTATAACAGCAAAACTGTAGCAATCAAAAATTTTGTGTGTGGTACTGGAAATTGAATTCAGGGGCATTCTACCTCCAAATTACTCCCCCAGCCCCACTGGTGTTTTTTTTTTTTTTTTTTTTTGGTAGGAAATAGGGTCTTGCTAGGTTGATGAGAGTCTCACTACTTACTGAGACATCCTTGAACCTGCAATCCTTCTGTTTCAGCCTCCCAAGTACTGAAGGGTTACAGTCATGCACCATCATACCTAGCACACAACAATTTTTTTCAAAACTTTTTTTAGAACATTTCATGGCATGAAAAAATGTTTATGGTGTAGTTTCCATAAAGAGTAAAGTTCTGATTATTACAGGATTATACATATCATAGAATCCCCATTTTGAAGGGTAAAACTGGAAGGAAATATACTAAATATGTTAACATTGGGTTACTTTTGGTTGCTGAGGTAGTGGGTGATATATTTTATGAGTTTTCTACCATAAATATGTGTTACTTTTATAATTGGGAAGGAGTCACACATAAGATTATTACAAGAAGTATATATGTGTTGGGGGTGGAAACATCCGGTGGCCCTGAGGACTCCCATTCAGGGCAGGATTCCCCCACTGAGTTGGTTGGTGGTGGGCAGGCGGGATGCTTTCTGGATTGGAGTGATGTTACTTATTCCCTCCTTTGTTTTAGAATAACCCTCAGGTCTGCCCCTACAATCTGTATGCTGAGCAGCTCTCGGGATCGGCTTTCACTTGTCCACGGAGCACCAATAAGAGAAGGTACAAGGATTAAGTTGATTCTTGACCTGCAGACAGGGCAAATATGAACAGAACATTGTGAGGCCTCCTCTACCTGGGCCATAGAGCCTTCAGTATTCTGGGTCGCAGTCAGGGGAGACTGGGCCTTGTTCTCAGCTAGAATCAAGTGTCTGGTGGGAGAAGATGAGGAAAAAGCTACACAGAGCCTGAAAACCACACAAGTCCATTTCCACTTGTGAATTCTCATTAGTATGAAGAAAATGTTTCTAACACTCTGGACTTCCTCTAGGGACCGTCTAGTGAGTTGTTAGTTTGTTGGCTTGTTATAGTACTGGAGACTGAACCCAGAGGTATTCTACCTCTTAGCTACACCCTCAGCCCAGTCCTTTTATTTTCTGTTTTGAAGCAGGGTCTCGCTAGGCTGCTGAGAGCCTCACTAAGTTGTTGAGGCTGTCCTTGAACCTGCAAAACCCTCCTATCTCAGCCTCCCAAGTACTGGGATTACAGGCATGTGCCACCACTACCAGCAACCAGCAGAGTTTTGTTTTGGTTTTTATTTACTTATTTTCTTTTTATTATTCCTCAGCTGAATACATTATATTCTTTGCATGAAAATGTTGGTTAATCCAGGTTTGAGTATTTGAAAGGTTCATGCATTGTGCTCTTGTGAATTGAATTAATCAGGTTTTTATTCTTTGAAATTCGCCTTTGCTAGAAAACTTTGTACCATATGTCATGTTCCATGCTTGCACTATTCCCGCAAGCCAGGTCAGTGAACTCTCTCCTCTGATTAACTCCTAGGGGGCAGGTCAGAAGCGGTAGATGTGGATTCAGGAGGCAGTAAGCATTGTGATTTAAACAAATAGTATCTGTCAGGCATAGTGACGCACGCCTGTAATCCCAGTACTTGGGAGGCTGAGACAGGAGGACCACAGGTTTGAGGCCAATCTCAACAATTTTAGCGAGAACTTGTTTCTAAATAAAGTTTTTAAAGGGCTGAGGGTGTAGCTTGGAGGTAGAATGTCCCTAGGTTCAGTCCCCAGTACCAAATAAATAAATAAGTAAATAAAATCTAGTTGTAGGAGTGTCTGGCTAAGGCATCTGTGAAGAGGGCTGCTGCTGACAGTGGCAATCTGGGGAAGAGGGCAGGGTCCTGTATGGCTTAGAAGGAGGGAGTGGGATTATTGCTACAGGGTCCTCCTGAGAAGCAAAAGAGGTAGTGAAGACTAAAGCACCAAGGGCCACACAAGTGACAAAGACCGCTTCCCCGGCGGTCAGCCACTCTGCAGCCAGAATCCTTGCTCCTTCTTTTCTAGCTGTATGTCATTGGACAAATCATGGACGCACTCAGAACCTAGAGTTCTTTTATGAGATAGGGATAATTATAGTACTGATTTCATAGTCATGGTGAGGATTAAAGGAAACAATGTATGTAAAGAGCTTAGCAGAGCCAGGCATGGTGGTATACACTTGGGAGGCCGAGACAGGAGGATCACAGGTTTGTGGCCAGCCTCAACAATTCAGGGAGGCTCTCCACAACTTAGTGAGACCGTGTTTTAAGATAAAAAATAAATAGTGCAGGGGTGTATCTCAGAGATAGAACACCCCTGAGTTTAATCCCCAGTGCCACAAAAAAAAAAGAGTTTAGCACATTGCCTGGCACATGATTAGTGTTCAATTAATGTCAGTTCTTATTACAATCATCATTGTTACCACCACCAGAGAAGAGCTTGTGCCTTGGTTCCAGGGTCTCTCTAGGAGGTTGTAAAAGAGCCAAACACAAGACATGGCAGGTGCGATGTTACAGTGTCAGTATCAATACTGTTTTTTCTCTTGATAGATATGTGCATGAAGCGGCAGGTGAAGAGATAGAGTTTCTCAAGCATGTCAAAACTCAGGGGCTAATTCTCTTGCTATTTAATCATCTCTCTTTCTGCAAACTCAAATAGACAGAGTAAGGTAAGCAGGCAGACGATTGCGATCCATTCTAATTTATGACAACCTGGCCTTTGTGACTATGTTCTTGACTTTATGGCCATCCACTAACAGGCCACCTGGTCCCCGGATTCTGCTGCCTGCCCCCATTATTCAGCAATGTCTTCAGCCAGCAGGAGCTCAGCTCTATTCCAGGAGGCTGAAAGGAGCTGTTGGCATTTCATTAAGGAGCTGGCACAGTTCCCTGAATCAGAATTAAATCTCTGTCCAGGGCAATATAGTACTGCCTGAGGATTTTATTAACTCAAGTTTAAAACAACAACAACAACAACAACAACAACAACAACAACAACAGTTGGGGTCGGAACAGAACATTAGGCATGGTTCACCCATTCGCTTAGAACTCTCTACTGGGTTCCACAGGAATGTTGTGAAAATGTTTAGAATTCCCAGAAGGAAGACTGATACAGCCCTAACTATAGGTGGATCTGAAATTCTCAGTCACTACCTAACCACAGAACTATTAGTGATTCTATTTACCTCTCAGGGATTGGTTTTTATTAGAATAGTTAGCTGATCCTTTGGGTCCTGAGAAGGTGAGAGACAGGACAGAGAATGAGGAAATTTGGGGCTATGATAAAAACAAACCAAACAGATGAGTAAAGGAGGAGATACGACTCAGCAAGCATCTGATAAGTCTGCACCTACTATGCGCCAGGCACCTTAGGTATGTGAACTTGTTCTGTCCTCACAGTCATCCTAGGAGACAGGATGAAGAACACAGGATCCAGGAAGTTTAGTAACTTACTCAGAGTCACACAGCTGGTTCTAAGATACACATGCATGTTCTCAACTCCACATCCCACTGGGTGTTGGAGAGGCTTAGTGAGCACAAGGTCTGATGTTGCATCAAGAGCTGGAGGAATCAGATGGAAATGAACAGATCCCGTCTATTTATCTCCAGATGGCTCACTGTTGGTCCAAGCCAACTCCATCTCTTAAGAGTAGGCCATTTTTCAGATTAAAGAAGCTATTAAAACAGACCTGAGCCGGGCATGGTGGCGCACACTTGTAATCCCTGCGCATGGGAGGCAGAGACAGGAGGATTGCGCAGGTTTGAAGCCAGCCTTGCTGGCTTAAGATACCCTGTTTCTAAATCAAAATATTTTAAAAAAAATAGGTCTGGGAGTGTAGCCCAGAGGTGAAAGGGTTTCCAGGAACCCCAGTACCACCAAAACAAAACAAACAAACAAACAAACAAACAAACGAAAAAGACCTGAGCCGGGTGTGGCAGTGCATGTGCCAGAACCTCAATATTCGAGAGGCTGAGACTGGGGTGGGGGAGTCACAGGTTTAAAGCCAGACTCAGCAAAGTAGCTATGCTCTCAGCAATTTAGCAAGACCCTATTTCCAAATAAAAAATTAAATCGGTCTGAATGTATAACTTGGAGGTAGAATGCCTCTGGGTTCAATCCCTAGCACTCACAAAATAAAAATATAAAACAGATCTGTTCTTTCATTGTTAAGATGTAGGATCCTTCTTCTTTTGTTTCCTGTTAAGGTAAATGGTCCCTGAAACGATTTAGGTCCCTCTCAGTGAGTTTCAGTGTTTCTCTCAAGGTCTGGAAGGTTGTCCTTCTGATATCCTTCCAGATTCCTTTATCAGACTCTTCTTTCCTTCCTAGAGCCTGAGATCTGGTCCTGTCAGAGAGAACACTGGCTCAGGCCTTGACATGTACAGAGAAAACTTAGAAAGTAAAAGAAAGAGCCGGGCACCGAGGTGACGCTAGTAATCTCTGTACCGGGGAGTCTGAGACAGGATAACAGGTTCCCAGCCAGCTTCAGCAACTTAGACCCTATTTCAATATTAAAAATGACAAAAGGACTGTGGGTGTGGCTCAGAGGTAGGAGGTAGGATGAACCCCTAGGTTCAATCCCCAGTACTCCCACACACAAAAAAAAAAGAAAGAAAGAGGAAAAATATGTAAGTATACTATAATAAAACACAGACACATATTCTTCTAATTTTGGAGTACAGAAGTATTAATTTCCAAAGCCTATTACAGATTAATGTCAAAAAGACAAATGACAGCCAACTTGAGAACAGTATAGGACTTGTACAAGTGACTCAGAAAAATTGCAAAAGGCTAATAAACAAATCAGCAGATCCTCAATTTACACCAATAATTCACCATAAGACTAAAACTACTAATGATATCCTTTAATAGGAAGATTTAATAGAAGATTAAAATGCCTCATTTACTGAGAAAGTATGCTAGAACTACTAATTCAAGCCTCTTTCTAATAAAATACCTTTCTTACCTTTTAAGGGAGTAATCTGTTGGTTTTAAGAACCAAAAAATTGGCAACTCCAAGTAAAAGTAATTAATCTATTCTCTTTTACTATAATTCCTTATTCTTATATTTTCTATTATGAAATGTTTATTGATTTATATAAAGATAATTTCTACCCCATTTACCATTATATAAATGTTTGTCTTGAGCCTAATTTCAGCCCTAATATTTACTTGTTCAGGGCACATAGCAATTTGGGGGAAGATGTGGATGATGAGGCGTTCTCAAACATTACTAGTAGTTATGAAAATAAAAGATACAACAATTTGTAAATTTTCCTCATATATGCACTGAATGTATCTGAGTATATATACTTTTATATGTGTGCATATATTTGTATATGTGTGTATATATATGTTCCCATACACATATATATGTATATATATATGTATATACACACATATATACATGTATGTGCGTGTGAGTGTTAAGCCCTAATGTCTTTAAGGAATAGCCCTGAAGAAATTAGAGAAGGCATTTATCTTTCACAATAGCTATTTATTTAGGTGCTGGGGTTGAACCCAGGGGCATTCTACCTCCAGGCTATACCCCAAGCCCTCTTTATTTTTTTTATTTCAAAATAGCCTCACTAAGTTGCTGAGTCTCACTAAGATGCTGAGGCTGGCCTCAAACCTATGATCTTTCTGTCTCATCCTCCCAAATACTGAGATTACAGGCATTTGCCACCAAGCCTGGCTCTTTCATAATTTTTTTCTTTTCTTTCTTTCTTTCTTTCTTTCTTTTCTTTTCTTTTTTTTTTTTTTTTTTTTTTGGTACTGGGGATTGAAGCCAGAGGCATTCTACCTCCAAGATACACCCTCAGTCCTATTTTTTTATTAATTTGAAACAGGGTCTCACTAAGTTGTGGAGTGCCTCACTAAATAGATGAGGCTGACCTCACACATGCAATCCTCCTGTCTCACCCTCCTAAGTACTGGGATTACAAGTGTGCACCACCATGGCTGGCTTTCACAATTTTTTAAGTACTTGAATTATTCTTATCATTGACATGTATAATTTTTATAATTTTTAAAGAAAATAGGATTGTGTTAGAAGAATAACAAAAATAACACCCATATGTTCTTGATCTCTGTAGAATTCATTGTCCTCATCTCTAAGAGCAAGGTTTAGCATCTGAGGATGTAAATAAGCTTAAGTTTTTCTATGGATTTCCCTGAATATATATATATATATATTCAGGGAAATCCATAGAAAAACAGGAAGTATACGAGGGATACCTCGTATATTTTCTATTCCCTTAGAGTTGTTGAGAAAGACAAGTCTTCTTTTGGGGACAGCATGAGAATAGCTAGGAGCTGGAGGCTTGATCTGAAGCGTGATAGGTGAAGTAGAAAGGAGGGAAGAGACCAGAGCTACAGGCGGCAAAGGGCTATTAAAAACGATGCTGTTCTAGCATTAGTTCTTGGGAGGCTGTGAGAAGATTACAGATTTGAGGACAGCCTCAGCAACATAGCAAGACCCAAAAACCTAGTGAAACCCTGTTTCAAAACAAAAAGTAAAAAAGGGCTGGGGGTGAAACCACACACACACACACACACACACACACACACACACACACAAGCTGTGTCGTTGTTTCCCACATTAAAGCCCACAGATGGTTGCTGACTTGAGTCTTTCTGAGGCCGCCTCCTGAGCCAGTCTGTGGGTCACGCAGATCATTACCCTAAGCCATGTGTGTTCTTATCTCCCCTAGCTGGCTGTATAGGATTCTACCTTCAGTTTCTCACAAGCCCTTTGAATCCATTGACCAAGGCCACATCACTCACAACTGGGATGAAGTCGACCCTGATCCTAACCAGGTAATCTAGTCTTATAAATTGACACATACTTATGTATCTAAAGATATTTAAATAGAAATATTTAAATTGGGGCTAGGAGCTTTGAAAAATTAGATTTCTTAAAATAAATGCTAGTTGTCTGTGTTTGGCTCAGATTTGGTGGGGATTGAGGAATTGGCGTGTGTGTGCGCGCGCGCGCAAGTTTGTGTCTTTCTAGCTTAATGGCATACATATAGGCACAGGAGTGGTTCAGACTTGGTAGGAGTGAGAAGTAAGTTAGATAAATGAAAATTATATAAGCTGGTCAAAATATCTACATGCCCATAGGTTTTTGTTTTTTTTTTGGCTTAGTTTAGTTTTGTTTTGCTAACCTAATCTTACCACAGAATACAGAAAAACATCTTCAATACTAATGCCCCAGAAGAGAAGCCTTCAAAATCTGATTATGGGAATAAGAGTCTTGCTGTCTAAGCAGGAGTCTGTTTTATGGTGATGGATTGCTTTCCCACTCTCTTTACACCTAAGGACTTCTAGTGTTTGCCTAGAAGTTTCCTCATTTTGGTCCAGTGATGAGTGGGCTTTTTCTCTGGGTACCAGTCTTAACGTTCTCTGATAAAGTGTATAAATGAGATAGATACTCATATGGTGAGGCAGATTCAACACTGTAATGGACTGAGCTCTTTTATTTTAAACCTTCTGAGAACCCCAGGGCATTGTTTTTGTCTGTCTCTGAGTTCAGGTACATGTCACCAATAACAGGCATATAGTACAGGAAACAAAACAACATGGATTTGCATCCCTGGCCCCTCTGCCTGCCAGCTGCATCCTTGAGCTACAACGGTGCACTTGTAATTGAGATAGTAGCATCTGCTTTGTAGTGCTATTGTGAAGATTACATGAAAGAGTAAGTGTGAGCGTGCTTCACAAGGTGCCTGGCAGGCAATGGGCAAGAAACATCACTCTGATATAGCCCTTTTGATATAGTCACTTAAATGCAGTGTTAGCACCTATACAGCTCACAATATTCAGGTACATTTGTTGTTTTCATTTTTAAAATATTTTTATTGGTGCATTTGTATTCATACACCATAATGGGGTAAAAAACTTGTGTGGACATACATGCACACATCACCCAGTTAGCCCCCACCCAATCCCCACCCTGCTCCCTCCCCATGTTGTTTTCATTTAATACTAGTTTTTATTCAGAAATCCCATTCTTCCCTGACTTTTCCCCCTCTCAGCCCAGGGAAATCTATTTCTCCTTTTGTTCACCAAGACGTTTTGTCTATACTTGCAGATGTCTGCACATCTACTTCCTCTAAATGCTTAACCTTTTTATAAAACAAAAGGTGCAATAATTTATAATCCCCTTTGGTTTTCTACCCTGCTCCATCTCTTCCCATAATTATAGAAATTTCAAAGAATGAAGTATAGCTTTAATGCTGCCTATTCCTCTTCAGCAGGGACAGAAAGGGAAGTATTCTGGGTGGAAAAATGTGAGTTAGTATCTTAAAATATTACCTGCCTTATAGCCATTGTGAAACTGGGATATTTTATCTGAATAATTGACCTTTTACCTTGTTGAAGCTTAATGTGCACAGCAGACATCCTCTCTGCTCCCCACCAGCCTACATATTACCCTTGCGCATATTGGAGGAAAGGCAGCCCTTGCTCCATCCCCCAAGCCTATGGACACAAACCCAGGCTTCAGCTCCTGCCCCTTCTCCAGCCAGACTGGGCTGTTGTGCGGGACATATTTGCACAGCTAACCCGGGGCCCCTGGAGTATCAGGCTCCTAACCCCACCACATTTCTCACCTTGTGTCTCACACTGGGGTTAACGATGCATCTGGCAGGCTGTTCTCATTTAATCACTTACCTCCTCATTCAAAGGCCGTAAGGTCTCTGCTCATTCTCTGAGAACCTGTTGACCTGTAAGTGGGCTGCGTAGGTAAAGTGAAAGCATGAACAATAGACCAATCAGGAGAAGGGATGCACATGTATGAACAGGAGGAGGGTGGGTATCAGAGAAGAGTGATGACCCACCAGGTTCGAGTGCTTATATACCCTTCTTTACAGTGTCACCAGATGGGAGGCAGTGTCCCCCAGAAGAGAGGCCTCAATTCATCCCTAGCAGGTTCTTGACTTACACCACAGAAAGAATTTTCAGGATATGTCAAAGAGACTCAAAGGTTCATTTAAAAAAGCAAAGAGATTTCTTTAGGAAAGCAAACAACTGAGTAAAATACATGCTTAAAAGGAGGTGTGTACTTTGGGGCTCATGAGCTCTTTTTTCTAAAGGAAATTTTGTAAATAGGGAAAAAAAAGAAATGCATAGAGTAACCTGAGAGCTCAGTTCTTAGTTGTGGGGCACAGGGGTCGCCGTGGCCTGGTTCTTTCGGGATCTCTAGATTGATATCATCCAGTCAGCAGATAATGTTTGGATTCATGTCCTAAGTCTGTAGCAGTATTTTCCCTTGGCTTTACCTAATCTAAACAAAATACATTTTGTAAGCCAGCAATGCATGTAGGCATTAGTAGACTCTCAGCATTCTGGTCAGGAGCTTTTTAAGAATTCTGGGCTGGAGGAGTGCAGGCCTGGGAAGCAAAGGTGAGGATGTTCATGGAGCTTTTTAGATTTGAAGGTACAGTTTCTTTTCCCTTTCCTACTGATCTCCTTTCTCTCTGTCCTTATTTCTTCTCTCCTATATCAGTAGGGAAGAGGAAAATGGTTGAAGGCAGGGACAAGTTACCAAAGGGAAGGGGAGGAACCTCACTGGGAACAAAGACCATCTTACAGTGCAGATGAAGTCTCCTAGTGCCCTCTTGGAACTGCTTCAGAGAAACAGATGAAAAACTCATCAGGGTATGGTCACAACTTTTAGCCTTCTCTCTGTGCTTTTGCAGGATTCCCGGTCAGGCTAAATGCCCATTCGACATTTATTATATACTAGTTTTGGAAGGTTGAGCTGGTATTTGGACCAAAATAAGTTTTCTATTTCATTCTTTGGGTTGCACAGAGAATTCTCTATTATGTTTCTGACAGTTCTCTGCAGCTGAGCCAGGTATCACATTATACAAAGGAACAAAGTGGTTTTAAAGTCAGCAAGTGAGATAAAAATTAAGCAAAACAAAATTATCTCTGAAAGTTCCTTTAATTACCCATGAAATATAGGCTACATAATTCTGTGTGTGCTACCCAATATAGTAGTTCTCATGTATGCTAGGTGTGAGAACTACTGAGTTACACTAAATGGGAGCTACAGGAAAAGTCCATAGATGGATCTCAGTAACGTCAATTACGTGGCCTTTAAGAAATGAGATGCGGCCAGATGTAGGGGCACAAACTTGTAATCCCAGTACTGGAAAGCTTGAGACAGGAGGATCGCAAGTTCAAGGCCAGCTTCAGCAACTTAGCGAAGCCCTCAGCAACTTAGTGAGACCCTGTTAAAAATAAAAAAAATAAAATGGGGCTGTGGGTATAGTTCAGAGGTAGAATGCCTGTGTGTGCAATTCTACTATCTCCCCCAACACACATAAGCACAACTCAAATGATGTAGAAATTAATAAAGTAGAAAACAGAAGTTTCTCGTCATAGGTGAGTCATATGTACATCAATAGTATATATTAATTATTTCACAGTTAACACACATTTTCACAAAGAAATTCACGGCACTTTATTAACAATTTGAGTTAATAGAGTCACTACAGTAGCTGTCTCTGAACTTTCTGCTTGCTGCCTAGTAGACCCTCCTATCTGTTTCCGCTGCTTCTCTTGTTTTCCATTATTATGATGTTGCTTTGCATTTCTCCTTGAACTTGTTGCTTTTCTCCTGTTGTGCATTCCATGAATACTTTCTTTATGGTGACCATCACATGACTTTCTTCTTCAGTGTGTTCCCTGCACGTTTGTGACCCTGTGTTCACACACACTGCAGGAGATGCACCTCAGCACTCCACAGTGCTCCATCCGGTGGCTGCTCACCACCCTGACCTACGGCCTCCTCACCTGCCACCCGCTTCCCTTGTCCTAACGCACATACCCTGGCTGTTCTTACAAAATCCATCCTTTTGTCTTTTCATTTACTCCTTCTTGACAAGTTAATTTCTCTTTCCAGTTGCATGCATTAATTCTGTACTCATCCCTTTCCCTCCTCATAACCTTTTCCAAATATGTACTCCACACTCTCACAAAGAAAGCTTGAGAAAATTATAGTTAGGTATCTATCTGATCTGACAGTCTTGCCCAGAAGAAGCCTCTATGATAAGTTATGTCTTCACCTATGAAAGCCCAAATCAACAGCTTTACCAACTATTACATCACTCTGATGATGATGATGATGATGATGATGATGATGAGGAGGAGGAGGAGGGATTGGATCCAGCGGCATTCTACTTTCAAGCTATACCTAGAGCCCTATTTTATTTTTTTAGTTTCAAACAGTGTCTCACTAAGTTACTGAGGGCCTCACTAAGTTGCTGAGGCTGGTCCTGAACCTGCAATCCTCTTGTTTCAGCCTCCCAAGTACTGGCATTAGAATTTTTCCACACCACACTCAGCTCATCTCCCCATATTTGAAGACCTGAATATTGCCTTAAGTTTCCTGTAGTCCAACATTAAGTCCCACCAAGAGCATCATGGGATAGACTATCATCTATCTTATCCTTGACTTCCTCCCAGGAAGATGGGGACTATTCCCCCTAAAAGCCTTCATTTTTTAGTATGTATATAATCAGTCATCCAAGGATTAATGCAAACTCTCAAGTGTACTTAAATTTGGTCCATAGACATAAATTTAGTCTATTAATATCTCACATAAGAATTTTATCATGTATCATCCTCTAATTTGTGAAATCTCAGAATTTAATGAATAAATCTGCATCCAATTCAACTATAATTTTACAGGTTTCAGTTAACATTCCTGACTCACCATCCACTCAAGAAATCAGAGTCCTTGGCCGGGCGTGGTGGCACACGCTTGTAATCCCTGAACTTGGGAGGCAGAGACAGGAGGATCGCACAGGTTTGAAGCCAGCCATGCTGGCTTAAGAGATCCTGTTTCCAAATAAAAATATAAAAAAAAAATAGGTCTGGGAGTGTAGCCTGGAGGTAGAAGGGTTTCTAGGAACCCCAATACCACCAAAAAAAGAAAAAGAAAAAAGAAATCAGAGTCCTTTAAAATTCATTTTCCTTTTATTACATCACAAACTTTTGACTGTTGAAAAGTCAGATTCTTGACCCAGTTAGAGCCTGAGCTGAGAAAATTACCTCTTGGTTCTTGACTAGTATAATCTGGACCAAGTGGGAATTATCTCAAAGCTAACTAAAGGCCATATGATAGAATTCCTTCTGTCCCCAGTACATGTAATTTATCAAAAATGGTTCAAAACAATACACCAGTACAGAGTATTTGCTGTATAATTTGTCAAACTGTTCAAGTGTCACCATCCTAAAGGCCCTCTCCTTCCACAAATGTCTTGGGGTTTTCTACCTCTTTAAAGCCTTTGCCAGCCGGGCGTGGTGGCGCACGCTTGTAATCCCCGCGCTTGGGAGGCGGAGACAGGAGGATCGCGCAGGTTCGAAGCCAGCCGTGCTGGCGTAAGAGACCCTGTTTCAAAAATATAAAATAGGTCTGGGAGTGTAGCCCGGAGGAAGGAGGGCTTCCAGGAACCCCAGTACCACCAAAAAAAAAAAAAAAAGCCTTTGCCAAAGTCTCTATTTACAGCCAGCTCATTGTTGTTATTGTTGTTTTGTGCAGCACTGGGAATTGAACTCAGGACCTCATATATCTAGTCAAGTGCTCTACCACTGAGCTACACCCAAGCCCTTTCAAAACTTGTTTAAAATCCTCTTTCTTCAACTTCTTCCAGACTCTCACCTCTCTGGCCTAGAACCCTCTCTTTCCTTGCCTCTCACCTTCCCCGAGTTCTTAGCACCTTGTCACCACTGGTCCTTGCCCTGCCTCTTCCTCCTCCTGTTTTCTGCCTTTACAGAATGGCACTTGCTGTACAGGTCCCCCATTCTCTTTTCCTAGGAGACACACATATAGATGGGTGAGAGACACATATCTCATGGTGAGATGGTAAGACTGCAGTTCAAGGGACTCCACTGGGAATGGGGAAGTCAGAATTTTCCACAGAGAATCTGAATGGGAGGGGAAGAAGCTGTGAATACTCTTAGATTAATGCTTTAAAAAAAATCAGTGATGCTGGGCGTGGTGGCGCACGCTTGTAATCCCCACACTTGGGAGGCTGAGACAGGAGGATCACACAGGTTTGAAGCCAGCCTCAGCTATTAGTGAGGCTCTCAGCAACTTAGACCCTGTTTCCAAATAAAGAATAGAAATAGGTCTGGGAGTATGGCCCACAGGTAGAAAAGCCCCTGGGTTCCACTCTCAGTACCATAAAAAAAATCAGTGACACATATATTTACTATAATTATGGTCATAATGTAATATTTTATATTCTTTATATCCTTTTTAAAAATTTAGATACCATATTTTATGCCTTTTTAATGTCTTCATAAATTCCTTGAGAACATTTTTTTTTTTTTTTGTAGTGGAAAGTCAACCCGGGGTGCTCTACCACTGAACTACATTTCCAGCTTTATTTTATTTTATTTTAGTTTTATTTTGAAATAAGTTCTCACTAAGTTGCTGAGGGTCTCACTAAGTTGATAAGGCTGGCCTCAAACCTGCAATCTTCCTGTCTCAGCCTCTTAAGTATTGGGATTACAGGCCTGTACCACCATGCCCTGCCTGATTGATTGATTGATTGATTTTGTAGTGCTGGGGATTGAACCCAGGGACATTTTACCTCCTGGCTACACCCCAGCCCTATTTATAATTCTTTATTTTGAAACAGGCTCTCACTAAGTTTCAGAGGGCCTCACTAAGCATCTGAGGCCGGCTTTAAACCTGTAATCCTCCTGTCTCAGCCTCCCAAATACTGGGATTATAAGCACGCGTGACCACGCCTGGCTTACTTTTTATTTTGAAACAGGGTTTCACTGAGTTGCCAAGGTTGATGACCCTCCTGTCTCAGCCTTTCAAGTACTGGAATTCAGGACACATTCCACTGTACCTGGCTGAGGACAGATAATTTTTTTATTCACTTATTGGTACATTATTGTGAGATTCGAAGGGATACAAACACACATGCATACAACACCTGATATATTTCCCTCCAAACTGTACCTCTCTCCCCACTTCTCCCATCTCCCCAAAGAGGCAGATATTTTTTAATGCTGTATCATAATTTAATGTACATTTGTAAAATGATTCCTCTGTTATCCCATATGTAGGTTATTTCCATTTTTACTATTATAAAATATCCATGGATAAATGCAGTCCTTATCTCTACAGATCCCAAAGCATGAACAGCTGACCTCCCTCTTTTCTTTCTGAAACTCTCTGTCCCTTCTGGCTCCTGTGATAGTGTATCAAAGCTTAAATCTACAAAAACAGGTGCTCTCCCTGGTGCTGAACTCTCTCAGTCTTTTTTTGTGTGTGTGTGTGGTACTGGGGTTCCTGGAAGCCCTTCTACCTCCGGGATACACTCCCAGACCTATTTTTAATATATTTTTATTTGGAAACAGGGTCTCTTAAGCCAGCACAGCTGGCTTCGAACCTGCGCGATCCTCCTGTCTCCGCCTCCCAAGCGGGGGGATTACAAGCGTGCGCCACCACGCCCGGCTCTCTCAGTCATTTTATAATTTTCTTACCCTTCTTTTCTCTCCTCTTTTGTATCACATTAATCTTTTCTTTGCCCTCTGTATTAGTTTGCTAGGCTGCCATAACAGTTTTGAATCCTTTGAGTCATTTTGGAGAACTACTCATCTTTCTTTCTCCACATAGAATTAGGTGCTAAGCCCATAGAATGGTGATTCCCAAAGTCCACATAAGAGTTAACCATCTCAAAATCTTTAAACTCCACCATCACCTCTCCCCTCCATTGCCCAAACAGTCTAGTATAGGCTCCCAAAGCAGAAAATCCGGAACCCCAACTCACTGTCACGGGTCTTCAAACACTTGACTTCATGATGTGTTCCCTTGTTATGGTTTGGATATGGAATGACCCCCAGAAAAGCTCATGGGTTGGGAACGCAGCAAGATTCAGAGGTGGGGCATGAGGAGGTAGATCAGGGGCATGGCTTCCAGGACTATATTCCTGTCTGCTTCTCTCCCTCTTTCTGCTTCTTGGTCCTCATGAGGTGAAAGCAGCTTTTCCTCTTCTGCCATATCCTAACACTCTGCCAGTGAGCCACTTCCACCTGGAGCTGGCCAACCACGGACTGAAGCCTTTGAAACCTCATGAGCCAATAAGCCTTTCTTTCTCTAAGTTCTTGTCAAGTATTTTGGTCACAGTGAAGAGAAAACTTGATGAAAAAAAAATCCCTACTTTCCAGTCACACTATAACCATCACTATTCCAAGACAATAACCTAAATTCTTCTCTCTTGGTACTTTATGTTCTTTCATTTATCTGAAATTTTCTATTCTTCTTTGAGAATATTCACCCATCAAAATCCCACCCATAATTTATGACCCACTTTAAAGAACATTTTCTTCAATGCGCTTTCAGTGTTTCTCAGGATATATGAGAATAGGATCTATATCTCCATTCTTTAGCTGATCTGCAGCACCCAACTCATACCCTTTTTTCATTTAGCAAAGTTGCAGGCATTTGTTGATACTCCCTAATAGCTCGGATCTCATCATCCTATAAATAGACTAGATTGCATTTTCCTAAATGCTTTCACTGGAGTTTGCCAACATTGCAGTGCACACTGCCCTGCTCAGCCCTTTTGGACAGCTTGCTAGATCTTTTTTTTTTTTTATAGTACATCTTCATCAACTTACATTTCACTCCTTGGAAAGATACTGGAGTTGTCTGCAAGCCTGATGATTTTATTGCTTGTGTCTCTTATTTTTCATGTATAAAAAAAGTTCTATAGGCCCTGTGCCAGGACTTATTCCTGAGGGAATAGTTCTGTTTACATTTCTCTTTGACAATCATTCCCACTATTTCCTTGTTTTCCTTTCAGTAATCTCTCCTCTTCCAGGATCTTTCTGTAATGCTTTCCCTGGGTGGCACAGACTATGTCATGTTCACCTTCAGTGCCTAGCATAATACCTGGCAAATACAGAGCATCATAAATATTTTTTGAATGAATTAACATAAGGGAATTGGCAAGAATGCAGATACTGAAGAACCTTAGCAGAAGCAGGATCTCAGGAGTCAGACAGGGTCAAGGAGACTCAGCATTGGAGAAATAGTAAATAAGGGTCAGAATGAAAGATCCAATACAAGAGTATTTTTTAAATTAATTTATTTATTTGCAGCACTGGTCATTGAACCCAGGAGTGGGTTTACTAATTTTTATTTTTATTTTGAAATAGGGTCTCACTAAGTTGCTTAGGCTGGCCTCAAATTTGTCTATCCTTTCCCTCAGCCTCCCAAATCCCGGTGGACCCCCGTACTCAGCAATACAAGACTATTAAATGGAGACAAAGCTGGGCGAGGAGGCAAGAGGATCAGGAGTAGTTTGGGAAGCAGATCATGACTAGTTGAAATCGAAATGCTCAGACTGCAGGTTAACAAAAGTGACTGAAACATATCGGTGTCAGTACTTAATAGAGAAAAAATACAACTGCTCTAAATCGGTTTTCTCACTTCTTAAAAAGAGAGATAGTAATCATAGGTGCCACAGAAAGTTGTGAAAACTAAGTCATTCAACAAATATTTATTGAGTAGCCACTGTATTCCATGATCTATGCTAAGGTCTGGGTACCTTTGTCTATTTTTTTCTTTCTCTTTAGTAGAGCAAGGGATGGAAGCCAAAGCCACACACATGCGAGGCAAGTGCTCTGGCAACTGAGTCATGTCCCCAGCCCTCTTAGTATATTTTGTTTGTACAACAAAATGCCCAAGACAGGGAAATTTATAAAGAATAGAGACTTTGTTAATTCAGGGCTCTAGAAGCTGGGGAGTTCAAGAGCGTGGTGCTGGTATCTGGTAAGGCCTTCTGTTCATCCTAACATGATAGACATCATCATGTTGTGAGACAGGACAATTGTATTAGCTCAGGTCTCTCTTCCTCATATTATAAGGTCACGAATACCATTGTGGCATTCCCACAGTCATGATTTTGTTTAATCCTAATTATTTTCATAATTCTTCACTTCCAAAGACCATTGACATATAAGCTGGAGTATTAAGTTTCCACTACACAAGCTTTTGAGAAACACATTTGCGATGGTTTGGGTGAGTGTCCCCCAAAGGCCCATGTGTATGAGGCTTGGTCCCCAGGGCAGTGGTGGAACCCTCAGGAGGCAGGCCCTTCTGGGAAGTCCTCGGTGGAGGCGTTCCCTCGGGGAGGATTATGGTCTTTTTCTCACTTTTGCTTCCGGCCTTATAAGACGAACAGTTTGCTCTGAGCCATGCTCCCATCCTCATATGCCACCTTCACTAGAGGCCCAAAGCAAAGGAGATACTCAATTTTGAACTAGGACTTTCAGAACTAGAAGGCAAGACAAACCTTTTCTCTTCAAGTATTTTGTTATAGTAATGGGAAGCTGACTAATACAATATTTAAACCATGGCACTGAGTAATGAATATAAAGCCCTTCGCTTTACATTCAAAGGCAAGGTCAAATGAAAATCTAGATTTCTATCCATAATGGCTCATACTTTTGACTTTAGAAATTCTAAATAAATTAGTGTGACTTGTATCCTCCTTCTCTGTGCTCTTGCCTATTACATCAAAAAGTTCTAAGTTGGGCGTGCTGGCACATGCTTGTAATCCTAGCTTTTGGGAGGCTGAGACAAGAGGATCACGGTTCTTGGGCCAGCCTCAGCTAGTACTTAGTGAGGCCCTTTGGAATTCAGTGAGACCCTGTTTCCAAATAAAGAATAAAAAATAGGGCTGGGAGTGTAGCTCTGATGTAGAATGCCCCCGGGTTCCATCCTCGATACTAAAAAAAAAAAAAAAAAAAAAAAAAAAAAGTTTTAATGCCTCACAGCCTGATATATTTCCACATAAATTATGCTTCTTTCCCCCCTAAAATTGCTAGATTTTCTGAAGAATTCAATGAGCCACTATTGTGTTTTATTCACCCTGTCTTTTTTATCTGGACTGAAATTCACCACTACCAATTACCCTGGACCTCTCTTAGCCATAGCTGCTGCTAACAATTGCTTAAACATTATAATTACTATTTCACCCGTGGTTACTTCAAAATTCTGGGATAGATGCTACTAACTTCTAATATGTCTACCTCTAGCCAGCCAATATTGTTGAGAGCATTTGATTCATCCAGTTGAGTTGAGTTCATGGCAATTTTGAATGGAATATCAGTAAATCAAAGAATCTCAGTGTTGAAAGAGATGTTTGAGTCATCTAGCCCAACTCCCAGCCTTCTAACTTTAGAAATACTGAAGCTAAGTCTTTGATATTTCCTTTTTATCTCTGAGCATGAATTTTGAATATTGATCATTAAATGTTGCCACCAATTTCTGCTGTCTTCCTTTGGTAATGTTAAATAATTTTTAATTATTACTTTGGACACCCTTAAGAATGTTTTTCAAATTGTTTTTTACCACCTCACTTCTAGATCATAGAAGTCCTATTTTATTTTTATTTATTTTCTAGAAGTAGAATTCTATTTTAGAATTTGCAGAATACAGCTGAAAAATATGTGAAACAATGATAACACTTCAAGGAAAAATATACAAATCTATATTACAAAGACTTTAATACCTTTCTCTAGTTGATAGAACTAGAAAGGATCTCAAAATGAATATGAAATTGATGATTTCTGCATAGTCATGAAGAATTGGCTTATATTTTAGAATGATTTTTGGACTTTTAGAAACATTTTTCCATTTGCTAGCTGTTTCTCCAATGTCACTTGACTTCCAAAAACACGCACAAATTTGCTTTATTCTTGCTCTTTGCAATATAAGCAATGTTCTCAGTACCTTATGCTTATTTTTCCATTCAATAAATAATTTAACCATTCAAGAAATATTTATTGATGCCCACTGTAGGTAAGACAATTGCATTAGGTATTACAATTTATGTTATTGCTTTTGGGGAGTAGTTTTTGTAGTACTGAAGATTAATTCCAGAGACATTCTACCACTGAACTACACCCTCAGCCCTATTTAATTTTTTATTTTGAAACACGTTCTCACTAAGTTACGTCACAATGGTCTTCAACCTGTGATCCTCCCGTCTCAGCCTCCCAATTCCTGAGATTACAGGCAAGAACCACCAGACCTGGTGTGATGTCACTGCTTTGGAAATGTTTCTTATTTATTTATTTATTTATTTATTTATTTATTTATTTATTTATTTATTTATTTATTTGGTGGTACTGGGGTTCCTGGAAACCCTTCTACCTCTGGGCTACACCCCCAGACCTTTTTTTTTATACTTTTTTATTTGGAAACAGGGTCTCTTAAGCCAACGTGGCTGGCTTTGAACCCGTGCCATCCTCCTGTCTCCGCCTCCCAAGCGCGGGGATTACAAGCGTGCGCCACCTCGCCCGGCTTGGAAATGTTTAATAATAAAATTATATATAGGAGGAGCTACACAGAAATAATATATAGTATGCATAAAATAAACTGTTAAAAAGTTGTCGAATCTTGTTAGTTTCAGTTGGCTGACATAGCAATATATCACAGAGTGGATGGCTTACACTACAAAAATTTATTTTCTCACAGTCTGAGGACTGACCCAAGGTAGTTCTGACTAACCCAGTAACCATAAGAAACCGGCTTTGGATTCTCAGGCAAGATTTTGATCAGGAGCCCTGACGTGATAGCTTGGTGACTGATGAGGATGGAGACTTGGAGAGAGGATGAACAAGAAGTCTCCAGTGCCACAAAAACAAAAACCCCAAACCAAAAAACAACCGTCGCCCCATTTACAACAAACCAGGCAGCAATTCCCTTGCTCTTGTGACCTACATCTCTCTCCGACTTACTCCCTCCTTTGTTTTGTTTACTTTCCCCTCTCTTTTATGATAAAATTAGAAATCATTCAGCTTGTTTAGTTAAACATCTCTGTTCTTTGGTAACTGGCATTGCCACCGCCACCAAGATGCCACAATTTAATTGATCAGTTATTAGATTGGTTTGTTGCTGCCTGGTTAGTTGACGGGGTGGATTTCTCTGAGCACGATGCTTGGTTTAGCAATACAATACTCACAAGATCTCTGAGTGCGGTGTGCTAATTCTTAGACTCTTCTTGATGAGCATTAGAAGAGATGTTATAAAATGTTGATGCCTGGGCCCCACTGTCCCCGCATCTGATCTGATTCAGTCTTAGGTTCAAAGCCTTTCCAAGTGATTCTCATGGGTAACCAGGGTGGAGAATCTCTGGCTAGAGCTAATCTCAGGCTGCCCACTTAAGTCTCTTCTGACACTTAAATCTCTTTTACTGGGAAATCTAAACTGATGAATCTTTTTTTGGACAATTTTCCTGGGTGCATAAACATTTCACTACTACCAGAGAGGGAAGCAGTAGGTAATGGTTAATAGTAGACCAAAACCTCCTCTCAAAACTTGAGCAGTGCTCAGGTCTGAGTGTGGCTCAGTTGTAGAGTACGCACTGAGCATGCATGAGGCTGTGAGTTCAATCCCCAGAGTGTGCGGGCACACACACACACACACACACACACACACACACACACACACAATCTAACAACGCTCAGTTGTGGCTCTTTCTGAGGTCAAAGGAATGTCCTTCTAGGTCCATAGGTCTCAACCAAGAAAAATGTGTTCTCCATGAGATATTTAACAAAGCTTGGGGGTTATTTTGGGTTGTTTCAACTTGGAGGAATGCTACTGGCATCTGGTGGATAGAAGTCAGAGAGATGCTAAATATCCTGTAATGCACAGAACAGCCCCCAAACAAAGAATTATCCAGCACAAAATAGTGTCAAGGTTCAGAAACCCTCTTCTAAATCCTTGCTCTCATGCCGGGCGTGGTGGCGCACGCTTGTAATCCCCGCGCTTGGGAGGCAGAGACAGGAGGATCGCGCAGGTTCGAAGCCAGCTGTGCTGGCTTAAGAGACCCTGTTTCCAAATAAAAATATAAAAAATAGGTCTGGGAGTGTAGCCCGGAGGTAGAAGGGCTTCCAGGAAACCCTAGCACCACCAAAAAAAATAAAATAATAATAATAATAATAATAATAATAATAATAATAATCCTTGCTCTCAGACCCCTGTCTCAAGAGATAGCATTCTTAATGGAAATAATCCTGAAATGCTTTTTCCTTTCCGGAAGCATACCTTGAGCTATCCTTTTCAACTCCATCTTTTACATCTTTTTTAAAGTAGCCTCAGTATGAGATCATCTGCTTCATAAGAACCAAAGGCTGCTGCCTGACTGTGCACGTCAGAGGCAGTATAATCTGGGGTCGCCTTTTCCATTGGGCCGCCCTTCTGAAATAGAGTGTGCTGAGCCCAGGACCTGATGGAGTTCCTGCCCCGCCTCCTTTCACCAGGTGCCCGGCAGCCCTGGGGTGCAGGTCACTCCAGGAGGGGTGCCCTGGGGCTGCTGGGTGTGTCAGCGGCCAGTCCAGCTGGGTCAGGCTGCTGCCTGGTCGATTAGTAAGTGCTGGGCTGACATTTTGAGCAGGGCCCGAACCTGCTGGGTTTTCTCCCCACTTCCTTAGATTGGTTCATTATTAAATTAAAGATTGTTGTAATTTAAATTGAACTATCAGACAGCCTGGGGACAAAGGCTCAGGGATTTGGTGAAGAAACTGAACCTGGTCTTGCATTTACCAACTCCAATCTCAGCTGGGTGCTTTTTCTTTCTCTGAAAAAAATAATTCAAAACTCGAAGGGCTGGCAGTAGAAGTAGAACCTTCCCCTGCAGTGTCAGGAGCCCACACAGAGAGGCTGGCATGCCAGGAAAGGGAGCTGATTATAAATAGCATGAAAAGCGGCATCAGTCAAAACTCGCTGGTGTGCCTGCACAAAATGTTAAAAGAAACAAACAGCTTCCAAAGGAGGAAGCAACGACTTCTCTTTATTTTTATAATTGAAAATGCTAAGGAACATAGACAGTTTATATTCATAGAAATTGAAACACACACACACACACACACACACACACACACACACACACCTCAACGGAGCCCCATTAAGATAATGATGGATAATCATTAATTTTAAAATAACAAAAACACAAGTGGTTGGAGCTTCACAGAGGGAGCAGCTGTCCTTTTTCCTCTATGTAATTGATGCTATTTATTTAGAGCGTCTATGTTTTTCCCTGGTGAAGTGACGTTTCCTATATGTGGTTTTTTGGGGGGTTTTTATTTTCCAGCTAAGATGGAAACCATTTGAGATTCCAAAACTGTCTCAGAAGAAAGTGGACTTCGTGAGCGTAAGTCAGTCAGCCGCCCTCCTCTCCTCTGCGGGGTGGGGGTGGGGGGTCACGCACCATTCCCAGGCTGCATGCCACACCCCCACCTCGGGAGGCAGCAGAGACAAAACCGCCTGCCTGTGCCCCAGGGGCTGGCCGAGGGGTCTTACTTACTGGCTCTATAAGGCTCCTAACACAGAAGGACTGAGAAGAGCTTCCACGTCTCAGGAAGGCCAAGAGAAAGTGCACCTGTTCCCACCTCCAGCTCCTTTCTTTGGTTAGGACAGGGCTTTTAATCTTTCTGCTCCGTGGGCCCCTTTGGTAGTCTGGTGACCCTGTGCTATTCTTTGGTTAGGTGTGTAGTGCTGGGGATTGAACCTGGGGCTTCCTACGTGCTAGGCAAGCACTCCATCATGGAGTTACATCCTCAGCCCTTTTTATTAATTTTTTTTTTATTTTCAGACAGGGTCTTGGTCAGTCACCCAGGCTGGCCTCAAATGTGTGATCTTACTGCCTCAGCCTCCCGAGTAGCTGGGATTACAGACATACACCACCACTACCATGCCTGCTATTACATTAAATTGCAAGAAGTCATTACACTGAAATGCAATGATAAAAATGTTTCACAAAGCAAATTGTGTTTTGTTTATAGTCATGTATCTGCTTCCTCGTTAATGTACTAAACAGTAATATCTGTGGAAAAATCTAATAACTATAGGATGAGCATAAATGGTATTTTGAGAAAAATATCCATGATTTCTAGCAATGACAACATTGTGGGCACTTCTAATACAGCTATGGGGTGGGCTGTTTGTTTTTGTAGTACTGGGAATTAAACCCAGGGGTATTCTACCTCTAAGCTATATACCCAGCCCGTTTTTATTTTTTTGTCTTGAAACAGGGTCTTGCTAAATTAGTGAAGTTCTCGCTAAGTTGCTGAGGCTGACCTCAGACTTGAAATCCTCCTGTCTCAGCCTCCAAGTGCTGTGATTAGAGGCAGGTGCCACTTTTCCTGGCTTTTTATTTTTTATTTATATTTATATATTTTTTAGGTATCGGGGATTGAATCCAGGTGGCATTCTACCTCTGAGCTACATCCCCAGCCCTATTTTTTATTCTTTTTTTTTTAAACAGGGTCTCACTAAGTTGTGGAGAGCCTCACTAAGTAGCTGAAGCTGTCCACAAACCTGTGATCCTCCTGCCTCGGCCTCCCATGTATTGGGATTACAAGCATGTGCCACCAAGCCAGGCTCTGCCTGGCTCTTTATTAAGTGCTCCAAACCCTGTATAGACTCACTACACCTCAATTTTGCAAATTGGGTTAAAATCCAAAAAGAACCCCCCCCCTTTCTGTGTGAACAATGGATTTTTTTATTTATTTTTATTTATTTTTACTTATTTTTTATTTTTATTTTTTATTTTGGTGGTACTGGGGTTCCTGGAAGCCCTTCTACCTCTGGGCTACACTCCCAGACCTATTTTATATATATATTTTTAAATTTGGAAACAGGGTCTCTTAAGCTAGCGAGACTGGCTCTGAACCAGCGCAACCCCCCTGTCTCTGCCTCCCAAGTGCGGGGATTACAAGTGTGCGCCACCACGCCCGGCGTGAACGATGGAGTTTGAGGAGCAGAGCTCCCTCCCTTTGTGATTGCAGGTTTGCAGCCAACGGCTTGTTTTGAGAAGGTCTACGTGCTACAATTTCAAGCACTGTGGGTAATCTGGTCACATAGCAGAGAGCATTACAGCAGTTCAGAATGTGTTCCTCTGTCCTGTTCTGGGGAGATGAATCCGACCCTCTGCAAGCAGAGGCTGCCCGCGTGGTGTGGTCAACTTGAGGGGCATTAACTGACATCTGAAGCTGCAACCTTCTTCCCCAAATCTCCTAGACATCTGATAGCCCCTTCATCAGAATCAATCCTCCGGGTCAATCTTAAGCGTCGAACTGATAAAATGACACTTTTTAATTCATTAAACATAATGTACTCATGCCAGGCTTGTTGGTGCACACCTGTAATCCCAGTACTTGGAAGTCTGAGACAGGAGGGCCGTAGGTTTGAGGCCAGCCTCAGCAACTTAGTGAGACCCTAAGCAACTTAACAAGATTGTTTCAAAATAAAATAAATAAAAAATGAGAAATGATCTGAGGTGTACCTCAAAGGTAGAATGCCCCCGGGACCAATGCCCAGAACCAAAAAAACGGTAATGTATTCATACTTTATAAATGCATATCATGTAGTAATTAAGACAATCGAGATTTAGACCATAGCTGGCAATCAGGATGAACCACAACCTATCAAACATAAGTCTGTAAATTCCAGGTTCCCCAGAGGTAGCCTAGATCTGAGACATCCCACTGACCCACAGAGAAGGCCCTTCTAGACCCTTATCTCATGACCCTCGGGGCAGGGGGGAAGCTGGTCTCTTGGGCACTGCTCATATTCAACCCTCCTCTCCTGCGGTCCTCTCCCAGGGCCTGCACACCCTGTGTGGAGCTGGAGACATCAGGTCTAACAACGGGCTTGCTATCCACATTTTCCTGTGTAACACCTCCATGGGGAACAGGTAAGTGTTCGGGACTGGGTGGCAGCTCCCTGAGGACTGTTGGCTAGAGGCGAGAGCCGAGTCCCACTCAGAGAGTCACACATGCATATGTTGTTGTTTTTTCCTCAAAGAAATGTGTGTGTGTTTGTGTGTGTGCATGATAATAAATAAGCATTTCTATTTTGACGATCTCTTATGACATGGACAAGAATGACTTTTAACAGTACAAACAGAAAAGGCAGGATGGGATCCTGGAATGAAGGAGCTACTCAAAGGCACTGTGACTGTAGGATGGTTTAAGTCTGAATAGTCTTAAATTCTAAGGTTTCCCAGGTCTGTTCTGGAGTCCTAAGTCACACAGCACGAGCAGCCATTAGGTCTACCTGTTGGTGGCAGGTCAAACGAATAGACTTGGCTAATAGCTGTGGAAACGTCATGTCTCTGAGTTGAGAAGTTTATATAATGGCTTTTTTAAATTTAAAAAAATATATAAAAATAATGGCTTTTTTAAATTTAAAAAAATATATAAATGACATTCCTGCCTTTTCTTTGGGAAGCAGATATTGTATCAGCTTTGCATGCTGATCTCTGGAACCACATGTTGTGTCTGTCTTGCCAGCAGAACAAACTTGTGTGAGCCGCAGCTCAAGGCCAAGATCACGGCCCTGTGACAAGCCTCCCTTGGGTCCAGCTTCATACAATCCCGGCCCCCCTCTCCACTCAAGCCATAGCAGCCTTCATTCGCTTGGATCCTCACTTCGGGGCATTGTACATGCTGCCCCGTTTGCCTGGAATGTTCTCTCCTCTTGCCTAGATAATATCTTCACACCTCAGTCAAATGTCCCGTCTTCAGTGAAGCTCTTCCTGTCTTCTATTGTTTCATTCTTCACAACTTGACCTTCTCAGAGCCATTACATTTTGGAATGACGCTGTTCTGTAATTATTTGTGATCTGACTCCCTGCCAGGCTCTAAGCTCCATGAGGACAAAGACTGGGTCATTCTGCTCGGCGTATTATACCCAGCACCGAGCCTGGCACGTAGTGGACACTAAACAACAATTGTTAGAATGAATGAGTTTGTCCACAGAGTGTTAGAATGGAAAGTCACAGGAAGTGTTCTGTATGTTTCAGATGCTTTTACAACTCAGATGGGGACTTCTTGATTGGTGAGTTCTATTTCAGACCTCTTAACTATTCACTGATCCCTAGCCACAAGCTCTTTCTAATTATCTTTCTTGTTATTTATTTATTTATTTATTTATTCATTCATTTATATTGGTACTGGCATTTGAACGCAGAAGCATTCTACTTCTGAGCTGCACCTTCAGCCCTTTTCATTTTTTGGTACTAAGTATTGAACCAGGGATGTTCTTCCTCCATGCCCTTTTAATTCTTTTTATTTTGAAGCAGAGTTTCACTAAATTGCTAAGGCTGGCCTCCAACCTGAAATCCTCCTATCTCAGCCTCCCAAGTACTGGGATTACAGGTGTGTACCACACAACCCCACAGTTTCAAGCTTCAACCCTATTATATATGGTGGTACTGGGGATAGAAGCCTTCTACCTCCAGGCTACACTCCCAGACCTATTTTCATATTTCATTTGGAATGAAACCAGGTTTTGCTAAGCTGCTAAGGGCCTGGCTGAGTTGCTGAGGCTGGCCTCAAAGCTGTGGTCCTCCTGTCTCAGCCACCCAAGTACTGAGATTATAGGCCTATGCCACCATGCCTAGCTTGTTTTCTAGTTTTCTTTTTTCCTTTTTTTTTTTTTTTTTGTTGTTGTTGTTGTTTTGTACTGGAGATGAAACCCAGAGGCATACTCCCCAGCCTTATTTTTTGATTCTTTATTTTGAAACAGGGTCTCAAATGAGTTGCAAAGGGTCTCACTAAGTATCTGAGGCTGTCCGAGAACCATGCTCCTCTGGTCTCAGCCTCCCAAATGTTGGGATTACAAGCTTGCGCCACCACACCCGGCTTCTTTCTGGTTTCCTATACATTCTTTTCCTTCATTATCCAATGTTTTTATTTCACTATTTCACCTAGTGCAATCTGTAGTCAGGTCTAGAGGCCACTCGTGGTCTGGAAAAGATTCCTAGTGCACCTCAGAGCCCTTACCCTACCCCTGGCCTCTGTGTTTGCCCATCTCTTCTGGGCCTTTCTGAAGTGCAAGAGCCGGGCAGCGGAGGGCAATGAAGAGTGAGTGACACTAACGTGTGATTAACTTCTTAAAGTAACTCCACCTGCCTTGAACTCCCCCAAGGAAAGCCTGTCATTGATGACTGCAATTAAAGTACACATTTTCCTGAGATCAACTAAAATAAAAGGTCATTCAGAAATTGTTCCGGTTCCCCCACCACATTTGATGGTGTCAGAGGCAACATTTTGGTGTAGTCATTAGAAATGTACATGCCAGTCTCCTACTGGAATTGTCAGAAATGGGTGATTTTCTGCCCTACTTCTGCTGCCATTTTTGGTCAATTCACAAAATTGTGCATATTCAAGCTTCTCATCTGGCAACCAAAAAAAAAAAAAAAAAAAAAGGCATACAGGTTCTTCCAGATCATAAAATAGCTAACTGAAGTCATCAGAATATACATTCCCCCCCTCCCAAAGCCTGAATCAAAGCTCTTTTTATTTGGAATGAAAAGCAGACACAGCCTGCAGGCTGCGTGAAATGGAAAGGGTTGCTCACCACTGCCCGGTCTTTTTTTGTCAGTTCCCCAGAAAGGGAAGCTTCTCATTTACACTGAGTTTGGCAAGATGCTGGTGCAGCCCAACGAGATCTGCGTCATTCAGGTTGGGAATGCGCCCCCTTCTCCTCCCTGCCTCTCCCTAATTTGGGAGCAATCAGATGTTTCAGCTGCTGCTATTTCCAACTCTAAAATTTCTCTGTCATGTCTGGGCGACATGGGGAGGGAGTTGGAGTCACGCAGGAGAGTTCTTGGGTGGAAGGCTAAGAAGGCTGGGCTGTCTTTTGTTTTAACGTAGCACACAACCACAAAGCAAGGGCACTGGCCGTTTCACTTTCCTACATGTTTATATCTACTCTGGGTAAGGCTCTGTTGGGGGTAGAGGGGAGTGAAGGGATTATTTTGGTTTTTAATGTGGTTACATCTGGGCTCTCTCTCTGGATCCACTGAGAGATTAGACTAAAATAGCCTTGAGTCCCTGATGTGATTAGTAGTTCGGTTTTTCTTTCGAACTCATCTTTGATCTGATCACCTCTCAATCATAGCTTAACAAAGCACAACTTTGCTTCTGCGTGAGGGACGGCCCCTGGCTCTGGGGCAGCCTCTTTGTAAGGACAAGTATGCTATCAGAGGCCACACATGTGTCTGCCTTCATTCCAGAGAGGAATGCGGTTCAGCATAGATGTCTTTGAGGAGACCAGGGGCTACATCCTGGAGGTCTACGGAGTCCACTTTGAGTTACCTGACCTGGGACCCATTGGTAAGTCTCCAAAATAGCCTCTAAGCCTCACTTGACATAGAGGACTCAGATAAGTGCACAAGAGCTAAACATCCCCCCACCACCCTTTACTTTCTCACTTAAATCTCAACTTTCCTCTTCAGACAACTTCTCTAAACCAAGTTGTCTTCTTGTAAAATACATGAGTAATACAGTGACCCAAACCCAAACCATGAGAAATTTCCTTCTAGAATAATACAGAGAGCATTGGAGATAAACACAGTGCAAAATGGGTTTCTGGTCACAAGAGCACACATGCAGACGTCTAAATTACTGTGAGCTGGAGTCACCAGGAACAGCTACACAGAAGAGATGAGCTTTGACTACTTCTTAGTGAAAAGTCGAAGAGGAAAGGGAACAGCAACAGCACAAGTGTGCAAGTGGGAATGAGCCTCGTGAATAATCATCATTTGGTTTGTTTTGGGTACTGGGATTGAACTCAGGGGCATTCTACCTCAGACCTTCTTATTTGTATTTTAAAACAGAGTCGCACTGAATTGCTGAGGCTGTCCTCAAACCTGTGACCCTCCTCTTTCAGCCTCCCGAGTACTGGGATTATAGGTGTGCACTACCATGCCCGGCTAAGTCAATGGGTTGTGTGTAGACAATCAAGTGAAAAAAGCTTAAAGCCAGGCGTGGTGGCACACGCTTGTAATCCCCGCGCTTGGGAGGCAGAGACAGGAGGATCTCGCAGGATCGAAGCCAGCCGCGTGTGCTGGCTTAGGAGACCCTGTTTCTAAATAAAAATGTAAAAATAGGTCTGGGAGTGTAGCCCGGAGGTAGAAGGGCTTCCAGGAACCCCAGTACCACCAAAAAAAAAAAAAAAAAGCCATAAAAAACATCTGGGGCTCTGTCACTACGGAAAGTGGGAGTGGCCTGAGCTGCACATTGCTACTGAGCACAAGCCACAAAATCCATATGCTTAACAGCAACAAACAAACAAAACCTGGGGTGTAGCTTAGCTTGGAAGTAGAATGCTCCTGGGTTCTATCCCCAGCACACACAATAAATAAGTAAATAAAGTCCATCATTCAGTGTTAGGAAAGAGCAAGAATCAGCAGTGCCTGTGCAGCCGGTTAAAATGTCCAAAAATGAACCAAGGTCCCCGGTTCCCATTCCTCCGGCAAGTGAGCAGGAGTGTCAGGAGAGGAGTGAAGGTGTTTGCAGGGATCGGCCTCGACCACACCCCTCCATTCTTCCCTTCCTTGTCAACAGCTTTCAGAGCCAAACAGGGACAGGCCAGCATGTGCCTTCTGGTCACTCCCCTGAGGGATCCAAAGTCTCAGAGGAAGGTGGGCGGCAGCAGAGGCAGCCGGAGCGCAGTGGGCCGTCTGTCATCCTGCCCGCCCGCCACCCACTCTTCCCACTTTGGTCTGGCTTCCTGCTGCTCCACAGGCAGCAAAGCCTGCGGGCTCCACGGAACATGTACCCTCTGGAAAATATATATAATTTACTAACCAGCTGGGGGCTTATTTTTTTTAACCCCAGGAGCCGGAAATGATAAAACACTCCCCAGGTTTCTCCTCTCAGAGTTAAATTATGTTTTTGCACTTATGCTTTTCATATTTGGTCTTTTGATTGATTTTCTTTCTCTGATGGAACACTTCTTCATAAGCAAGGCTAAGCAGACAAGTCCTGAACACTTTTTTCCCTTAGTGGCAGGCAGAGTTTTTAGGCTGGAGCATAGTTTGATAGCCTTGAATGCAGAGTTCTGTCTGAGGATCAGAGGCCTGCCTGGGACAGCTCCGTGTAGCCCTTCCTTCTGAGATCAAGGACTGGAAATGTGATCTAGAGTCGTGAGGTTTCCCTGGAAAGCCCAGTATGCTGTCAGGTCTCCCCTTTTTCTCTCTTCTTGTCCCTCATCTTTGATCTGGTCAGCTCTCAATCATAGCTTGACAATGCATATAGAGTGGTTTTGCAAACCACAACGTTAGGAAAATATGCTGGTTGATGATACTAATGATTTTTATAAAATTTCCAAGCAAATTCCTTGGGTCTTCCTAAAACGATACCAAATTGGAAATCTAGTGAGTCTTTGAGCAATGAAAGCAACTTGTGGAATGGCTCTTGACATGAAATAAAGCCCTTCTTGTTGTGAGTATCTTATGTGATTTCAAAAAAGTATCTTATGTGATTTAGGAGCCAATGGCTTGGCCAATCCTCGTGATTTCTTGATACCAGTTGCTTGGTATGAAGATCGTCAAGTACCAGGGGGTTACACTGTGATTAATAAATACCAGGGCAAGCTGTTTGCTGCCAAACAGGTAAGAGGGTTGGTACCCAGGGGAGGGAGTGAATAGTTATTGGGCCACTACTCATAGTTACTGAGCTACTGCTGATATCTATCAAGTTACCAACCGAAGGCTGACGATGCCCGTGTTCAGGACTTTACCACACCACCAGCGTACTACAAATAAGGTACTATTTGTATTACTCATGGTCATAAAAACAGGTCAGGGAATGATAAATAATTTACCAGTGTCTCAGTTAGTGCCAGAACCAGCACTCAAACCCACATCTCTCTGATTTTAAAGGTTGTGTTCTTTCCACTCATGAAGCAATGACAATCCTAGCTATATGTTGGTCTCTGTAAATGGTGTGGAAAATATAATATAAAAGCAGAGTAATATATTTGAAAAGGAAAATGAGATAACAAGATCAATCAAGACATATTCCCCAATTGACCACCCTATTTCAACTACAAGTAATAGTTGATACAAAACAAATAGAATGCAGTTAACTAGCATGACTTGGTTTATATCATTAACCTGAAAAGCTCAGAACATAAACCTAGGTACAGGTAATAATAAAAATAATTTTTAAAAATGATAACAATAGAGCTGGGCGTGGTGGCGCACACTTTGTAATCCCAGTATCTGGGAGGCTGAGACAGGAGGAAAGGGTTTGCGGCCAGCCTCAGCTACTTAGTGAGGCCCTTTGCAACTCAGTGAGACCCTGTTTCAAAATAAAGAATAAAAAATAGGGCTGAGGGTGTAGCTTTGAGGTAGAATGCCCCTGGATTCCATCCCTAGTACCACAAAAAAATAAAAACTGATAACAATATAACAATATATACAATCTGTATGTTCCTATGCATTATGGCTTAACATATCAAATATATATTAGAATAAATTAATTGTATACTATAAATAACCCCAAAATGTCTTCTGTTAACATTGCTTGTTTGATTTTTTTTTTTTTTGGTCTGACTTATTCCTTATATTTGCCAAAGCATGCTATCTTTCTTAAACAGCATCTAGAGGTTGTGTCAAACCACAGAGACCAACCTTTTTGGCACTAAAAATTAACCCCTGATGCAGACACATTGTCACCTATATTCTCAGGGTCAGGTTTCTCAGAAGTGGTTAAGGGATCATTGTATCAGAACTCTTCAGGAAAGATGGTTTAAAGTGCACATCCATAGCTGGGACCAGTGGCATATGTCTTATAATAAGCCTCCAGTACTTGGGAGGCTGAGACAGGAGGATCACAGGCTTAAAGCTGGCCTCGGCAACTTAGCAAGACCCTATTTTTAAAAATATGGTGGGGGGGCAACTGGGCTTGTAGCTTGAAGGTAGAAAGGCTCTGGGTTCAGTCCCCAGGACCAAATAAAAGGCGGATTCATAGGTAGTACTCCAGCTTGGCAAAAGTGATAACCTCTGGGGCTCAGAGGTAGAAATCTGCATTCATTTTAAGTAGGTTCTTAGATCATTTTTAAAGGCAGTTGGTAGAGAATCGCCATTCTGGAAGCAGTCAGAACCTGTGCTGGCTATTTTATGTGTGAGCCCCACTGACCTATTCTCCATCCTCCTGGGCGGTTGTTCTATACAAGTGGTACCACCTGGGCCCCTGGTCTCCTGGATTTGTTGAGTTCAGCCCACAGGAAATTGGAAGACAAGATGGGGTATCACTCTCTACTCCTTTCCTTCTTGAGACTGTTTCTGGCAGTGGCTCCTGGTGGGGGGCCCCAGTGGTGTGCTAGAGCCAGTTCATGCCAACCTGCAAGAGCTGGCACACACTCTCTTCACAGCTCTGTGTTCAACAACATCACACTGGCAGCCCAACAGTGATCATGGTGAGAGTATTGATACCTTAGAAATGAGCAAATGCTATAAATCACAGCTTTGAAGTCTCCCAGTGTTTTTATTTGGGGGGGATACTGGGGATTGAACTTTGGGGTGTTTTTTTGTTGTTGTTGTACTGGGGTTCCTGGAAACCCTTTTACCTCCGGGCTACACTCCAGTACCTATTTTTATACTTTTTTATTTGGAAACAGGGTCTCTTAAGCCAGTGCTGCTGGCTTCGAACCTGCGTGATCCTCCTGTCTCTGCCTCCCAAGCGTGGGAATTACAAGCATGTGCCACCACGCCTGGCTCTTCTTATTTTATTTTGAAACAGAGTCTCGCTAAGTTGCTAAAACTGCCCATAAACTTGCAATTCTCCTGTCTCTGCCTCCTAAATATTAGAATTCCAGGAATGTGTCACCACACCCAGCTGGTTCTAACTCTGGATGGAGTCCTATAGCAATATTCTCCACCCTTATTCCTCATGCCCAAGAATGATATTTTTTGTTTACTTCTGTGAGACTCAGATACCTCCACGCCTCTTAATGATTCCACTTAACCCTAACCAAACCTCTGTGAGTAGTCTGTTCACTAAAATCTTTATTTTTATTTTTATTTATTTTTAATTAATTTATTTATTTTTTATTGGTGCACTGTATTCATACATCATAGTGGCATACAAACTTTTGTAGACATACATGCACACAACGCCCAGTCAGCCCCCACCCGATCCCCACCCCATTCTCTCTCCATCCCTCCCTCCCATGCTTGGCTTAGTGGTTGACATCTAGTATTATAGCAATTTATCCAAAATTAAAAATGATAATCTCACATAACAGTTTCATTTGTCTGATACCAAGCTTTTGATGACTTAAAGATAACATTTCAATATTTCTTTTTACTTTCTTTCTTACCAGAGAATATTTTTTTTCTATTTTTTAGGTGAAACTATCATATATTTATATATTTATTTTTCAGAAAAAAAATCTATCCTAATATGGAATATGGACTCTAGATACCCAAAACGATCTTGAAAAAGAACAATGCTAGAAGATATATATTTTCTGATTTCAAACCATATAAAGCTACAATAATTGAAACAGTGTAGTACTATTCTAAAGGCAGATATATAAACCATTGGAGTTAAATAAAAGCCTAGAGCTAAATTCTTCCCTATATTGTCAACTTATTTTTGACAAGGTTTCCATGAACATTTGGTGGTGGAAATAATAATCTTTTAACTAAATATTGTTGAAAAATAATACTTACATGGAAAAGAATAAAATTGGACCCTTACCTAATCCCATATACAAATATTAACTCAAAATAGATAAAAGACCTAAATATAAATCTTAAGACTATAAACTTTTAGGAGAAAATCTGGGTCATAAAACCTCACAACATTGAAATTGGCAGTGATTTCTTGGATATGATTTCAATGGCACAGGCAACAGAAGAGTATACAAACTCCCTAAAAAATAAAAAAATATTGTATATCCAAAGACAATGTAAACAGAGTTAAAAGTTACTGATAGAATGGGATAAAATATTTCCAAATGCTATATCTGAGGGTATATTAATATTCCAACTAGAAATCCTAAAAATTAATAACAATAAAGGCAAACAATACCATTTAGAGATAGGTAAAAGACTAACATAAATAATGAATCTCCACAGATAACCAATCTTAGTTGTCTGTTGGATGGAAAATCTTGTTTCTCTGGTTCTGGTGAGTGTTACCTATTTCTTCTTTGTAGTTAATCTCTTTGAGTATTTTCTCTAGCGCTGGTTTTGAAGACATAAATTCCTTCAGTTTCTGTTTGTCATGGAAGCTTCTTATTTCTCCATCTAATTTGATAGATAGTTTTGCTGGGTAGGAAATTTTTGGCTGGAAGTTGTTTTCTTTCAGAGTTTGGAATATGTTACTCCAAGCCCTTCTGGCTCTCATGACTTGGTTTGGGAAGTCTGGAGTGATTCGAATTGGTTTGCCTCTGAATGTCACTTGGTCCTTTGTTTTTGTTGCCTTTAAGATTCTCTGCTTGGCTTCCACATTGGTCATTTTGACAATTATGTGGCGTGGGGATCCTCTTCTCCGATCCTGTCTAAAGGGAGTTCTATAAGTTTCCTGGACCTGTGTATCAACCTCTTGCTCTATGTTTGGAAAATTTTCTGCTATTACTTCCTTGAAGAGATTGTTGATCCCTTTGGTTTCACTTTCTTTTCCCTCCTCTATTCCAATTATTCTTAGGTTAGCTCTCTTAAAATGGGCCCATATTTCTTCAATATCAGATTCCTGCTGTCGGATATTTTTTCCTAGATTAGAAACTATGCGTTCATTTTTGGAATGATCATCTTCTAAGAGCGAGATTCTGTTCTCCATGTGGTCTAATCGGTTGTTTGTGCTTTGAATTGAGGCCTTTACTTCATTAATTGCATCCTTTATCTCTTTTTGGCTCTCTCTGAGTTCTTTTCGAAGCACCTCTATTATTTCTACAGTTATTTTCCTGATTTGATCTTCTAGAAATCTCTGATTTTCTGTTTTATCGGGTTCTGATGTTGTGGGGTTGTGGGCATTCATTGCTCCAGTATTATTCCTCTTTCCCATGATTTCGGAAGTTTGTGCCTTCTCTGGGTTCTTCCCTTGGGTCACTATGACTTCACTTAAGGTGTTCTGGATCTCGAGTCAGTAGTATCTCAGACCCCACTACTCCTTTACTGGGTTGTATCACAGAGTCTCCGACCCAGAGAGTCGATAGAGGCTGCTTTAGACTGTGGGGGGTGCCAGGTTGGGTGTTCTCCTATGGTGTGATATCTCTGCCACCGCCCCTCCCCGACTGGGTCAAGTCCCAGGGAGTACAGTACTGGGATTTCTCCTCTGTGGCCCGCAATTTGACTCACTGCAATTTGACTCACGCAGATGTAGCTGTACTGGACTCGGTGAATTCACTGCTGCTGCCGCCGGTGGCAATATGGCGCCGCTGCTATGCCCTCGGCTGTGAGGCTGGCATATTTTTTCTTCTCTGGTTTTGAGTTCCACTCTGAGTCCCTGCAGCGTGTGCTGAGTTCAGCCACTGGGAGCTTTAGATGCTCTCTGCGCCGAAAGATCCCACCTGGCTGTTCTGCAGCGGCTCACCTCGGCTTGCTGTAGCCATCCGGTGAATTTGCCGCTGCCGCCGGCAGTATGGCGCTGCTGCCGCGTCCTTGGGCGTGAGGCCGGTGTATCTCCTCTGTGGCTCTGAGCTCTGTTCTCAGTCCACTTTCTCTCAGGAGCCTGGTGATTTTTTTGTTTCTCTGGTGATGGTGGGTTTTTTTTTGTTTTTTTGTTTTTTTTTTTTTTGGTGTTGTTACTGGGGTTCCTGGAAGCCCTTCTTCCTCCGGGCTACACTCCCAGACCTATTTTTATATTTTTTGAAACAGGGTCTCTTACGCCAGCATGGCTGGCTTCGAACCTGCGCGATCCTCCTGTCTCCGCCTCCCAAGCGCGGGGATTACAAGCGTGCGCCACCACGCCCGGCGTGGTGATGGTGTTTTCTGGCTATGAAAGGCGCTGATTTTGTGGTAATGGAGATTGGTTGTTAGCGGGGCTCTTAAGCCCTGCTTTTCTCGGTCGCCATCTTCCCGGAAGTGACTAAAATCTTTAAAACATTCTTAGTTGGATCCTTTTTCCCAATAGACTCATAGCAGCAGTGGAGACTACCTTCCTATAGCAGAACACTGATCCCCACCTACCCCAGGACAGGACCAAAAGGATCTCAGAATCACTCTGAAATCAAATCCTTGGGGCTAGAACTCTTAGAGGTCTGTTCCCCTCCCCTGTACTCACCAACCCAGGCAGCATGTCTACTGGAAGCTCCTCTGGGCAACAAAATCCTGAAGATGTGTCACAGCAAGTGCCTGCTATACCAGGAAACAGAGGGTAGCCCAGATGGAGGATTTCTGGCCCCCACAGATTCCCAGTTATGTTAAAAATTATTTAAAAGGCACCACTTGGTGAATGTGCCGTGCTTCTGCAGCACATGGATCAGAAGGCAGCTGCAACTTACAGACCAGAAAAACAGGGTCAGTGGCTAAATTGAGGGCCTGGTAGAGGGTAGGATGGTATAATTAAATTGAGAACTGTATCAAATAAAAAGAGAAGGAGTTACGCCCAGTATATGTTGTAGGATCATAGCTATAATAACATTCAATGCTAAAGTCATCCTTTCCTGTATTTTGTGACTAGGATGTCTCCCCATTCAATGTTGTGGCCTGGCATGGGAACTACACACCCTACAAGTACAACCTGGAGAACTTCATGGTCATCAACTCCGTGGCTTTTGACCACGCAGTAAGTGTGGGCCATGGAGGGGCCTGGGGAGGAGGCAGGCCTTGGGTGGGAGGAGTCCACAGCACATCTGTGGCATTGCAGATGTAGCATTTTCAAGGTAAGCCTTAGAAAGCCTAGATATATTCATTTGTCATTTGGCAAAAGAGCAAATAACATAGCTGGTGAAGAAGCCAAGGCAGATACTCATGAACACAGCTTGACTCTACAGAGCGAGCACAGTCACACTCAAAGGTAAGCTAAAGTTTTAGGCTACCTATGAGTAGCCTGTAATCCCAGTACTTGGGAGGCTGAGACAGGAAGATCACAAATTCAAGGCCAGTCTTAGCAACTTTGCAAGACCCTCACTTGAACTTGGAAAAGACCCTGTTTCAAAATGAAAGGCTGAGAGCCGGGCGTGGTGGCGCACGCTTGTAATCCCAGCACTTGGGAGGCTGAGACAGGAGGATCTCACAGGTTCAAAGCCAGCCTCAGCTACTTAGTGAGGCTCCCAGCAACTTAGTGAGACCCTGTTTCCAAATAACATAAAAAATAGGTCTGGTAATGTATCTCAGAGGTAGAAAGCCCCTGGGTTCCACCCTTAGTACCACAATAAATACATACATACATATACATACATACATACATACATACATACATACATAAAAGGCTGGCAGTGTAGTTCAGAGGCAGAATGCCCCTGGGTTCGATCCCCAGTACCTAAAAACAAAACAAAACCTTTTACTTATGTTGGTGATGGAGTCAGGAGAAAATAGCATTTATGGATTTGAACAAGTCTTATCCTTCTCACAAGTGTCCGAAGTCTATGCCCCTTATCCTGCTGCCTACCCAGATGCCTCCACTCCTGGCTGTTGGTGATGAGTGAGCAGAGACTTCAAAGTTACTCATAACGTTCAGTGCTTGAGCTTCAACCAAAGAAAGTCTATTGTACAGACGTGGCCATCTTTTTTAGTCAATTAGGGGGCCACAAATAGGTCCCTGGTCTACAGTTCAGGACCCCAAGGACCCATATTCTTGATAAAGTGCTAATTCTAAGATCCTGGGGGAAAGTTTCTTTTGCAACCTAGTTCATAATAGATTAACTGAACCCACAAGCCACAGGGATAATTAGGGCAGAAGCCAGAGAATCAGAGACAGAAGGATTACTCTGAGTCAATTCAGCTGCTCTCTAGAGGAACAAAACTACCTTTCTGAGCAACAGTAGGTCTTAATAAAACCAAAGGGGAAAAGAAAATCGAGGCGCCAAGCCCAAACAACATAAGAAAGCATCCTGAGACACTGACAAAGCTTTTTTTATCTCACTAACCTTTCCTTTCTTTAGTAGTTTCAGACCATTTCCCATTACAGATGAAGAAATGTTAACTCTCCCAGCAGTAAGGCTTGGTTTTTTTGTTCACTTGAATTTACACAGGATCTTCTTTGCACCACTGCTATCGTTATTTTTTCAAAATTCAGATCTGATCATTCCACCATTGCATTAGAAGACCTTTGAGGGCTTCCCGTGGTGCAGGATTAAGTCTGGGCCCTGGAGCGTGGCCTGATGCGCGCACCATCTGGCCCTGGACTCACTTTCCAACACCAGCTCTTGCCCTTCTTCCTTCTGTCAATGCAACCTGGGTTTTAACCTTCTTTCCTCTTACCAAAATCACTGTGCACGTTGATACTGTTCTTGGTTTCCGTAATAAAATATCTTTTGTTCCCTTCCCTCCTTTTCTTCTTTTCTTCTGTCCTTTCTCCAATACCTAGCTTAAAAGGTACCTCCTCTTTGAGGCTTTCTCTGATCCTTTCAATAGAAACAGCCACTTTCCTCTCTCCCCAATTACAGCTAAAGGGGCAGGGAATTGATCCTAATCATCTCTGACTTTCCAGATGCTGGCATGGCATGTGAAGGTGAACATGGTATTGCCTTCAGTTAAATCTCAGCCCTTCTGCTGAAGGATTCTAAAATCCATTTAAAACATAATCTTGTCCCTCATCCTCTCTACCTCTGTGCTACTATAATCAAGACTAGTGATGTAAAGGGTGTCGTTTAGCCAATCAAGGGTCAGAATGCAATGAACCGGTTCGCAGACTTTCCTGCCCTTGGACACTATCTGGAACAGATGAGTTTCCACAGCCACATCCACGTCCAAGCCTAGTGTGTTCTTTCTGTTTCTACCTTACTCCAAGCATCTCTTTGGCCCAGAACTCCCTGCTGCTCCGACCCAAGATTAGAAGCAGGCACCGCTGGCTCTCAGAGTCACAGTATTGTAGGATGTGTGTGATGCAGGCTCAGCCGGGTGAAAAGGCAGCTCAGAATCCTCTTAGCTGGTGTGAATTTGTTTTGCTTCAAGCACAGGAAGGGGTCAGTCAGAGGAGGGATTAGTGTACCTCCACCAGGAGCCCAGACTTCTAAGCCTGACCTGTGTCATTTAATCAGAAATTAGCCTGTCACTTGAGAACAGCTTCTTGTGTGGGTGACGTGTATGTCACTGTCCGGTCACCTCCCTTGCATCTGGCAGCCTGTCTCTCCTTATGCATTACAGGACCCATCCATTTTCACAGTGTTGACCGCCAAGTCTGTCCGCACTGGAGTGGCCATCTCTGATTTTGTCATCTTCCCACCTCGATGGGGAGTCGCTGATAAGACCTTCAGGCCTCCTTATTACCACAGTAAGTCTCTTTCACCAAGCCGCAGTGGGGAGCCAGACAGCAAAGCAGTGAATGCCATGCATTGGGAATGATGCCCCAGCTGGTTCTGGACACAGTGCTGCCCTGAGTTCAGAATCCGGCCTCCCCAGTCCTACTGCTGGCCAGGGAAGCTGCTCACACACCACCTTGCCCGCGGGAATGGCAGGGTCACCATGACTCAGAGCCTAGATCCACATTTCCCTTGCCCTGAAGAGAGGCAGAAAGCCCAGTAAACTGGTAAGAAAGAACTTTCTGCACATTTCACATCTTGCTTTTAAGGGTTGGGGAGTGACAGCTAAGCTATTAATTTGTTGATTTGGAGGCATTTATTACCCAAGTCTGGTTCAAGAGCCAGTAAAATATGCCTTCTACAGTTATTTTAGCAGGACAAAGCAGATTGCTGCCTCCCTTAGGGCATAGACTGTTCTGGAAGGAGTTTCAGAAGAGCATTTGTTGCCTAGAATAGAACCTAACAAATCTACTATTTTTGTTTTATTAATATGATGTGACTAATGGCTAATGGTTACTGGCCAGTTTCTAAGGCCCTGTTAAAAGTTCTTTATAAGTATTAAGTCAGTCGGGTGGGGTGGCTCATGCTTGTAGCCCCAGCATTCGGGAGGCTGAGACAGAAAGATCACGGTTCACAGACAGCCTCAGCCACTTAATGAGGCCCTTTGCAACTCAGTGAGACCCTGTTTCAAAATAAAGAATAAAAGTAGGGCTAGGGGTGTAGCTCAGAGGTAGAATGCCCCTGGGTTCCATCCCCAGTACTGCAAAAAAAAAAAAAAAGTATTAAGTCATTTAATTCCTATTAACAGCTGCAAAATATAGATAAGATCAGTATCTCCCTTTTTATTTTCCAGAAGATAAAACTGACACAGAAGGATTAAGTAGCTCTCAGGCCTCAGAGCTAGTTCAGTGGTAGAGTCAAGATTTAATCGCAGCCTGTCCGCTGGCAGAGCAGATGCTCATGGCCACTAACTGAAGTAGCTTGCATAGTACTCAATACATAAAACACATTGAATAACAGTAAGTGAATACATCCCCAGGAGTGAGTAAGGTACACCATGCCTATCTTTAATCAGGTGGGTCTTTTTTTTTTTTTTTTTGGTACTAGGGATTGAACTCAGGAGCATTCTACCTCCAAGCTACACCCCAGCCCTATTTTTTATTTTGAAACAGGGTCTCACTAAGTTAGAGAGGGCCTCACTAAGTAGCTGAGGCTGGCTGTGAACCTGTGATCCTCCTGTTTCAGCCTGCCAAGTACTGAGATAACAAGTGTGCACCATATCAAGTCGACTTTTCTAATTGTGCAATAGCTAGCTGAAAACCAAATCTAAATGTTGATGTATATTCTGATTCCCAGAAATTGCATTTTCTGAAAATAGAGTTCTGGAAAGTACAATGGATTTTGGCTGGAACATTCTAGAAAACAAATTTCTTTCCATAGTTAACCTTACCTTTTTTTTTTTGCAGGTAATAGCCCAGGGACCAGGGCTCAAGAGTGCACTGAATGGGCAATTTAGAAATTTGGGGAGGTAGGGAAATGAGACCCTCAGGATGGAGGGAGGCCATTTGATGGTTACATGTCAGCAATTCCTTTTCAGGTGTCACCATCACGAATGCCTTTTTTTATTTATTCTCAGCTGGGCATGGTGGCACAGGTCTGTAATTCCAGTATTTGGGAGGCTGAGACAAGATGATTACAGGTTTGAGGCCACCCTAGCAGCTTAGTGAGACTCTATTTTAACATAAAAAAGAGTAAAGGGCTGGAGGTGTCTCTCAGAGGTAGAATGCCCCTGGGTTCAATTCTCAGTACCATGAAAAAAAAAATAAAAGGTTATTCTTAAGACCCAACCCTAGAGTGTTTATATCATTCATTGGCTTTCAGACAGAACTTCACGATCTGTTTTTGGTTTTTGTTTTTTCAGGACTGGGAATTAAACCTAGGGCCTCATGTATGCTAGGTTTAGTGTATGCAGAAGGTCAACAGACCTTATGTTGAGACACAGTGGCCAAGGCTTTACTGCTCCACCTAGCTGGAGGGATAACAAAGCTGTGTAACTTGGACAAGTTCACTATGTGCTATAGGTTCTCAACCCACTTCTTCATCTCATTTTGTACTTCAGACCACATAGGAAAAAAGAAAAGAGGTCTACTGAAATGCCTCCTCTAATTTTTTTTAGTGACTCTCAAAGTAAATTTTTCCCAGGATAAATCTCATAACGGTATGCTTGCCCTGAGTTGCTTGGCAAAAAAAACAAAAAAACAACAACAAAAAACCACACCACAGAACTCCAACTTAGAAATTGGTTTTACCAGAGATATTAAAAATATTGCTTTAGCAATACTCAAAAGTCTTTGCTACTTTGATGTGACTTTAAAAGGGAAGCCAGGAATTATTTCTGCAGAAATATTGCCTCCAGTCATTTTAATGCATCTTAGTCCACGAGATTCAGCTTTAATCAGAAAGGCAAGGTCTACCCTCCCGCTGTCCTTTGAAATATCGAAAGTGATGTAGAAATGTCATCCCCAAACTCACTGCTACCTAAATTCATATTCAGATCAAAGCTGAATTCCATCTTGCTTTCTTCTTAAAATTAAGCTGTGAAGGTGACCCTGAGCACACAGACCAGAGAGAGGAGCCTGACAGTAAATTTAAGTCATGGGCAGAAGTGCTTTTGAAATACAATTTGTGCTTCCACTGGCATCTCGCCCTCTGTTTCTGCTTTGTGGAGAAGCAAGCAGAGTTATGGCCTGGGTCCCACCTCCTCTGCAGGGACTGCCCCATCCACTCACTGTGTAGGACCCAGCAGCAGCTTTTCCATGGTGTGGCTGCTTAGTGAATTAAAGAAATATTTTGGCACCAGCTTACACTTCACATGCAAAGAAGAACATTTCTCTACTCTATCCAAGGTTTGCACTCTCAACACTCTCAGGACAGATTATGAGGAGCTTTAAATAGGCTGTTTTTTTTTTTTTTTTTTTTTTTCGGTACTGGGGATGGAACCCAAGGGCATTCTACCTCCAAGCTAGCCATATATTTTATTCTTTATTTTGAAACAGGGTCTCACTGAGTTGCAAAGGGCCTCACTAAGTAGAAGCTAAGACAGTCTGCAAACCGTGATCCTCTTATCTCAGATTCCCAAATACTGGGATTACAAGCACGCACCACTGTGCCTGGCTTTTTTTTTTTTTTTTTTTTTTTAACGGTACTCCAGATTGAACCCAGGGACATTCTACCTCCAAGATACACCCTCAGCCCTATTTTTTATTCTTTATTTTGGAACAGGGTCTCACTAAATTGCAGAGGCCTCACTAAGTAGTTGAGGCTGGCCTCGAACCGGGATCCTCCTCTCTCAACTTCCAAGTACTGGGTTTACAGACATGCACCACCATCCACAGCTCTAAACAGGCTATAACTTGTTCCTCTCTATATCATGGTACTTGGCACAGTGTCTAATTATAGACATTGGATGGATAGATGAATGGATAGATAGGTGGATAGAAATGGAAGGACACTTTAAATTTACTCAGGTGTTACTTTAATTCTTGCTTTAAAATGGTTTTTGTTTTTGCTTTTTTTCTTTTCTTTTCTTTTCTTTTGTGGTACTGGGGTTCCTGGAAACCCTTCCACCTTCGGGCTATACTCCCAGACCTATTTTATTTTTGGAAACAATAAAGCCAGTCTCTAAAGCCAGCACTGCTGGCTTTGAACCAGCGTGATCCTCCTGTCTCCGCCTCCCAAGTGCGGGGATTACAAGTGTGAGCCACCATGCCCGGCTCTAAAATGTGTTGTTTTAAGAAGTAGCTTTATTTTAATAGAAACATAAGAGTAAAAGAATAGTGATTTTGGTCAAATTTTATGTTATATATAGAGAAGTAAATTTCTACCTAATATAGGAAAGAACTTTCTAACAACCAGAGCTCTTCGATTATATGATAGGTTGCTTTGTAGAGAGCTTCCACTCATAAAAAGCATGTAGGCAGAACCCAGGAATCTGTTAAAAATAATATAAGAAATTCTTCTGTACTGAGTAGAAGAATTTAGTATTTTAGAAGAGCAGAATAATAAGATTATCTCCAATTCAAATACAGATGATCACTAGGTGAGGTGGCACACACTTGTAATCTCAGTACTTGGGAGGCTGAGACAGGAGGATCACAGGTTGCCAGCCTCAGCAAACTTGTGAGGCCCTCAGTGACTTAGTGAGACACTGTTTCAAAATAAAAAAAATAAATAAAAAATAGGGCTGAGGGTATAGTTTGGAGGTAAAATGTTCCTGGGCTCACTCCCCAGAACTGCAAAAAAAAAAAAAAAATTAGAGATGATCATATTTATTGTGATAAATAGCATTTATAATCTGTGTTTTATGGACACCAAGATTCTGTCAGAATACCTAATTTATTTATTTATTTACTTATTATTTATTTATTTTTGGTTCTAGGGATTGACCTGAAGGGCATTCTATCTCTGAGCCATACTCTCAGTCCTAATTAAGTTTTTATTTGGAAAGTGGGTCTTGCTACTTTGCTGATGCTGTCCTCAGATCTGAAATTGTTTGTCTTAGTTTCCCAAGTACTGGGATTATCATTTGATAGAGGACTGTAAATCCAGGGTTCTTCTGTTACATCATCTTCCACACACACACAACTGTTTGTGAAGGAGTTATGATCTGGGAGAAAACATGACCAAAAACCTGACACGTACAACTTAAAGAAAAAAAGATTTACTGTTGACAGTTTTAGAGGTTTCCAAGGTTTCAGTCCATGGCTGGCTGGCTCCAAGACAGAAACCAGCTGGTGGCAGGACTTCAGGCCATGACAGAGGGAAAGCCACTCTCACCTCATGATGGCCAGGAAGGAGGGAGGGAGGGGGTGGGGAGAAAGAGAGAAGGGGGCTAGGGACAGATATAATCCCCAAGGCCACGCCTTCAGTGAGTCATCCTTCCAACCATGGCTCACCTCTGAACCTGGCTGCATTGTCTCTGGGGGACATTTTATATCCAAACCACAATAATGACTGTGATACGGAACCCATAAACTTAGATAATAGAATCCATTCACTTTTTATGATGATTTCTTCACCTTGTTTTTTTTTTTAAGATATTAGCCTAGTTTTTTTCAAATACAGGAACTAGAGATTTTTGATGCTCCACATGGCCATGGAGTAGATCTCTGGCCTCTGGCTACCAGGAATTCTACCAGATGAATGCTTTCTTGTTGTTCTTCTGTCAATTCATACTTTTTATTATTCCTGCAAAATTGATCAGATTCTCCTATCCTCTTGGCCTTCTGCAAAAATAATGTTTGAAAGCCCAGCATGGTGGCCTATGCTTATAATCCCACATTTGGGAGGCTGAGACAGGAAGATCGTGGGCGGTTTGCAGACAGCCTCAGCTACTAAGTGAGGCCCTTTGCAACTCAGTAAGACATAATAATAACAATGATTGAGATGTCTTGATGTCTTATTGTTCACGTCTTGATGTTTTTAATTATTCCAGGCTCTTGCCTTGGATAATAAAAATAATGCTGCTTCAACCTTCCCAGGGAACTGCATGAGTGAGTTCATGGGACTCATCAAAGGTCACTATGAGGCAAAGCAAGGAGGATTCCTGCCGGGTGGAGGCAGCCTGCACAGCGCCATGACCCCCCACGGCCCAGATGCCGACTGCTTTGAGAAGGCCAGCAAGGCCAAGCTGGAACCCGAGAGGATTGCGGATGGCACCATGGTGAGCAAAGGAAGTGCCAGGCTCCGGTAGCCTCTGGGCAGCCCAAGCTTGTTCAGAGGGAGATAGCTTTTTTTGTCTTCTTTTTCTCTGCAAAGTGTCAGAGGTGACAAAGGAGAGTCGCGTGTCTGTATGTGCACACTTTTATGTGTATATATACTAGACTCCTGGTATGGTATCTAGGAAGAGTTCTGGACTTGGAATTGGGTCTGGATCCAAATCCCAACTCTTACGGTGTGAGTTTAAACAAGTCACTTAATTTCTCTGTACTCCATTTTCCCATCTGTAGAAAAGTTAAACTATCCAATCCAGCAGATGGCTGTGAGTTAACCTTATGGGTTGTTCTAATTTATATTAATACTAGGTGAGGGGCTGTATCCATATGCAGCCCTGTGCCTGTGCTCTGTTTCTGGGTCTTCTGCTTTAAGAAAGAATCCTCTGGGACCACAATACCAAGGGAGGCAGGATGTCACCTTCAGCCAGAGTCTTGAGCCAAGGAAGATCAAGAAGTCTTTGCTCGATTGTAGTCAAGGCTTTTGGACAGCAGTCCTCAGCTATCCTCTGATTTTCTTTTGCTCTACTTTGGCACAGAATGAAACTGATGGGATTTAAAACCTGTTTTGTATTCCTCCTGTGTCAGACTGTAAACACTGAGGCTGAATACAATTGCAATTGGCTGCGGTGCTTGATTTTATTTTATTTTTTGCATTCTTGCAGGTAGAGTTAATGGGCCACAAGAAGTAATTTTATGCTAAGTCATATGCAAATTTGATTTACATTTTTAAAGAAATGCCTTCAGCACTACCTGGTTTAAAATCTATAATACCAACCTGCTTGACTCCATGCCCAGCTTGTAAATTACCTAAGCGGTGTGCACCTGCTGTCCATCTGTCCACTGCAGTCATTTTCAGTCCCAACCCTGGAGCCAAAGTTGGTGGAGCCACTCTGGAGAAGGAAGAGACACAGAGTACCTCCTATCTTCTTGGACTCTACTCCTTTTCCCTTGCAAGGGTTTCTTCAGGGTTCTTGTAGGACCCCTGTGTTTATATGACAATGTGGTTTGACTATCTCAGTGAAGCTCTTGCCTCTGGAGTCTCCTGGAAGTGAATGGGCTACCCCAGAGATGCCACCCAATAACTGTTGGTGCCTTGGGATAGTCAGTGTTCCCAGGGAGCAGCATTCTACAACAGCAAGACACACTAGAAGGATGCTTGTATGAGGAGCAAGACCTGGGGTAATGTCTAGGGCCTAGACTAGTAACAAGAACAAGCTCTCCTATGTAGGGGAATTAGGAGGATGGCAGACCCTGGGTATCTAGGAGCCCAGAACCCCTGGTGGGGGAGGACCCAACACCTTACCTAGATCCAATTTCAGGGCTTCCTCTTTCCCATTATGTAATTTATACCCAGGTCAATCTATAAGCTTTATCCTTATTCCAGTTCGGAGTGGTTAACTTTATACATTATTATCTTCACAGTTCAACTAGGATGGGGCTTTTGTGTGTGTGTGGTACTGGGAATGGAACCTAGGGGTATTGTACCTCTGAGCTACATCCCCAGCCCTATTTTGTGTGTGTGTGTGTGTGTGTGTGTGTGCGTGCGAGAGAGAGAGAGAGAGAGAGAGAGAGAGAGAGAGAGAGAAAGAGAGAGAGAGAAAGAGAGAGAGATGGAACCCAGGGGCATTTGACCTCCGAGCTACACCCTCTGCCCTATTTTTTCTTTATTTTTGAAACGGTCTCACTAAATTGCAGGGGGCCTCACTAAGTAGCTGAGGCTGTCCGTGAACCGCGATCCTCTGGTCTCCAGGCTTTCTGTACTCCAGCCAGACAGTAAAGTTCCTAAGAAGTGATCAGCAAAAGGCAGCACTAGTGATGCCCATAACAATTACCCCAAGACCTTGACAGTGCTTTACACTGTGCAGAGCACCTCTATACAATCTCATCTAGGCCCACATGAAGCCTGCCGTAGAAAGTCAGGCAAGAACACTGGTCTCCTTTGACTTAGGCAAGAAGTTGTTCATTTATATGAGACCCAACATTAATGTGGGTGCTTGTGTCACAAGAAAATTCTATTATTTTATTTTGCCTGTTTGTCCTATATCATTTACATGCAAGCATAGAAGAATTGTAGTGTTTGGGGTTTTTGTTTGTTTGTTGTTAGTTTTTTCTTGGGTGGAGGGTATACTAAGGATTGAAGGGGCATTCCAATCCCAGACTATACTCCCAGCCCTTTTTTTATTTTCTATTTTTTTTTTTTACTTTGAAACAGGATCCCACTAAATTACTGGAGCTGGCCTCAAACTTGTGATTCTCCTGTTGTTTCACCCTCCTAAGCACTGGGATTAGAGGCAGGTGCTACTGTACCTGCTGGTTTTGTTCTTGATTTTTTTTTTTTTTTTTTTTTGGTGGTACTGGGGTTCCTGGAAGCCCTTCTACCTCCGGGATACACTCCTAGACCTATTTTATATATTTTTTAAATTTGGCAACAGGGTCTCTTAAGCCAGTGAGGCTGGCTCCGAACCAGCGCGATCCTCCTGTCTCCACCTCCCAAGCGCGGGGATTATAAGTGTGCGCCACCATGCCCGGCATTGTTCTTGATTTCTAAAAGCCACTGTAAGCAGGAAAATCAGATGTTGATGAAGCTAAAATGTCTAAGAGGCCCAGAGAATGTGTATGTTCTTTCTGTTGTGGATAAAAACCTCTGGAACACAGCAGGACATCCACCATTCAGACCCCCTGGGACACGGCTTTAAGAGTGTTGCGGCCATCCTTGCCTTTCCCCCTCCACTCCTCCTGTCCATGCTTTGCCTTTTCCCAGCCCACTTCTTGATCAGAATCTTGAAAGAGCAGGCTCAGCTCTCAGCTCTTCATGACTTGTCACCTGAGACAGCGCATTCCCCCCCTCTGAGCCTTAGTTTCCTCTTTTACAAAAGGGGAAGCATGTCCTTCCTTCACAAGGACTTAGCCACAGTAAGTGATAGCCACTGAGAATATCATCCCAGGGTTATCCCACCCCTGCCCTTGGATCTAGCAGAATTCACTCCATAAGGCTATGAGGACAATGTGAGCCCAAGCGCCCAATCCCATTTCACAGAATGAAACTTGAGGCTGTGAGTATTTGAAGGTATGACTTGAGGTCTCATCAGCTTCTTGGTAGTAGAACCAGAGCCCAAATCCAGGACTTGGCCTGCCTCTTGGAGAGCTCGTCTTGCTAGCACATGCAGTTGGTTAGCCTAAGGTTTTACCCACTGCTATCTTCTCTTGACAGCTAATTAAATGTACTTTATTGTCTCTCTCACCTCCATCCTCATTTCCTACAGGCATTTATGTTTGAATCATCCCTAAGCATGGCTGTCACCAAGTGGGGACTCAAGACCTCCAGTTGTTTGGATGAGAACTACTACAAGTGCTGGGAGCCTCTCAAGAGCCACTTCACCCCCAATACCAGGAACCCAACAAGACCTAATTGAGACTGCAGCATTGCTACCATAATTGAAAACGCATGTGTGTGGTTTCCTTGAGAATCTCTTGCCTTTTGCTAGTCTCAGGGGTGGAGGTTGGTTAAAAAAAAAAAGAACTCAGTTTCCACAGTAAAGTAACCCAGAACGTTTGTGGAAACATATCTGAAAAGTTCTATAGCTGCTAGCTTAATTACTCAATAAACTTGCTAGTGTTCTGTAGAAGTAGTTATTGATTGATTGATTTGCAGGGACATTCTACCTGCAAGCTATACCTCAACCCTATTTTTTATTCTTTATTTTGAAACAAGATCTCACTAAGTTGCAGAGGGCCTCACTAAGTAGCTGAGGCTGTCCATGAACCTTCGATTCTCCTATCTCAGTCTCCTAAGCAGTGGGACAACAAGCGTGCACCACCACACCTGGTGGAAGTGGATTATAATCAAGTCTTGATGTGCCAGACCTGCAATGGCCAGGATGGGTGGGCCAAGTAAACCTAGAAGACTGGACCAAGGCTAGGGCTCCTTTCCACATACTCAACCTGAAAGCCTTCATTCTAAGAACACAAGTCTGTCCATCAGTGACCACAAGACCAGGAAAGGCTGACCAAGAATTAGAACCATAAGCAGAGGCTGAAGCCCAAGGTCAAACTCTTAAAAGTTAATGCATGGGGGAGTTCAGGGAGTTGATAGACCTCCAAACAGACAGTGTCAATCTAAAATAATGGGCAATCAAAATTACAGGCTATCTGATGTTGGTAGTAATGTAGCAATCAATACGATGATAATGGACAAGAACCCCAGCATCAGGAAGAGAGAATTTATTCACTTTGTTTAATCTACTGTCCTGGATTTCTCAGGACTGCTCCAATTTTTGTAGTGAAATCCCTGTATCTCAGGAACCCCTCAGTCCTGGCCAAGCTGGAATAGTTGTTCTCCCTACCATTTCCTCATTTATAAATCCATTTGGTAACCATGTGTTTAATCCTTAATACCAGCTCTAAAGCAAGATGCTGGGGATAAATGGTTGAAAATGAAAAACCAGGCTCTTATTAGGGAGCTCATAATCTGGAGAGACTGAAGTCAGAGAGAATCAAGACCTGAGCACAGAGCCTTCATAAAAATGAGGCAGCACCGGGTGGAAAGCTGTACTCAACAGCTTCCTTTCTGTGGTCAGCGTCCCCTCCATAGTATTGGTGGTGACCTGATTAGGTACTCCTAGGATGAGAAAACACACAGGTAAAAACAGAAATATAATGGGGATAGACGGTGGTCACTGTTTCACTTCTTTAGTTTTAGCATCTTTCCCCTACCTTGTCACCATAGTAGCAATTTTGCTATGATACTATCAAGTTTTCACCAAATAATATGTAATAAGAGCCAGCTATATGTCATGCCATAGGGTCTAGGATGACCACACAAAATACAAATGCCAGTGGGATGCATGGCACACACCTGTAATCCCAGTACTTGAGAGGCTGAAACTGGAGGATCACAGGCCCCAGGACAGCCTTAGCAAGTAGTGAGACTTTCATTAACTTCATAAGACCTTGTTTAAAAATAAAAATAGGGCTGGAGGTGTAGCTCGGCAGTAGAATATCCCTGGGTTTAATTCTTTCTTTCTTTCTTTCTTTCTTTCTTTCTTCTTTCTTCTTTTTTTTTTTTTTTTTTTTGAGGTCCTGAGAATGGAACCCAGGAGCATTCTACCTCTGAGCTACACCCCCAGCCCTATTTCTTTATTCTTTATTTTTATTCTTTATTTTGAAACAGGGTCTCACTGAGTTGCAAAGGGCCTCACTAAGTAGCTGAGGCTGGCTGCAAACTGCAATCCTCCTGTCTCAGCCTCCCAAATGCTGGGATTACAAGTGTATGCCACCATGCCCAGCTGAGTCCTTTATTGCTGCCAATGGTGTCCAGAGGACTAAAGTCCAAAGCCTGAGCCCTCAATATATAGTACAAATTATATAGCCTTGGCGTAGAGACATGTCTTGACAGGTGCAGAAACTTGGGTTAGATTTCAGTTTCTTTTCCTGTTCCTAATTTCTCCTAACTGCTCACAGTGGCAGATGTACTCCACGTAGTGGGTGCAAGATGGCACCTGAGAAGAAGAGAAACAGGGTTTGAGATGAGAACAAGTAGGATGAACCGGGAGATATTTCTTCAGAAAAAAAGATCTTTGATGAAGAAGTGCCATTTATCCAGACCTAAAGGATAAGAAGGAATAAGTTATGAAAAGAGTAGAAGTGAACTAGAATGAGGAGGAGAAGGAGGATTCCAAGAAAATGCTCTGTGGGTCCAAGAAGCTAAAAAGGGCAGACCATGTGAGGTGCCATAACGAGGCTATCGCAGTAGCCCAGCAAAAGAACAGACATTGTCCTGAACTCATGAGGTAGCAGCAGAAATCGAGGCAGAAAACTTCCAGAATGCTTTGGAGTAGACCTGAAAGAGCTTGTTGGGTAGAATGGAGGAGTGAGGGAAAGAGGAGCTGAGGACAGGGCTGGGATGGCCATTGAGTTCATGGTCTCAGTATCTCTGAGACTAACAGAGTTTGGTATGCTTTCCCAAAGTTCCTTAACATAACCAAGTCTTTAATTAAAATTTAACACTGTTGGCAAGCAAAATAATTAATGCCTTTGAATAAGTTTTTACAATTGACTGCTGTATCGGGAGCTGTTGGTGGTCCCCTGTATTGTATCAGTAGTCACTGTTCAGTGGCAACTGGCTGCTGGCAACTTGCCAGCGCCTGCACCTCTGTCCAGAACCCAACCATGGCGCGGCGTAAGTGCTGAGGAATGATGGGCCCCGGAGGTAAAGCCCCACTGATGGTGAATGGGAATCGGTGGTAAATGTGGCAGTTCTACCATTCCATGCTTCTGAGGCTTGGGCTCTGCCCTGGGTCCCTGCGACTCCCCACGACATTACGTTCCATGGACCCGCGGTGATAACTTCTTGCTAGCGCACCACCATTCACTTCCTTCTTTCCTTCCCCTCTCCCTTTCCCACTCTGCTGGTGCTTCCTGGTCTATTCTCTCTACCCCCAATGAAACAATACATTTTACCCAGCATCCCCAGCCCTTCCTCCACGAGTTCATTCTAACCCTGCTCCTAGGCACACTGCCTCACTTGGACCCATTTCACCTCACTGCTGTTTGGTGTCAGGTCTCCCGGCGGCCTTCTAGGTGCCTCTGCGCTTAGCATCCCAGCCCTGGTGCCTACCTGGCAGCAGCTCCCCAGTGAGAGACAGTATTTCACTGTTCACTCCATTTTAAAAAAGATCTGGTTGCCTTCTGTTGTGCCTCAGACCAGCTAGGAAGATTTGTATCTATCTTACCCTTAATTCCCTCATCTCCAAGATGGTTTCCTCTACCAAACTCCCCAAGAAATATACCTTCTCTTCGCTTGGAAATAGAAAGCCTTAAAAGCAAAAAGCACCCCGACTACGTGTCCTCACTGACAGAGGATTTTCTGCCAGAGCTCCTGGCATCGTGGCACATTTGCCATGACAGAGGGGTGTCTTAAAAGCCATCCTTCTTTTCTCCTTTCTGAAAGACTTCTCACACAGCCTAGGCCACTAGCAATGGCCCTGGACCAGTGGTTCTCAGTGGGGGAAAACACCCAGCAAAGTCTAGAGGCATTCTGAATTGTCACAAATGGAGAGACAATACAGCTGAGGATGCTAATAAACATCCTACGTTGCACAAGACAGTCTCCTACAAGGAAGAACTGCCCGGTGTTAAATGTTAAGAGACAAAGTGTTTTCAGCATCAGCCAGCTGTTGGCTGGAGCTCCTGGGTGCTTCTTTAACTCCACTACCCGGGGGACACTGCAGGCAGGCTCAGTCGGAAACATTAGGGATAGACAAACTTTTTTTGAAACTCCGAGGGTGAATCCAATGCACAGGCAAGACAGAGGACTACTGATAGAAGTTTAAAATCAACAATGAAAACACTTCTTCTCTCACCTCAGACCCTGATCTATCTCAGAATTTCCTAGAGTCTACACAAAAGAGGCTAAAAAAAATTTTTTTTAAAGCCTATAGCTTCCCATTTTCCTGCAAACATGTAATAGGATGGGATGATGCTGTGGGGTAAGGAAGTAGACCGGAGGAAAAGCAGGGCCAGGACAGCATGTGGGGGCCCTTCCTGCGCTTGGAAACACACCTGGGAGTAGCTGGTGGGGCACAAGGAGAATGGGGGGTCAGGAGAGTGAAGAGAGAAGTTGCTGGAAGCTCAGGCCTACATGTAAACCACAAATGAAGAGTTAACATGCAGTTTCTGTATTATGGTTTTTCAGAATAATGAAATTGCTGAGTTTGAAAAAAAAGTTTGCCCTTCTGAAAAGATATTTTACTATTAAAATGGAAAAAAAAATAGGCTTGAATGCTGACATTTAAATTTCCTTGTCACCTTTAGTGGTCAGTTTAGCTATTGAGTCAATATAATTACAATACAAAATCTGAGGTATATCCCAAATCCATGCTCAGGTGAGACAGTGTCATGTGTGTTTATTAGCACAGGTACTAGATCCAGACTGCTTTGGTTCAAATCCTAAGATTTGTTAGGTACGTGATCCTGAGCAATTTTATTTAACATCTCTGGATTTGTTTCCTCAGCTGAAAAATGATTATGGTGATACCTACCTCATAGTGTTAGTTAAGATATTTAAATCCTTAGAATAATGTCTAACGCATAATAAGCATTGTATAACAAATAGCTATTATTCAGAGTGGGTTTTTTATCTTGATCTTGATCCACTAGTTTTTTAAATATAACATTTAGATAGTTATTAACATAATAACTGTTATAAAAATATTTCATTTCTTAGAAAGAATAGTAATTAAGCATATAGGCTCTGAAATCCAGACTATACTTTTATAGCCAAATGAGCTTGAGTAAGTTACAACCTCTAAACTTTACCTTCCTCATGTGGAAGAAGAAAAGGCTTTATTTCACAGGGATTTTGTACAGGTTAAATGATATAATGCTTTGAAGGCAGCCCGGTGGTATGAGGAGCACAGGCAGATACTAGCTCCTATTGTTGTTGACCTTGTTACCATTGTGTTTCAGGGACACTTAGCTCCTGCCTCAGGGCGGCTATGTGCCTCCTACTGTAGGAGATAATCAAGTAAGCTGAAGTCCTTGTTCCTACACAAATTGGCATGTAGCTGAAGAAGAAGGTGTATACCCTTCTAATGCAATGTGCAACAGATGCCCAAAGTGTGGGAAATGTGAAGTATTTTATCCTTTTGGTTATCTTTAGGCCTAGAAAACCAAATCGAAGTCTAATTTAAAGTCTCAACAATGTATATTAATATATCAATTGAAGTGGAAGTTAAAACAGAATCTAAAGTAGCTTTGATAAAAGCAGCTTCCATGTGATTATCTACAAAGCTTTTCTTAAGAGTCTTGGCTAATCATGGGGGCCCGTGGGACTCTCATTAGCCTGATACAGGTTTCTAAAATTACACCAGAAGCTTCAACATAACCCTCTACAGAACTATTAATGGTAATACCTTGTAAAAAACCAAGCATATGCAATTCTATACAGTCCCGGGGAGAGAAACTTAACAAATGGAGCAGAGTCATCCGTTCATGAACATGTGCTGCCTTTATTTTGGATTCTATGAATATAATTAAAATCTGAAGGACAGGTATGTTTTATGATACTACTTCTCTTAATAAAAGGATATGTAACAACTAAGATCGCATTCAACTCTGGAAATTTAACATTAGCTTAACAACAAGGGCTTTAACTCGCTCAAGAATAAGTCTAAGGTTGGCATCTCAGGATGATGGAAATGGTGACACAAAGTTGTCCTGGGCTTTATGATTTTCTCCTCCACTATTGCTGGCATATTATCTTGTCTTTATTTCTAGACTATGCATATTCCAGGACAAAGGAGAAAAGAAAAGTAAAGGAGTGAGAGGGAAGAAAATAAGAAATATCTTTTTATTCAGGAAAGGAAGCCATCCCCTGCAGACTTCTCCTTTGGTCTTCTGGGCAGACTGGTCACAGGTCCACTGTCACATGAATCCTTGACAATCCCTGATCTATTCCTCCACCAGCCTCCAGAACAAATCAGGCTTCTATTGGAAGGAAAGGAAGGGGAGTGAAAATTGCTAGGTGTGTCATCCTTGAGGAAAAGGAGGACAGTTAAACACCATGTCCCTGAAGTGCCCCTTGCCATTCCCAAGCCTTTTTTTTTTTTTTTTTTTTTTTTTTTTTTTTTTTTTGTGGTACTGGAGATGGAACCCAGGGGCACTCTAGCTCTGAGTGACACCTGCAGTCCTAATTTTTTTTATTCTTTATTTTTGAAACAGGGTCTCATTGAGTTGCAAGGGGCCTCACTAAGTAGCTGAGGCTGTCCGCAGACTGCAATCCTCCAGTCTCAGCCTCCTGAATGGTAGGATTACAAGTGTGCGCCACTATGCCCGGTCCTTCCCAAGCCATTTTAAGAAAGCAGTGAGAGCGAGTTCAGGTCAGAATGTCCAAATAAATATTATCTTAAAAGACATTGGGCCGGGCATGGTGGCTCACGCTTATAATCCCCACGTTTGGGAGGCTGAGACAGGAGGATTGCACAGGTTAAAAGCCAGCCTCAGCTACTTAGTGAGGCTCTCAGCAACTTAGTGAGACCCTGTTGCTAAATAAAATTTAAAAGACATTGGCTAACTGGACATGGTGGTCCATGCCTATAATCCCAGTACTTGGGAGACTGAGACAGGAGGATTGCAGGTTTGGGGCCAGTTTCAGCAACCTAGTGAGACCCTCCACAACTTAGCAAGATTCTGTTTCAAAATAAAGAATAAAAAGGCTGGGGGTGTTGATTGGAGGTAGAATACCTAGGTTCAACCCAGTACCCCCACACACACACATTGGCTTTCTTTTATGTACCCTGGAAATTAGAGCAATTTAGTGTTGTTGGTAAACATCTGCTTTCTTTCATGCATGTCAAGTACCTAGGGATGCAGCTCATAAAATGAGACAAAGCAAGCTAAGCTAATGATGTCATTAATTCTGTAAATTAATCTATAACACTATCCCTCTCCCTGCAGTAATGGGTACAGAGCAGAACTCTGTAGAGAGGACATCCAACCAGCTGTCACTGGACAAAGTGAGGGATGGAAGTGCTATTTTATGGTGAAGCACCAGAGGTGTTTAAAAACCAAAGCTGGTAGCCGGGTGTGGTGGCACACACTTGTAATCCCAGCATTTGGGAGGCTGAGACAGGAGGATTGTGCAGGTTCAAAGCCAGCCTCAGCTACTTAGTGAGGCCCTTTGCAACTCAATGAGACCCTGTTTCAAAATAAAGAATAAAATATAGGGCTGGGGGTGTCGCTTGGAGGTAGAATGCCCATGGATTTCATTCCCAGTACTGCAAAAAAAAAAAAAAAATGAAGTGGTACTTCCTGAGCCCATCGCTTCTCTACTCTCTGGTGAATCACTGAAGGTGCTATGAGAAACAGAGGTGCTACTTGTGCAGCCCATAACACTGGATTTTTTTCTGTAAGCATTTTCAGTAAACCTGAGGTCTCACATGCCATGTCTAGGTATTTTCTTTGGTCTCTTAGCAACCCATCCCACTGCTTTAGTGCCGCTGGGCTCTGGACCAAATAATAGGCAACACCTCTTGTCCACCTTCTTGTGGCACTTCAGCCATAGCACAGGAGGCACTGGGTTTGATGCCTTCATCCAAACCCCACAAAGAGACACATTTGCCAATACCTGCATTACACAGAAAATGCTGCAAAGATCTGCCTGATTTCTCCCCCAAATCTTTCCCTATTAAACTGGCTTTTCAGTCTTCTGTTTACATGTGGTCAGAAAGTTGGCTGGCAACTGTCTAGCACCTGATGGTGTTGCTTCTAATCACCAGTAAGTGACAAAGGCAACCCTAATTAAAAAAAAAAAAAAACCAAAAAACTAGACTCCTAATCAGCACACTGGCAGGGCTTCTTTAAAAATTGGACAAGCCACTTCTCCTGTCCAAACCTTTTCTATGGATTTTGGCTGTGAGACTAGCAGGTCTTTAAAGATGTTTCCAGCTATAACAGTCTGTAAGCTCACGTGAGAGTCCCTGCTCTCCAAAGTGCCATCTCTTATGCCTTCCAGGCTGGACTAGGTGTCCTTCCTCAGGACCCGACTCCCCACTACCCACTATATCTGTCTCTACCTCTGTCAAAGAATTATTAGACACACCATCTGAAAGGAGGCTATCCAGATTGATGTCCTTCTCCTGCCCCTACAAGCTCTGTGGACTTAGGCAAATTATTAACCCCTCTAAATCTCACTGGCATAACAGGTAGGCTCTATATACAAGAGTTGTTTTTAGGTATTTGGGATTATGTATAAAGCCCTCGGTTAACTTAGTGACTGGAATACAAATCAGAGCTTCATAAATGTTGATTGCTATAATTATCTTTCTCTGTTACAAGTTCTCCTGAGAGAGACCTTTATCTTCTTCATATTAGTATCCTCAGTGCTAGCAAATAACAGGGGCTCAGTAAGGGCTTGGTCTGTGCAGAAGCAGCTTGCAGGCCAATGTCCTACAAGACACAGACTCCTCTGCTCTCGTGTCTCCAGAAAATCAACCGTCCTCAGTCTCTGTAGACCAAAACAGCTCATCCTTCTTGTGGCCTGCCGGTGTGTCTCCTCCCAAATGCCGGAAAGGACCAAATCATTTCTGGGGGAGTCTAGGTCTGAGGTAGAATGCCCCTGGGATCAACGCCAAATACCAATAAATAAATAAATTAATTAATTAATTAATTTAAGAAGTGCTTAACTGTTCAAAGTTTCAAGAGACGTCCCTACCATCATTTCCTCCTCTTCTCATTCTCCCCAAAACAACTGTGTACCCGACCGAAGTCCCTGAGTCTCTCCTATATTGATTCATGACATGGTCTTCTCTGGTTTTCTGCTTTGCCAAGTCTCAAAATTTTTCCAGAGATTAATTATAAGAGAGGAACACTTTAAAAGCAATTGGTGCCAAGTATGGTAGCACACACCCATAATCCCAGTACTTGGTTGGAAGACCGAGGAGGATTGCAGGTTTGAGGAAAGCCTCAGCAACTTAATGAGTCCCTGTTTCAAAATAAAAAGGGCTGGTGGTGTAGCTGGGAGGTAGAGCACCCCTGGGTGTGGCCCCATCCCTAATAACACACACACACACACACACACACACACACACACACACACACAGCAATTGGTGATAGAACTGACTCAAAACTCAAATGATGCTCTTTGTGATTATGAGATAAAGTAAACTTGAACTAGTGTCAGTTTTGCTACAGAAATCCCAGACATTTTACCAGCCATCTATCTCCAAGGAAATTCAGAGGTCTATTGTCAGACTTTGAACTTTCTTTAATCCTTTGAATTTGAAGTTTGGCTGTGAGATATCGATTCACACTCTACTTTCTTGGTAACTCAAAATGAAGGGTCTCCAAGTGGGTGACACGGGTCACAGTGTGCAGCAACAAAATGAGAAGTCTCTGTCTCAGCCAGAAAATGGTAGTAACCAGAGCAGCCAGAAAGGAAACAGCTGAAAATAGTTCAGATATAGGTCCAAAACAGTCCTTCCAAAAGAGAGAGAGAAAATGGCACAATTCTTTTTGCCCACACAAAGGTAGAAAGTGGCAGTGGAAGCTTTGAGAAATCCAGAATCTTTTAATACATTTATAACATTATATCTTAGTAATTTTAAAGTGCTATCCATATTTTGCAATCATGCAAATTTGATTGAATAGCTTCTTACATATGTTTCTAATTTCTTCAAATGCCTATTAAGTATCCAGAAGAATACAGAGATAAATAGCAAATGCTCTATGTGTCTCCCCACAAACTTATGAGGAGACTGTGTCAGGTGCCACTAGGAATGAGAAAAGAGAAAAAGGAAAGTAAATCAGGGACTGAACCTGATGGGCTTTCAGGGCATATTTGCGATCTTTTTCTCCAGGCAGGATCCATAAGAAAAGGCAAAAAGACATAGCACTCAAAGCAGGCTGTTAGGGAGGCAATACTGTTTCAGAGGAGGGGAAGGGATGTCATACAAGGATAAGGAACTATTAAGGAGACTGGATCCTCACGCATGTGCATACGGGGGAACTAATAGAGACAATATATTTAGACTTTCATAAAGCTTTTGACAAGTTCACATTCAGATGAGTCATCCTGGGATTGGCAGGGGCTGCTTTATTCTGCATGAAGGGCTGTCTCAAAAATTGAAAATCTTGTCTGATTGAAAAGCTACAGCCTGATGATTGGCCCTCCTACAGCCTCGCTTGCCCTGTGATCATCCTCCACCCAGGACCCAGAGTGATCTTCCAGGAATGCCATCCAATAAGGTTAGTCCTGACTAACCCCTTCAGTGGCTCTCACTGCCAACGTGCTGAAGTCTAAGCGTTTTATGTGACAAGGGCCTTATGATCTGGTTCCTGGCTACCTTCCTCATTATACACTTGTCATTTTATGGCTGCTCAGCAGCACCTGTTTGGGCTCCAGTGCCCAGGGCTTGCATCATCAGAGAGAGGGCAGCAATGGAGCTCAGGTGAGGTGGCAATTGGCATCTGCATCAGACTACCAGTGTGATTTGAGACATTGTTCCTGACTGATAAACTTTCAAGTTGATCAGACTCATGAAAACACACTGCCAAATAACTCTTAATGTTAAAAAACAAAAAAGCTTTTAAAATGTCTACTATGGCTGGGCATGGTGAGACATGCCTTGTTATTCCAGTACTTGGGAGGCTAAGACAGAAGAATGGCAGATTCGAGGTCAGCTTCAGCAATTTATCAAGACCCACAGCAACTTAATGAAACCTTGTTTCTTTATTTTTCCTTTTTTTCTTTTCTTTGTTCGTGTGTGTGTGTGTGTGTGTGTGTGTGTGTGTGTGTGTGTATGTGTGTGTGTGTGTGTGTGTGTTAGTGGTACTAGAGATGGAACCCAGGAGATTCTACCTCTGGGCTACACCCCAAGACCTATTTTACTTTTAATCTGGAAATACGATCTCACTAAGTTGCTGAGAGCCTCATTAAGTTGCTAAGGCTAGCTTTGAACCTGCAATCCTCCTGTCTCAGCCTCCCAAGTACTGGGATTATAAGCATGCACCACCACCCCTGGCAAAACCTTATTTCAAAACTAAATAAAATAGGTTTGGGGTGTGTAGCTTAGAGATAGAATGTCCCTGGGCTCATCTCCAGTACCGCAAGAAAAAAAGAATTCTACTATGCAAAAATTCTTCTGTTTTCTGCATTGCTTCAACCTTTAGGCACCAAAATATATTGTAACTATTTTTCCTGCTACTAAGGATACTAGAATAACTCCGATGAAAGAAGATTGGTATAATCAAGGATTGATATGTTTAGTTTATCTTTAAGCCTACAATCATCAAGAGGAGGAAGGAAAAAGAGGAGGAGGAGGAGGAGGAGGAGGAGGAGGAGGAGGAAGAGGAGGAGGAGGAGGAGGAGGAGGAGGAGGAGGAGAACAAACAGGATGTGGTGGTGCAACCTTGTAATCCCAGCACTTGGAAGACTGAGACAGGAGGATGACAGGTTTGAGGACAGCTTTGGCAACTTAGAGACCCTGTTTCCATATAAAAAATAGGACTGGGGGTGTAGATCAGAGGAAGAATGCCCCTGGGTTCAATTATAGCACCATGCACACATACACAAAAATAAATAAAATAAAAAATAAAAGAGAATTAGGGTTTAAAATAACAACAGAATTGTTCAGAGGTAGAACACCCCAGGTTCAAGCTCCACTACCTACATCAGAAAAAAATAGGCAGAGTATTAGAACAAGCAAACAACAAAATTAATGCAAATGAACAAAAATGCATGAAAACTGTTAAACTTCAATTATAAATAAAATATAAATTTAAACATTTTTTCATCAATTGGTTTAAAAATAAAAGTAAACACTCATTGAGACTGCATGCCACTGTTCTACCTTTATAATTAGTCACTCACTAAACAATTCTATAAGTATTAGAAGCATATGTATAATAAAGATAAGAAAACAGTGGCGCAGAGAATTTAAATGCTTTCCAGGTCACTTCACCAGTAAGTGGCACAGCAGGGACACAAAGACTAGGAGTTTGGCTTCAGAGGCTGTGGTGTTGACCATTTTCTCTGTTGCATTATTGAAAGTAACAGCACCCTGTGTTGGGAAAGGTTCAGGGAACTAGCCCTTCATTCACTGCCCAGAAATACAAAATTATGAAACCTTTTATATTTATAAAAGACAAAAAGCAATTGTATACTTATTAACCTAGAAATACCACTTCCAAAAATTTATCCTAAGACAAAAACCTAAGGACATACACAGAAATTCACCCACAAGGATGTCCTATCCACTAATCATAACAACAAAAGCTAAGAAAATGAAATGCTCACTAATGAAAATGATTAAGTAAATTACAATAGATACGTGTAATAGAATTCTAGTAGCAGCTACTAAAAAAATTGCCAGGCTGGGAGTACAGCTCAGTGTTAGAGCACATACTCAGTATGCATGAGGTAGGGAGGAAGGAAGGAAGGAAGGAAGGGAGGGAGGGAGGGAGGAAGGAGGGAGGAAGGAGGGAGGGAAGAAGGGGAGGACAAACAATGTTGTAGGCAAATCTTACCATTCAATGAAAAGATATTCACAATGAATCATTGGGCCAAAAATCTAAAAACCATTTTGCACAGTGGATCTCATTTTGTTGAAAAAGAAAAGATAGATCAGCACAGAAAGCAAAAAGAACACTTGAGAAGAATGTATACCAAAATGCTATTCCTGTGTGATGGATTTGGGAATGATTTTTCTTATTCTTTTATGTAACTAATTTCTAATTTTCTTATAATAGACTTGTATGCCTGTATAAACCATACATACACTATAATTATCCAAAAAAAGAAAACTGAAGGTCAAAATAGGATTCCTACTGTTTTGCCTGCTAGTAAAATGGTGACAAAGTAATACAATCACTTCAGATCCAGTTAACAATTTAAGAATAATGACCATTGAGATGAGTGGAGGAGGTAGGGGTAGATAGTTATTGTAATGATACAGGCAAGAGCAAACTAGGAAACTGGAATCACATGAAAATTGTAAATGAGAATTGTGTGATTTGGCCAAGTCTTGCTGGCACAGGATGGACTGAATGTCCATTTTGCAGAAATTCACGGATTTTTTATTCCAGCATACTGCCATATATATACACTAAGTCCATGTGTCTGATGCTTTGAATTGCTGTTTCTCACACCTATTATTGCCTCCAAGCTTCTGTTCACTTGTAACTTAGGCTTCTCATTAGTTCAGTGCCTTAGGATAAGATAGCAGAAAGTGGGAGATGATCTCTATTAAGGGCTTAGGAGCCTTCCATATCAGCCACGTTTATAGGGGTTCAATAGTCTTGAACATGCCAGGATGGACCCTCCAAGAGTTCCTCCACTTCACACACTCTTCTGCTAAGAAGGCACAGTCCTTTGTGGGTGTCTCTGGATTCTGGAGGCAATACACACTCTAATTAGGAACACTGCTCTGGCCCATTTATGGGTAATTCATAAAACTACCAGTAGTTTTGTTTTGTGGTGCTCAGGATTGAACCCAGGGCTTCATACATGACAGGCAAGCACTATCTACCACTAAGCTACATTCCCCAGCCCAACTGCCAGTTTTGAATGAAGCCCAGAGTGGGTGCTGTAGCAGGCCCAGGCCTCAGTGCAAGTAACTGCCAGTTGGGTCAGTTAACACAAGATAGACAATACTCCAGGTATTTGTAGTATATAAGGATGTTTCTTGGAGTTTCTTGCAGGATCCTAGAAAAAGGATAGCTGCAGGGCATATTTCTAAGATTCTAAAATAACACTTTGCTTTCTGCAGAGAACAATTCACCATTCCCAAAGCAGCAGGGCATTCCCCATGAGATCAGGTGACCATTCAGAAAGCTTACCACAATCTGTATAATGTCAGAAGCACTGAGTCATGATGTCAGGTGGACATAGCAGCTCTAGGGCACAAGTGAATACAGGTAAGCTTACTGAACACTTAGTTAAGCTATTAGTCTGGAGACATTATCTTGCGAGTCTATGTGATAAATGCAGTGAACTAACACAATGGTCATAGATATGGCGCTATATCCCCAATACAAGAATTCATGACTCTGAGAACCAAGTAGTAGGATGGGCCCCTTTTGCCATCCAGTGACTAACTTGTGGAATGTGTATTCGCTTTCTCAACAAATTCAGTTTTGCTGGATAGGAAGTCCCAAGTCCCAGCTTGCGAATTCTTCCCATGGTGGAGCAGGGGAAGAAGTTTTGCCAGGACAGCACAATATTCTGAAGCTATGACTCTCCCCCAGAGGGGGACAGCTTCAGTCATTTGGGGCTTCTTGTACCTTGGAAACAGTAGACAAAAAAAAAAAAAAAAAAAAAAAAAACACATTGGCAGCAGAGGCCGTGGTTACATGGAAGTAGGGTTGTGTCTATGCAATGGGGACAGGAAGAGAAATGTGCAGTCACTGGAGTATTTTGGTTCTTCTGTGTACAGGGACAGGCAATTGCTACAACAAAGGCTCGACGATACTAGATTAACTAAGGTTTTGGTCTTTAGAAATTAAAGTCTTGGTGACTCTATCAGGCAAGCAATGGCCAAGAACCTAGAAAGCATGGCTGGGAGAGGTGGAGACTGTCAGTCTCTGGGTCAGCTGCAGCAGTGTGGATTGTACTTTGCTCCTCTAACCCTCCTATACTGAGTGTTCTGTAGAGCCTGTACTCACCTTGAAGGGCATATTAAAGACTGGACTTGAGGAGTGCTGATCCAAACAGTGCATGGAGCAGATAAAAAAAAAAAGTATACACCTCTTGTGCCTGCCTCACACCCTATTGATCTTTTTACTCCAATTATTGCTACTACTTTCAGTTGCCTGCTGACCTGATTTCACCCCAGCTGCACAGCACATCATTTGCTTTCTACCCTAAACGTCCTTCCTCCTCCACGTGAGGCCTAAAAGAGCTGGACCAAAAGTCGCAAGTATATGGTTCAGTGGTAGATCACTTGCCTAGCATGCATGAGGCCCTGGGTTCAATGCCCAGCACCACAACAACCCAGCCAGCCATTCTGAAGTATACCCCCATGCCAAGGAATTTTATGGAAGTAACTTCTGATGATTGGACCAGAATAAGTTTTTATCCCCCAATGTCTGAATGGAAAATTCTGTGTATATTTCAAAGGCCTCTTGGGAGGTCCCTAGTGGGAACCCATTACTCAGAGGCAGGAGATGAATAGCACACATTTCATGGGTTTTCTTGTTCACTCTTCTGTCTCCTACACTGCCAGAGCCAGCCGGCAAGAGTACAGGTTCTGAAGAGGGGCGTGAGGATGAAGAATTTTTTATTCTAACGTGGGGGAGCCGCCAGCCTACTATCTCTACTAGTCGACCCCTGTTTCTGGGTCAATATTTCCTACTGGTCGATGACTATGCCTGGGTCAGTATTCTCTATTGCGCCGACGCTCCTGGCCGACGCCTACTTCTGGGTCAATCTCATCTTTATTGCGCCGACGTTGGGTTTTTCCAGAGGTATTTATACACAGCTACAGGTCAATTAACATTCTCGTGCTATCACCACTGGAATACAATACAGACCAATCCAAAGCACATACGATACAGGTAGATTAATCAATACCCTCGTGCCATCACCACCTAATCTTCTCCCCAAACCTTGCTGACTCTGGGCAAAGGTCAGCTGAGTCAGAGACATTAATCTAGGGGAAAGCCTTAATGGCTCCCCACACTAGTCCCATTCTTTCAGATCCTAATTACCTTCATACAAGCCTCTCCTTCAGGCTTTACTTTTAGAGGTAACAAAGGCTAATATCAGGTTCAAACAAGAGAATAGTAGTACATGTTTTGAAAGTCAAAAACCAATATAGTAATTTAAGTCAGTCCTATAAAACATGTTGTTCATCTACAGCACTTGCCATTACTCTACCTTTATGAATGAAATTGTCACCACACTGTTTTGAGACTGAACTACAAAGCACTGTGTAGCTGTTATTTTACTGTTATTTCATCCTCATCACCTTATGAGGTGGTCGGCATTACTAGTCCCATGCTAGACATGAGGAAACAGAGACCCAGAATTCCAACTGCTGAGTCCAAGCAAGCCTCCGAGCCCAGCCCTGATGTCCAATGCCCATGCTCTTAACCATTAAACTTCTGCTCCTGAGCATCCCTACCCTCCATCCTCTCAGCCCACCGAGGTCCCCATGTACACACAGTACAAACCTTGCTCTTTCATGCTGTGTGTGTGTGGTTCTGGGGGTGGAATCCAGGGACTTTTCTACCTCCGGGCTATACTCCCAGACCTATTTTTATGCTTTATTTGGAAACAGGGTCTCATTAAGCTGCTGAGAGTCTAAGTAGCTGAGTGAGGCTGGCTTCAAATCTGTGTGATCCTCCTGTCTCAGCCTCCTTCATGCTATTTTGTCTGGTCAGCCTTGTGAATGTCAGAACCTAGATCAAATGCCATCGCCCTATGCTCCTCAGAGCTGCTTTGTCACCAGCTTACCTACATCATTTTTCCTGAATCTATCTGGCATTTTCACATTGTTGTTACTGTTTCCCTGCAGAACTGGGGCCAGTCAAGGACTTAAGTATTATGTACCAGATACATAAAAAACACCCAAATAACTGTTCAATAAAGAGGAGGCAAAGTATAAACTCCTTAAGCATAGGCACTAAGCCTGTCTTACTGACTGCTGTATTCTCAGCAGAAAACACAAAGCCTGACTCATAGTTAGCATTCATCTGCTGAATGATCAACTGGATGAATAATATGAACATGTTTCTTCATTAACTGTGAGCTCTTAAGAAAGCAGAAACTACAATGTCCAGCAAACGTTGGCCATCATTCTGATATGGCAGTGATTCCCACCATGGACTGCTTTTGCTTCTCTGTTTCCAGGGTAATGGTAAGTTTTGATATTAAATCAAAGTAGTATCAAGAAAGAGAAAGTATTTAATGATTAATAGAAGATTTATTTAAGCAAGAATACACGTAATCATCATTGCCAGACTTAATAAGATATATTAAATTTTCGGTCCAGTTTTCCTTCCTGGATAAGTTTTTCCTTCCTATCCTGTACAGAGAGAAAAAAAAAAAAAAAAAAAAAAAACCCATTAAAAACAATGCATTACAACTGAGCATGATGGTGCACCCTTGTAACCCCTGCATTTGGGAGGCTGACACAGGAGGATTGCACAGGTTCTAAGCCAGCCTAAGCTACTTAGTGAGGTTCTCAGCAACTTAGTGAGACCCTGTTTCCAAATAAAATATAAAACAGGTCTGGGAGTATAGCCCAGAGGTAGAAAGCCCCTGGGTTCCACCCCTAGTACTACCAAAAAGAACCAAAAAAAAAAAAAAAATGCATTATGATACAACTCTGAAAATCAGAATAAAATATTCTACATTTAATTGCAATCCCATCATCTTTTAAAGCCCAAGGAGTGGGAGGAAGTAGTAAGCTAAAAACTAAAGAGACGATAAAAAAGTGCTCCTATTAAAAAACCTTACCTACATTTTATTAGAAATAAATTAACACCACTAAAAGGCATATACTGAAAGCAAAATGCAAACACCTTCTGAGAAAGTGAAGCCAATTTATCAGATAACCCAAACACACGAGCACTAACTGAAGAGTAAACTGGCCAGCTGAAGCCAAAGGTAGATGAGAAGGCTCCAGTACAGAGGGCAGTACAAGGCCTCAGGCTGGGGCTGGGGGCTGGGGCCAGAAGTGGGGTGGCCAGAGGTAAGCTTCGCTTTCTCTGTGATCACACATCCAGCTGAGAGAGTTATACCCAGCACGCACTGCTTCTGCTTCTCTGTTGTTAAGCTACCAACAAGCTCTAATCAATGAAATTAATAAAACATGACCAATGTAACTAGCATTCATGCAAACAGTGAACATGCTAAATGATTTCTATATTCTGCTAAAACTTGAACCAATAAACATTTCTTTTAAAATGAACAAAGATAAATAAAAAGTCTGCAAATATCTGAAAGCTAATCACAACAGAAAAGTTTCATTTCCACACTTTATTTATTTATTTTGCGGTGCTGGGGATGGAACCCAGGGGCATTCTACCTCCAAGCTACATGCCCAGCCCTATACTTTATTTTATATTTTGAAACAGGGTCTCACTGAGTTGCAAAGGGCCTAAGTAGCTGAAGCTGTCTGAGAATCAAGATCTTCCTGTCTCAGCTTCCTGAATGCTGGGATTACAAGTGTGTACCATTATGTCTTTATTTTTTTAAAACAGGTGCATTGTAGTCATACATCTTAATAGGTGGAGGCATACATGCACACATCACCCAATTAGCCCTTACCCAATTCCCGCCCCATTCCTCCCCACCCTCCTTTTCATGTTTGGCTTAGTGACTGACTTTGATGTTTGTTACTGTACATCATAAACTTAGAGAGTTTCCCTCTTCCCCCTCCCATCACCTCAGGTTGCCTTATTTGCTCATCTATAGGATCTCCTTCATCTAGAGTTCCTCTTATAACCCATTTTCTCCTTAGCTTTTGCATATTAGGAAGAGCATCCGATTTATTTTTTGAGACTGACTAATCTCACTTAGCATAATGTTCTCCAGTTCCTTCCATTTCCCTGTAAATGATGTAATTGTGTTTTTTTTTATGGCTGAGTAAAATTCCATTGTGTACATATCCCAGTTTTGTAATCCATTCATTTGTAAAAATTAACTTTTAAAAAAGGTACTTTTTAGTATTCTTTCCCCTAATAATCACAGATCATAGTAAAAATAAAGTAAATCTTTTGCTTAGATAATCCTTATCTAAAAAAAAAACTTTTTTAAGTTCAGGTTTTAGAAATTGAAGTTGATGACTTTAAATTGTAGAGCAACTACCATTAAATTAAATCTGAAAGGCCCAGAGGCTACCATGATATATATATATATATATATATATATATATATATATATATATATATATATATATATATATTGTGTGTGTGTGTGGGGGGGGGGGGGGGGGTCTGGAACCCAGGGGCATTCGACCTCCGAGATACATCCCCTGCCCTATTTTTTATTCTTTGTTTTGAAAGAGGGTTTCACAGTCAGGCGTGGTGCCGCACACTTGTAATCCCAGCATTCAGGAGGCTGAGACGGGAGGATCGCAGTTCTCGGACAGCCTCAGCTACTTATTGAGGCACTCTGCAACTCAGTGAGACCTGGTTTCAAAATAAAGAATAAAAAAATAGGGCAAGGGGTGTAGCTCAGAGGTCGAATGCCCCTGGGTTCCATCCCCAGATGTGCAAAAAAAAAAAAAAAAAAAAGAAAGAGTGTCTCACTAAGTTGCAAAGGGCCTCACTCATGAGGCTTTTCATGAACCACAATCCTCCTGTCTCAGCCTCCCCAATGCTGGGATTACAAACATGTGCCACTACACCCAGCGCTACCGTGGTGATTTTTAACAAAGCATATTTATATATGACTTGAAGGAAAAAAGCAATAAAACCAAACATTTAGTGAAAAACTTTCAATCTGCCTCTGACTGGAATGACTAAAGATAAGAGAAAGGAGGAAAGGCAGGAAGAGTGCAGGCTAAGATGGGAGGGGCACTGTTGGGAATCCTCAAGAGAATGCACTGCAGTGGGTGCCTACAGAGGGACCCATCACACCAACACCACACATCTGGCCTGAATACTTACTCTGTCAGTTTTGAAAATATAATACAAGGTTATGAGAGGCCCAAATCCAACCAAAGCTCCTAAGAGTGAGTTCTTGGGAGTGGGTCGGAAATTTGGATAGATATTTGCTGTTCTTGCATAGGTCCAACGAATCAAGGCAGGATCTTCCTAAAATTAATGAAAACAAAAAGTTATAGAACTCATGCTATACTAAGAAACAAATTCATCAGACTTGGGTGAAGCAGCACAAAGATGCCTTTTGTTCTCTACAACAGTTAAGGAATATTCCTAAATAAGATTGAGGAAAGAGCTTTCATTTCTAGTATTTTTAAATTCTCTGATAATTCTGTTCAAATCTTTCAGAATTTAAGATTTTTTTTATCACCCTTCAGCCTTGTATTTAATCATCTTAATCTTTCCAAACTATCAGAGAAGCCATCTTTCCTCCTTATCATTTTTACTTATTCTTCTCTAGCCTGCTTTTGGCTTCATTTCTCTTGAAGTGTGACCATCAAAACCACACAGTCTTCCCTATGAAGACAAACAGATTTCACTGTATTCTGTGTGTGTGTGTGTGTGTGTGTGTGTGTGTGTGTTACTGGGGGTGAAACCCAGGGGTTTTTCTACCTCCGGGCTATACTCCCAGACTTATTTTATACTTCATTTGGAAACAGGGTCTCACTAAGTTGCTGAGAGCCTCACTAAGTAGCTGAGGCTGGCTTCAAACCTGTGAGATCCTCCTGTCTCAGCCTCCCAACTGCTGGGATTACAAGCGTGCACCACCATGCCCGGCTGATTTCACTGTATTCTATCAAGCTTTGTACTTTGTTTCCATGACTTTTTCTAAAGGGGTCCCAAAGCTGGTCTTTCCAAGCTACAAATAAGATGCAGATAGATGAAAGCATCTCTAAACTAGAAGTTTCTTAAACTGACTTGGCAAATTTTGCTTAAACACAAAATTAGTACAATCCATACTACTGAAAGTTTTATGCAAAGGTCAAAGTTGTTAAAGAAAAACAATCAGCTTATCTTGGTTTAAAAAAAAAAAGCAACTGCCCATTTTAATATATTTATACCAGATTACCTAAAAATAGCAAATCTACCCAAACTCATAAATTAACTAAATCCTCAAATGATTTTACAAAATTATTCTGTCCAAAGCCTGGAGTGGTGGCACATGCTTGTAATCCCAGTACTTCGGAGGCTAAGGGAGGAGGATCGCAGGTTCAAAGCCAGGCTAAACAACTTAGTGAGCCCCTCAGAAACTTAGTGAAACACCATTTCCAAATAAGATCGGAAATAAAATTGAACTGGGGGTTTAGCTCAGAGGTAAAATGCCTCTGGGTCCAATCCCCAGTGCCCCCCCCCACACACACACACACACATCCCCCCCCCCCTCTCTCTCTCTCTCTCTCTCTCTCTCTCTCCAATTAACTGATAGATAAAAATAAGCAAAGTCAGCTTTAGACTTTAATATGTGACATGGCCATTCGAGGTCCTAACCAACACTGAGGTGATCTGGCCTCAGGTACCTACCTCTCTGACCTGTCTTTTCCCATTCTGCTCTCACCCTCTCTACTTTGGCCACAATCTCTTCAGTATTTTTCGAATTAGCTAAGTACACTCCTGCCCAAATCCCTTTGCATTTGCTGTCCCCCCCTAGCTAGCATGCTACTTTCCTACATGAGGTTCCAAGCAGCTGCTTGCCCTCCCCACTACAGACACATAGTCACATGTTCCTAATCCCCTCGTCTTCCTTTTCTTACTACTGATCACTATTATGTTAAATTATCCTTTTTAAACTTGCATATTACTTATCTCTCCCACTAGAAAGAAAGTTTTGCAATGACAAGGATTTTGGACATCTTTGTATACTCAGTTGTTACCTTAGCACCTGAAACAGAACCATAATAGACCTTTAGCAATTGTTTACTTACTGAAAGAATCATTTCTCTTTTTCTGTGTGTGTGGTACTGGGGATGGAACCCAGGGGCATTCTACCTCCAAAGCTATACCTCCAGCCCTATTTTATTCTTTATTTTGAAACAAGGTCTTACTGAGTTGCAAAGGGCCTCACTAAGTAGTAGCTGAGGCTGTCCTCTTGTCTCAGCCTCCCAGATGCTGGGATTACAAGTGTGCACCACCACGCCCGGCTGAAACAATCATTTCTAAAGATTGGCAAGGGAACTTCCATATACTGATTAATAAATGAGCATCATCGCTACTTTACAGGTGAGAAAACTCAAATTCCCCTGGGTCATAAATTGGAATAAAGAAGATCTGGGGTTCAAAGGTGAGATCAGACTGAGGCCTAATTGTTATTTTTTTAAAACTACACCATACTATTTCAATTCAATCATGTACATACGTATATAACAGATGTGTCTCTCTACACTTTCTTCCTAAGTAAACAAGGTTCTGGCTGGAGATAGTATGGCCAACTAAAGAAAGGCAAATGCTATGGGTTACACAGACCAGGGTTCCAATTCAGCCCTATGATTTGCTAGTGGGAATATATGCATGAGCTATCTGTCCTTCCCATGTTATCTTCTCATCTGGAAAGTAGGACGATTAATAGAGCATAATTCTCTGAATAATTGCAACATATGCATAAAAATAGGAAGAGTCTGGCATAGTGTCTGGCACATTATAATTTCCTTTCAATGTTCAAAACTTGCAAAGATTACTAGAGAACACCAATGCAACTACTGGAAAAAGTCTTTTAAAAATCCTATTTGAGATATTTAGATAGCACTTGCACAGAAAACTAACTAAAAGCTCACTTGTTAAATAATAACTTAGTTTATCGGGCATTTATTATCTGCTGGGGCTATTACATAGAGTATCTCATTTAATCTCACAATTCTGTGAAGAATGCACATCTTTTCCATGTGAACATTAAAAAACTGAGTTTGACGGGTTAGATAAGTTGCTCAAGGTCACAGTTGTTCGTACACAGTGCTTTGGGGTCTTGATTCAAAATCCAAGGCTTCAGTAAGCTGCAGGGTCTTAAAAATGTATCGGTTGAACAATCACCATGTTCCCATTAGAAGAGAAGCATTCCTACAAGTTGTGAAATGAAAAATATAGTTTTTAAAAATATATGGATGTGGGAGTGTGGAGGTTCTGAACACGTCTATTACACGCTAGGCCAGGCACGTGCGGCCGATCACACTTCATAACAGCCTCCTAAGATGGTGAGTAGTATACACCTGCTTTTCAGGTAGGAAGCGAGGCTAAGCAGAGGTGAGTAACTTTCTCAAGTTCACCTCGGGGGCAAGTGATCCAGCCGCGGCTCAAACCCACCCAGGTCTGGATCCCGGGCCAGTCCCCTTGCCCCCGACCTCCGGCCAAGAGCGAAGGTGACGAGTGGCCAGCTCTGGGCTGGGAAGAGGCCCCGGCTCGGCGCTGACCGCCCGCCGCCCCGCCCGCCCCACTCACGATGAGCCCGCGGCGGCTCGGGTCGTTGTACTGAAGCAGGTACTCCCGCTTAAGCCGGGCTCTTATGGCCAACCTCTCGACTTGCGCCCTTCGGTCTTCCAGAGATATGTTGTATTCGGCTGGGTCGAGCGTAGTTGGCAGAGTAGCCAGAGGCGCCGGCTTATACTTTGGGAAGGACATCTTGGTGCCGTCACCCATAACTGCGCCTGCGTAGCCGTGAGGCCCGACTTGTTTTAATCTGACCTTCTGCCTCCGGAAGTGCGCCTGCGCGAACCTCGGGAAGTGCGCCTGCGCGAACCTCCGGAAGTGCGCCTGCGCGAGAGGACGGGGGTGGGGCCTGAGGAGGAGCGGGGCTTCTTTCCCTGACCTTCCTCCACGCGCAGACGCGCGCCCCGTGGTCTGCACATGCGCGGTCTGTTCCAGCCCCGCCCCCTCTCTTTTTCCCTTCTGTTCCCCTGTGGGGCAGACGCGGCTTCTTAGCCGGCCTTCTTTGGTGAGGTTCAGTAGTATGAGATTGGCAGGGACCGGGAAACGTACTGGCTATGGCATCCAAAGGCCTGTTTTTTTGTGTGTGTCAGTCCAAACTGTGTGACCTTGGACAAGTCATTTAATGTCTCTAGGTTTCCTTACCCTTATTCTGGAGATAAGTAAACTAATGAATTAATGTCAGAATGTTTTGGAAAACACAATTCCCTACCCCAAATAAAGAGAATAAGCTTCTCTGAACATTACTACCTTACGTACATATAGGTATAAGCTTATTTCATAGCCATGAAGTAATATTAATAAAAGAATGATGCTGTATAAGAAGTGTTGCCTAGAACCAGGCACGGTGGCGCACACTTGTAATTCCAGTACCTAGGAGGCTGAGACAGGAAGATCGGAAGTTTGTGACCAGCCTCAGCTACTTAGTGGGGCCCTCTGCAACTTAGTGAGACACTGTATCAAAATGAAAGAATAAAATGGGGGGTAGCTTGAAAGTAGAATGCCCAGTATTCAATCCGCAGACACACACACACACGCACACCCTACCCCTGGGGTAGGGTAGGATGAGGTATTGATGAAGAAACAATATTTTGGTTAAAATGCTAAACTTCTTACTTAAAATCCTTAGCACTCTTCAGGTACCCAAAATGAAAGAGATCCTTATGGATGTGAAAACACACAGGAGAAGACAGTGCAGGTGAAATGTAACCATCTTCATCCCTACTATCCCCCCCCCCAACACCACTACCACCAAGGGACAAAAACAACTTGAAGTTGGGGCAGGGTCTTTGGGGGTACCAACAAGACACTCCTCAGGGGAAGAAATGTAAACAGTATTTCCATAACTCTGACAAGGAAGCTAGATCAAAAGAGAGCCAGGGCTTGGCTGACCCTCTGGGGACATGGAGGTGTGTGAGAAAATGGTTGCTAGGCAGAGAGGGGCCCACAAAGTGTTGGCACTTAAAGTGATGAGGAGAAGCACGGCTGTCAAATTCATTCAACATTTTAATACTGTTTTAAAATATTTATTAAGCACCCACCACGTGAATGCAAGTGTCAGTCTCAGTCAATCTTCTAAGCTCAGTGGGAGAAATACAGAAGAAATGGGAGCTGTGTGTTTGTCTTCCAGAAGCTGACAATCAGGCAGCGCAAAGAGAACCCACAGGGCAGGGCGATATTCAAAGCACCTTAACGTCCAAATGAATCTGGAGCAAAATGGACTCAGGAGGACTCAGGCAGAGAAAATGCAGAGAAAAGAAACTTGAGATGAATCACTCACGCTCTATTTTAAAGGAGTACAAAAAAAGGGACTTCTGGTTCCTTCAGAGATGTTTCGAAATAGTAAGAAAATAAAACTAAGCTAGGCATGGTGGCACACACCTTAATCTTAGTACTTGGGAGACTGAGACAGGAGGATTGCATATTTGAAACCAGCCTCAGCAAATTAGTGAGGCTGTCAGCAATTTAGAGAGACCTGTTTCTAAATTAAAAAAAAAAAAAATTAAGCCGAGAGTGGTGGCGCAAACTTGTAACTCCAGTACTTGGGAGGCTGAGACAGGAGGATCACAGGTTCACAGCCAGCCTCAGCTACTTAGAGAGACCCTCTACAACTTGGTGAGACCCTTTTCAAAATAAAGAATAAAAAAATTGGGCTAGGGGTGTAGGTCAGTAGTAGAATGCCGCTTGGCTCAATCTTTAGTAACACACACACACACACACACACACACACACACACACACACACACGGCCTTGGTTTTAGACTGACCTAGGAAGGGGGAATGAAAGTATAAAGAAAGGTACAGTGCAGCCGGTGTGGTGGCACACCCTGTAATCCCAGTACTTGGGAGGCTGAGACAGGATGATTGCAGGTTCAAGACAAGCCTCAGCTACTTTTAAGTTCCTCTGCAACTTAATGAGATCCTACTTCAAAATAAAGAATAATAATTTAAAAAATAGGGGGTATAGCTCAGAGGTAGAAGGTCCCTGGGTTCAATCCCTGCTACTGGAAAAAAAAAACAAAAAAAGAAAAAATACAGTATATATAAGCTAGCTGTTGATAAGGTTAATACAGATTTCTTAAGGGAGAGAGAGAACTTTTTCAAAGCAAATCTTTGAGTAAGTTAAAGTGACTATTCCTATGCTTCCCTGATTATCACAAGGCTCATTTAGAATAATTGTTTAAAACATATTTTTTTCTTAAAAAAAACCTATATTCTTTTGTGCTCTGGGAAATTGAACATGGCAGGGGAACCAAGGAATCTTTTTCTTTTTATTTTTTTTTGCGGGGGAGGATTCTTAAAACATTGCATGCTTGGGAAACACAGAGATAAGTACAAAGAGGTCTTCCATTTCCCAAAATAATTAGTACCAGAAAAAGCCCTCCTAGAGTGAAGCTACTTAAGATGGAGACCTAGATTCTGTAACAAAAGAAAAAGACTTAATTGGGACTTTATCTTGAAAAAAAAACCTAAACCAAAATGTATGAAAACGAAATTATCTTATATTTAACACATTTTAGATTACAATTGCAACGGTGCACTAATTCTGATAAATTGTTAATTTGGAGGAACATAATCTTTTATATGGCTCATTATCCTTCACTTTGTACTTGATTTTTGCAGCAAGATCATATTTTCAAAAGAAGTAGAGGGCTTTATCCTGTTTTCCCAAGGCCTTCTCTTAATTCTTTGAAATCAAATTATTTCCTTTGAAGCACTGATACCAGCATCATTCCTACTGACTTTGTATTCTTCATCTGCCATGTGGTCCAGCTCTATGAAATCCCCTTTTAGTGACTTTGCATGTGGATCCAGCAGTTCACCATTATTCCCATCAGCTTTATCAAAGTCCACTTCTTTGGCAGGATCTGCAATAAGCATCTGTTGTATTTGAAGGCTGGATCTTTCCAAATGATTCACCTGACACTTTGATGGAGGTGGGCATGAGCATAAGCACGGGGGTTGACAATTTAAATGGAAAGCAGTTTCACAAGTTATTTTATCATTGGATGTTTCATGTTTTGAAAACTTTTATTTCTCCAAGAAATGCTCGAATAGAATTCATCAGAATTTCAGAGGATGTGGATTACAAGGACTGGTTTGTGTATCTGCGTTGGGCTAGAAGATCAGGGAAGCAGTGGTGAGGCGGAACCATCAAGTGTAGATGTGCTGGGGTGGCTAAGCTATCCGGATGGGGGAGGGCTTCAGGGAGCAGAAGACTGCCAGGGACATACAGGGACTGTAAAAAGAGTGAATCAGGAAAAGATTTAATTATCTTTCTTTTCCCTCTACAAGAGAATATTACAAAATCATTGCCATTTGGAGGGGTGAACAAAGTAAACAAAGCCATAGCATAGAGGAAAAAAAATACAGAGGCATCTCAGCAAGTTAATTATTACAAATATTCTGCTATTTCTCTGGATTTTATGTCTATATTTTAAATTTATTATTTGTTGATTTTTCTCATTCATACATAATTACATTAAAATTTCACACGGCTTTTTTTCTCTTCTTTTTTGTTGTGCTAGAGATCAAACCCAGGGCCTTGCATGGTATTCTACCACTGAGCTACAACCCTAACCCATGTATAATTTGTATGAAAGAAGCCCTCCCTTCCTGCACCAAGTTCTATAAACTTCAGGTCCTATCACACCTGGATCCTCTTGTTTGTCAGTCTCATTGAGGCTGCAAAGAAGAGACACAGTGTTATACTGATTAATCTAATTGCTAAGGACATCCAGGAAAGCCAGCTCTTTGGTTGTCATCACATTATCCAGGCTACTTAGATTTTCTTCTATGTCTTCTAGAACTTTAACAGTTTTGTTGTTATTGATGATATTGGTGTTGGTGGTGCCTGTCTCTGGCTGCCTTCCTTCTTTCTTTTTTTTTTTTCAGTTGTGGGGATGGAACCCAGGGGAAATGTACCACCAAGCTACACCCCCAGACCTAATTTTTAGTCTTTTTGTTTTTGAAACAGGGTCTCACTGAGTTGTGAAGGGCTAAGTAGCTAAGTAGCTGAAGCTGTCCCCAAGCTGTGATCCTCCTGTCTCTGCCTCCAGTGCTGGGATTACAAGGGTGCGCCACCACGCCCGGCTTTTTTTTCTTTTTCTTTTTTTTTTTTTTTTTTTTTTTTTTTGGTGGTACTGGGGTTCCTGGAAACCCTTCTACCTCCGGGCTATACTCCCAGACCTATTTTTATACTTTTTTTAAATTTGGAAACAGGGTCTCTTAAACCAGCGTGGCTGGCTTCGAACCTGCGCAATCCTCCTGTCTCTGTCTCCCAAGCACCGGGATTACAAACGTGTGCCACCATGCCCGGCTTTTTTTTTTTTTTTTCTTTTGCAGTACTGGAGATTGAACCCCATGTCTTGTGCATACTAACCACGCCTCCAGTTTTTCTTTTATACATTCTGAGACAGGGTTTTGATAAATTGCCCCACTGGCCTCAAACTGCAATCTCCTTCTGCCACAGCCTCCTGAGTAGCTCGTATTACAGACATGCACCACGGTGTCTGGCTAGGACCTTAATAGTTTTATGTTGTAAATTTAGGCATATGACTCATTTTTGTGAAGGGTATGTGATGTGTATTTGGATTTATGTTTTTGCTTTGGATGTCCTTCTGTTCCAACACTATTTATTAAAAAGATGGTGTTTGCTCTTCTGTATAATGTCTTTGCTCCTTTGCCAAAGATTATTTGACTATATTTATGTGAGTCAACTTCTGGGCTCTCCATTCTGTCCCATTGATGTATTTATCTATTCTTTCATCAACACCACACTGTTCTGATAACTGTAGCTTTATAGTAAGTTTGAAATCTGGTAATGTCATTTCTTTAAATTTGTTCGTTTATATTATGTCAGTTATTGTGGGATTTATTTTGCCTCTTCAAATAAACTTTAGAATCAGTTTTTAATACCCACAAAATAAATTCTGGGACTTAAATCAGAAATTCACTTTTTACTGTGTTAATCATCTGTAAACAAAACATATTTCTTCTCCTTTTCTTCTTAAACTGAATATTTTTCTTGTTTAATTTTGTTCTTATGACTTATAATATACACATATAATTCTGTACATTTGATTTAGCTACATCTCTTCAAGTTTTTATTTGTATTTTGTCATGTAGTTTTGAATACTTCATCATTTTCATTTTTTTCTTAACCCACTTACAAATGCAGTTTTCACTTTCCAAAAGATGCTTTAATTATGTTTTATTGTTAATTTCTAATTTAATTGAATTATTGTCAGAGAACTTTGTATAATATTGGCCCTTTGAAATTTGCTGAGATTTCATTGGGACTTTATATATGGTCGGTTTTTTTGTGTGGTAATGCCAAGCTTGGTTTGGTTTTTAAAAAAAAGCCAGTTTATTAAAATTTAGATTACATATAAAAATGTACATATCATACATATTCTGTTCAATGAGTTATTACATTGCAAACACATCCTTGTAATTATACATAGTCATAATTTATTATAGTTCCATCTAAGCTTAAAAAATGCATAGTTTGTATTCACTGAATACAAGGTAAGATTGGGCTTATTAATTGTGTGGTTTGTATCTCATACCATTATTTATTTTGTCTACTTGATTTATCTTTGAATACAGAGTTTTACTAGAATCTCTCCATGCTCTTATGGTTTGTTAATTTTTCCTTGAGCAAGATTGGAGTCCACAGGGTGAATTGAAGGTGATAAGAAAACATTTTAATGTGCATGCTTCTGCGAGTTATTTTTATCATAAAGACAAACTAACTCGTATGCAATGGTTTGCTTGCTCCATCCATTTAGTGTGCTGTATACAAACCAACCGAGGGGGGAAAAAAAGGTTTCTGCCTAAAATATGTATGGCACACTTAGAAACACATCTGTCATGTAGACATATCCAAAAGCTCATGAATATTACATTGTGCGTTCCTCTTTTTCAGAGCCAGTCTTTCCATCCTAGTGTTAGCCTCTCTTTGTTCTTATTACTGAAGTCACTTACATAAGCACATGTTTGTACTTGAAAGGAGCAATGAGTTCCACAGAGAGCGTGAGGTGACATTTTCTTGCAGGTTGCCAACTGAACACACACGTTAGTCCCGCTGGCCGAGGCCACGGTGTGCTTTCCTCCTGGTGATAAAGCGCCCTAGCATCATCTTTTGCTTGGAAGAACAACAGCCTCCTCGCTGGTTTTCTCACATACATCTACTCTTGCCATACTTTCATTTCTTATCCGTAGAGCAGCCAGAGCGATCTTTTTAAATATAGATGATCCTGTCCTCCCTAATTAAACCCTTACATGATCGACTGTACCCAGTGTGGTCTGCTTCCTGCCTCTCCAGCTACGCTTGGCTCCATGCTCTGTATCACTGTCTGTGCTCCGGCTGCAGTAGCCTCTCCTCCATTCCTTCCTTCCACAGGGCCCTTGTAACTACTGCCTTAAACATTACACTCCATTCAATACTTCTATTCATCCTTCAGAACTCACTTCTACAGCCCCTTAACTCAGCAACAAGGTCAAATCCCTCTATGACCTTTCAGAGCACTAGAGACCTTTCCTTTCTAACAATCCTAATTCTGCAATTCTTATTATTTAGTCAATTCCTGCCCCCACCCTGGTTGCCACTATAATGTAGACTCTTGGAAGACCAGGACCATATCAGACTTGGCTTGCCCTGCATCCCAACACTAGCACAGTGTCTGGTACATTGCAGCAGTGGTAGCAGATGAGTGAGTTGTCTGTCTTGACCTCAAGGTGAATGCACAAACAAGTGCATGCATGCCCCTCTTCTATCCCACAAACACCTCCAGACCACACTCCATGCCTATCACCCCTCAACACTGCCCCCATATGCCCAACAAATTCAAATCCAAAGCATTGTCCAGAAATGTAGATTCTTACAAAAAATATCAGTTCATCCAGAAGAGAATGAGCATTTTACATATGATAAAGCAAGGACATTTTGCTGTGTGTGTGTGTGTGTGTGTGTGTGTGTGTGTGTGTGTGTGTGTTACTGGGGATTGAATTCAGGGGAATTCTACCTCTGAACTATATGCCTAGCCCTATTTTATTTTTTCATTTTTGAAACAGGGCCTCACTAAGTTGCCTTGCTAAGTTGCTGGGGCTGGCTGCAAACCTGAGATCCTACGGTCTCAGCCTCCCAAGTAATGAGATTAAAAGTGTGCATCACTAAACCCAGCTTAACTGTGCCCTTTTAATATCTCTCCTTTATTCCTAAATTCTTATGTCTACAGCAGTAGGAACTGTCTCATCCCTCCTCTTCCCCCTCTCCAGTCTGCTCTGGAAACAATCTGTCCCTTCCCCCCATCCAAGCTGTCTCCTCTTCCAGCCTCTTCTCAGTCTGCAGAGCTCCAAGTTCATACTCTGAAACAAAGCCCGAGCATATGCCAAGCCAGGACTTCTCAGGTCCTCAGTCCCTAGGGCTGCTTGAATTTTTTTAAATGCAGAACAGAAAGTATTGTCTGGGTTTCATCTTTTCTTTTGCTTGATGGTATTTTTTCCTGCATCAACATCATCCTAAACCCTCCCTCCCTGTCTGTGTCTGACTGAAAGCTTAGGTCCATCAAGATACACTTCAAAGGCCACAACCCCTGAAAAACCTTTCCAAAAAACCCATGTGATTGTTAACCTATGAACAATCATCCATGTGATTGTTCTTTCCTAAACACACGTTCTTCTTCTTTTATCTTATTTGGTAGCATAGACAATGTTATACTTGTTTTTTCCTCTCCCTTTCCTTTTAAAAGGAGCAAGTTATATTTCTTACTGGACAGACTGGCTATGGAGTCTGGTTCAAGATACAGGCATGTGGCAGGTCCTAATTCTTGTTGGGCTATAGTGAAACATATTTCTTTTAATCAATGCTGGTTAAAATCTTTTTCAAGAAAGCTATTGAGCCGGGCGTGGTGGCTCACGCTTGTAATCCCCGCACTTGGGAGGCGTAGACAGGAGGATCGCGGAGGTTCGAAGCCAGCTTCGCTAGTTTAAGAGACCCTGTTTCCAAATAAAAAAAAAAAGTATAAAATAAGTCTGGGAGTGTAGCCCAGAGGTAGAAGGGTTTCCAGGAACCCCAGTACCACAAGAAGAAGAAGAAGAAGAAGAAGAAGAAGAAGAAGAAGAAGAAGAAGGAGGAGGAGGAGGAGGAGGAGGAGGAGGAGGAGGAGGAGGAGGAGGAGGAGGAGGGGAGGAGGAGGAGGAGGAGGAGGAAGAAGAAGAAGAAGAAGAAGGAGGAGGAGGAGGAGGAGGAGGAGGAGGAGGAGGAGGAGGAGGAGGAGGAGAAGGGGAGGAGGAGGAGGAGGAGGAGGAGGAGGAAGAAGAAGAAGAAGAAGGAGGAGGAGGAGGAGGAGGAGGAGGAGGAGGAGGAGGAGGAGAAGAAGAAGAAGAAGAAGAAGAAGAAGAAGAAGAAGAAGAAGAAGAAGAAGAAGAAGAAGAAGAAGAAGAAGAAGGAGGAGAAGTAAGCTATTGAGTTTAGGGCAGTGATGCACCTCTGTAATCCCAGTACTTGGGAGGTTGAGACAGAAGGATTGCTAATTCAAGGCCAGCTTCAACAACTTAGCAAGACTGTGTTACAAAATAAAAAATAAAAAGGGCTGGGGTGTAGGTCAGAAATAGAATGCCCCTGGATTCAAGCCCCAGTACAAAAAAAAGCCACTGAGCTCAATGTTTATAAATGATAGATACCCAATATTCCCATTTCAGAGTCATCCAGAAGAAACCATTTATCCCCTGTCAAGGTCCTTGGTAGATACTGTGGGTGGGAATAGTATACCTCTTGGTTTAAGAGCTTTGGGGAGAAATTCTCTATTCAGGTATAGTTAAAGGGTTTTTTTTTTTCTTTTTTTCTTTTTTCTGAGTTATCTCTAGCTTTCTAAAAAGCACAAGCCAGGCCTGGTGCATGCACCTATAATTCCAGAACTTGAGAAGCTGAGAAGGATCATAGGTTCAAGGCCATCCTTAGCAACTTAGTGAAACCCTGTTTCAAAGAAAAAAAATAAAACGGACTGGTGGTGTAGCTCAGAGATAGACTGCCCCTGGGTTCGATCCCCATGACCAAAATAAAAT